>NC_085027.1:15860697-16215394 GCF_963692335.1 Osmerus eperlanus | reverse complement strand
CCCCCCACTGCAGGCCAGCCTAATCTATGCCATCTTATACAGCCCAAACAATCGCTGGGATACTAGCTTCATTGTCCTCCTGCTCTCTCTGCCGGAGTCTGAACATCGCAAAGCTTTTCATTTGGTCCATGGACAGGGGGATGAGATTTGACTGTTTAAATTGTGTCCAGTTAGCTGGTTGCTTGTTGTTTATGCTTCACAGCAACGGAGAGTGTTTAGGTATTGACTTTACCATTAACTTCACTGAGGCTTTTTTGGCCGGTCGCCCGGTTCATCTGACCCCACTCTTCCCCTCCACCTCCATGTGTCTGGCACCCTCTGCACCAGGGGGAAAGGGTTCAGGGTTTGACCTGTCTCATTGCCATTCTCGCCTGGCAAGCGGAGCGAAGTAAGACTTTAGGGCTGTCACTAAGGCTGTCGTCAACGGGGACACTGGGTTGTGGGGACAGGGGCAGCGGATGAGGGGGGGTGGGGTGTGGGAGAGGGGGGCTGGTTACCCAGAAGACTGTGTGATCTGTCACTTGTCACCGTGTGCCTGTGGTTTGGCAGAGTCCCACAGGAGGAAGTAAGGCTTGGTGGGTGATTAGTCTGCCTCCCCAAGAGACTGCACCAGACTGGTGTGGAAAGGGCAGAGGGAGGAAGAGAACGATCTGAACACAGTTGCACAACATCCACTGCTCTGCTTCGACTTACGTTACGATCCAAGAGCTAGGTCCAAATCGTAAATCAGGAGTGGTGTGGGATTGGCTGTTTTCTCTGCTCGGGAGCCAATGACTGGTTTAGTAGGTGCAGAGGTACCAGGGTGGGTCAGGCTGATTCTAAGGGAGTTATTTTGCCCAGGCAACCAACGGCCCCAATGACCTTGTGGGAAAGCCTGTGTGTTTGTTTTGTGTGAACGGCTGACATGACAGACATGTTTTCTTAGTGACTTAATGAGACAATCATTTTCACAAAGTGTTTGTTTTGTCAGAGGAGAGGAAGTGAAAGTGTTGAATGTTCTGTCTGTGTGCACTACTGTATCCCTGGTGTACAGACTAAGCAATGTGATTGTCTCTGTGTCTTTGCTACGACCTTCGTCCTGCGCTGGTCGGAGAGTGGAGCATTCTGGGAGTATGACCAATTTAGAAATGGTTGTTGACATCCTGGGACATGGGCCTTGATGTGAAGGGGTCTTTTGGAGACAGACTCTGTGTGCTGTAATAAATTGTGCTCCTGCCTTCCAGAAAATTCCGTGACTTCTTCTGCCAGATGGAGGCTGTTACCTTTTCAAGGTGTGGTGCTGTCACCGTAGCTCTCTGCTGCTCTATCGTTTTGCATTCCAGCTTGGGTCGCTATGACACCCACACAAAACCCAGAAAGTCCTCTCCCATGATGCTTCTGATGTGCCTCCTTCTGGCAGTGCACCCAGGCCTTCTGCACTGTGACAGACACCCCTCCAATCAGAACGAGTGTGTGTCCCCAACCAGAACGAGTGCGTGTGAGGATGTGAGATGTGTTAAGTAACTCAGACTATCATCTGGGGGCGTTCATGTCATGTGCTCCTCACACAGGTAATGATTGGGCGCTCTCTCTCTATGGAGAGGAGGATTTGTGTGTGCTTGAGCTGGTGTGCGTCAGGGCTGGACAGGGATGGGGGTGGATGGGTGTGGAATGTGTTTGTCTATAGTGGATGTTACTCTACTGCAGGATCAGTGGAAGCTTCCGGACTGCCTCTCTGACTGCCTGACTGCCTGGATGGCTGGGTTTATTCCTGGCTGTTGACCCCTGCAGGGGTTTAGATCTCTGCCTCTGACAGGTCAACCTTGTAGACACACACACACACACACACATATGCAGGATATAATATAGCTTATGGACTGGGCAGTCTTTTGCTTCCAGCTTCTTTTATCTGGCACATCTCTCAATCCGCCTCCCTGTCCCCAGACTATCCTAACAGGATGATCCTCTCCTGTTTGTGCCAGGCCCCTGGGGCTGAAGGGGCCACTGTGGTGAGAGCAGGGCCCCCTCTGTGTGGTGCGTCTCTCAGCGAGAGGATTCCCAGGGATCAGACACCAGTATTGATCCCCCCCAGCAGCCCGGCTTTGCCGGCAGAGGGATTCGGTCCGTTCCGTTATTCGTTTCCCAGACGGGGGATAAGTCAAGCAGACTTGCGTTCCGGTTTGATCCGTGGCGGCCGCCACCACTGTCAGAAGTGAGAGACAAGATTGCGAGCAAAACCGGTTCTGTCAGGCGCGACTCGGGAGTACGAGACAAGGAGCTGATGCACCACGGCAAACATGTCGAATGGAATGTTGGCGTTGAGAAAGGAACACGGAGGGAAGACGTCAGGTGTGTCCTCGTGTTTGACCAGCCATGAACCGGAGTGCACTTGAGGTCTGGTGGAGGGAGTTGGCTCGTTGTCGGTATGCAATGTCCTTCAGCAGAGCCCTGCTCAGGCTGCCGGCAAAACAAGCCTGCTGGCTACATAATTAGATTGAAAGAGGGGAGTTTAATGTGACAAAAGCCTGACTCATTCATCAACCTGACTGATGCATCTAAGTTAGAACAGCTCTGAAGTGAGGACCATCTCAAAGTGGAATTAGGGAGTTAGGAATGTGTGTGTCCTTGTGAGCTTCTCTTTTCATTAAAACATCGATCCAAAGCGACCAATGAAGAGCAAGGGCACCTTAAGTGTAGAGCCAATCCATGCTCGTTTGTGTGGAGCCTCCTGCTTGTCACGTTTGAGGTCCGTGCCTCTCTGGGCGGGCAGAGCGACGGATCTCTGATCCAGGCTTGACGGGCCGTGACACTCCCATACCTTTCATTTCTACAGATGGATGACACTAGACAACGGGGGGGGGGGGCTTTGACACTGAGACAATGTCTCAATGCATCGCATGGTGTGTACTGTACCAAGCGAAGCTAGAGATGGCTACATGGATGGCTGTGAGACAATAGGGTGCTGTCATCTGATAAGCTGACTGGAAGACCAGTTCTAGGAAAGGATGTCTCAATCTTCGGACTAACACGGAGGTGACATCATGGTGGCCTCCTGATATCCGTGTGTGACTTCACTTTTTGGCACCTCTCCTCTCATCCCGACCTCCTGATAGTCCGCTTCGGAGCATACGCTACTAATTAGAGCTGGGGATTGTTTACGTGGACGTAATTGCATGAGGTAGTCGTGCACACGTGTGTGTGTGTGCGTGCATAATAAGTGTGCGTTTGCTCAAGGACTGCGTGTAACCGCCTTGCACCCCTCACCCTGTCCCCCAGAGAGGCCGGTGAACCCGGACCAGCAGGAGAGGACTCTGCTGAAGGGAGTGTTCAGCGTGAGGAAGGGGAAGACCCAGCTGCACAAGTGGGCAGAGCGGCAGGTCATCCTGTGCGGCACCTGTCTGATCGTGGCCTCCGTCAAGGACAGCCTCACGGGGAAGATGCACATCCTGCCGCTGGTGGGGGGGAAGGTGAGGAGACTCGGGGGGGGTGTGTGTGTGTGTGGGGGGGGGGGGCGGTGTTGAAGAGGTGTGTGCGAGAGAGGGGGAAGGGGTTGGAGAGTCGTATCTGGGTGCGTGTGGGGGGGTGCTCGAAGAGTCATGTGTGGGTGGGTGCGGAGGGCAGGCGGGGGGGTGGGGGGGGATGTTTTCCGAGCCCACGCGCTCCCCAGGCGGCCCCTGTCTCCCAGCCAAGAACAACACAGCTGGGATTCACTGGCGACTTCACAGGGTGGACGGCACACAACAAGTACGAATAGAACGCAGCACATACGCACACACACACACACACAGACATGTAATCGATTAGAGGTGGGATTATCCTGGGTAGGGTAAGGGTACTGTAATAGATGGTTATAAGGGCTTGCCTTGCCTTGCCATGTCTCAGTGCCTGTGTGTCTGAACCCATGTGTCCAGGTGGAGGAGGTGAAGAGAAGACTGCACTGTCTGATGTTCAGCTCAGCAGGACCGCAAGCCCACACCTACTTTGTTAACTTCGACACACTGGTAGACTACCAGCGGTGGCATCGACAGGCTTCGAAAGTAAGTGTGTGCGTGCGTGCGTGCGCGTCGAAGCTTGCAGATGTTTTCTCCCTCCTGTCATTTGTAGAAAGCTGTGTTTTGTTTGCGGTTCTCTGGCCTGTTGATCAGAGATTGGCTGCCAAGAGGACAGCCTGTGCTGTCAGCCTATCAGAGCCCTGCTGTGGACCCCGGTCCTCCTCACTGATTGGTTATAATTGGCTCTGTGGAGACCCTCAGTTGGGACAGGCTTTGATTGAACAGCTGGGGCTGAGAGGGAGTCTGGGCTTGTATGTGTGTGCATACATGTGGGTGTGTGTGTGTGTGTGTGTGCGGATATACTTTGTTCTGCGTGCCTGTCAAATCACAAATTCGATCACTATTTGTTGGCATGGCTCTCCAAACTTATTTCCTTGCCTGTTTGCCGTACTCACTGTTCCACTCTGTTCTGCTCATCTTGCTGTACTTCTAATTTCCTCATTAATGGCCTTTGTGCCCAGGCCCCTTCCTGGGTCTGAACGAGCTGAGCAAATGCCTCCACTGAGGCATGACAGGCACACAATGAGGCAGGGAGAGGGGAAAAAGGCCCCCGAAAAAATGAAAATCCAATTAGTTTCCAGATCCATACTAAGTCATGGAGCTCTGTATCCGATTGTGGTGCGGATGAGTAGGCCGGATTGGCTTTTCAGCTCACTGTGTTCAGGAGACCTCAACATCACAGACTCCCATGGAGACATGTTGAACTGGAGAAGAAAGAGTTTTGGGGGGGGTGACAGGGAGGGGTGGGGGCAGACGGGCAGAGAGAGAGTCTTAAAGAAAGGGGCGAGGGTTGGGCTGGGTTCCTGCCAGGCTGGGCACACAGGTCTTCTCTGGATAGTGTGGCTGCTGTCTTTTTTTCTCTCACTCCTATGCCTCCCCCCTTTATCTTTTGTTCTTTCTCTCTGTATCTCTCTGTCTCTCTCTCTGTCTCTCTCGTTGTTTCTCTCCATCTCTCTCTCGTTTCCTCGGCCTTAGTGGCCCATTTAGAGGGCAGGGCCGATGAACACTACAAGGTTTCCGTCTTTGCACATCTTCAAAAGTAGTTATGTGACGACACGCTCTGCCGAGCAGCGAGTTTGTTTCCTGGGGTGTTTCACAGTAGGTGGTCCGCTGGTGTATGGAGAGAACCCCTGAGACTAAGGCGAGTTAATGGAGCCCAGTAGAGCCTGCTCTGCTGACCAGGCCAGGCTAGCTCATCAGAGTTGCTCAGCTGTGTTCTGCATGTAGACACGAGAGCTGGAGGACTGGATGACTGCAGTTGATGAAAGGTCCAAGGAGAGCAGGGCTTTCTGACGGTTAAACCAAACTATAACCATGGTCTGGAGACCGACGTGTATGCATTGTCACAAACCTGGCTCATAAGTTAGTGACAAAGAGGTGACAAAAAGGGAGACCACACACAGCCTGTAACTGCTACTACATGTTTTAATAAAGTAAACGCGACAAACAATACAATAGGATGTGGCAGTCAGTAGATCAGCATGTTTACAATGTCTGTGTGAGTGGTGAATAACACATTGTTATTATCTTCTGTGTGCGTGCGTGTGCGTGTGCGTGTGCGTGCGTGTGCGTGTGCGTGTGTGTGTGTGTGTGTGTGTGTGTGTGTGTGTGTGCGTGTGTGTGTGTGTGCGTGCGTGCGTGCGTGCGTGCGTGTAGGTGGTGTCTCAGACAGTCAGCCTGGTGGACCTGTCGTGCTACAGTCTGGAGGCGGTGCCTGAATATCTGTTCTACAGTCAGGACATCACACACCTCAACCTGAGACACAACTTCATGAACCTGCAGGGGCCTGGAGGTCTGCTCAACCTGCCCAGGTAAAAAGCCCAACTCCTGCCCAGTTAAAAACACCGCTAACACTTTAGATCCAAGCGCCTGCGATACGCGTGAAGCTAATCTGTGATAAGGCCTTAGCAAGATAGTACATCTTATTAACACATGTTAATAATAATAAGCATCTTAGAAGAGCCTTATCTAACACTTATCTCATCTTACGTAAACCCTAACCCTGGTCCTAACTTAATAATATTATTAACACTTATATAGTCCAACTAACACATATTCCTGTTAATAAGCATCTCATAACGGCCTCATTAGCTTTTAATGAACCTTATTACAAGCACCTGGATCTAAAGTGTTACCCTCCGGCTAATTCCCCTAAACATCTGTCTGTGTCTCACCCAGTCCATGTAATCCTTAGCTCTCACTGAAGATGTAGTCACTCTGCTCAAGCCAGAGGTCAGACACCATCCTCCACTGTTGTTGTGAGGCTGATTATGTAAGTGTGACATATCATGTTGTGTATATATCTGCTCACGCTCTGGGTGTGTTTGCTGCGTGGCTCACCCAGGACTGCTTAAGCCCTGCTGCATGGCGTCGGGTTCCTGGGAGAAGGCTGGGAGCCTGAGTGGTTCAGCCAGTCTGTCATCTTCTGTGCTGGAGAGGCACTTAGCTCCCCATCCACCGCTGCAGTACAAATGGACGATGTTTGAACAAGCTGGCATTCGGAGAAGAGATAATGCTATTAAATGTTAATCATCTACTGCTCTCTATGATATTTCCTGTTGTATACCCTGCATTTCGCTTGACTGAGCAGTAAGTGGTGTGTGAGTGTGTGTACTACAGACAGACAGACAGACAGACAGACACAGATGCTTGTCTGATAGAAAAATAGCTCCACCAGTAAGGACACATTACCGCACCTCTCTTTTTCTCTCATTTTAGAATGGTCTTCCCCCTCTCTTTCTCTCTCTCTCTCTCTCTCTCTCTCTCTCTCTCTCTCTCTCTCTCTCTCTCTCTCTCTCTCTCTCTCTCTCTCTCTGTCTCTCTGTCTCTCTCTGTCTCTCTCTCAGTGTCTTTCTACCACAAGTCTGTCACTCCCTCCACCTCATCTGTATATTTAGACTCAGGCTGGGAAAGGCGGGCTGAGGAGGGAAGGGCGGTTCCAGCATATGTTGTGACTCACTGCCTTCTCCGTCCCTGTCAACGGGGGAGGGGGGGGGAGGGGAGGGGGGCAAGAGTCGAGGGGGATGAGCGAGAGCCGCTCCGAACACTGAGCGATGCGTTCCTTCCGAACTGCCACAGACCCGGATGTCTGCTTCTGTTACACAGCAAAACACCACAGCTATCATGTGTACAGGCCACCTCTAGATACCAAAGGGGTGAAGTCAGCTCTGATCACAGGCTTTTCTGTGTTGCCAATACAGGAGACCAGTTTTGGGGGCGGTTTGGGTGCTGTGTGTTTGTGTGCGTGGGACTGGCTCTTCTTCTGGGGCTTGACTGAGCGTGAGTACTGCTAAGCTTGGATCGCATGAGGATCTGATATTCATCCGTCCATGAAGAGGGCTCCAAAGCGAAAATGTCAGCAAGTCCAAGTCCAGACCCAATCCAATGAAGTGATCCGGAGAGACAAGGCTGCAAAGGGCTACGCTCACGAGAGCTCCCGAAAACAGCAAATCCATCTTTATGACTTCTCCTTTTTTCCCAGCCTGACCAGGAAATGTTTTTGTCGATTTGGACGTTCCTCAAATTGAAACCCCATCTGCAGCAGACTAGCTGATCTGTCTCTGTTAGTGTAGCTCTCGCTGCCTGCCAGCCCTGCTGTACTGGAGACCTCACCATCTGCCCCTCCTCTCTGCAGATTCTCCCAGCTGAAGAGTCTCAACCTGTCCCACAATCGTCTGGGCGTGTTCCCCGAGTCTGTCTGTGAGATCCTGACTCTGACTGAGCTCAGCCTCTCCTGCAACGGCCTGCACACTGTCCCCCAACAGATAGGCAACCTCCAGAGGTAGGGTGCGCTCACACACACACACACACACACACACACACACAGTGGACATGCTGTGCTGTTGAGTTCAGTGACCACATGAGCCCTCACGGTACGCTCAGCAGTGAATCATTGTTGGGCATTCTGTGTGTGTGTGTGTGTGTGACAGAGAGAAAGTGAATGTGCGTGTGTGTTAATTGAACCAGTGAAAAGCATTAAGTTCAGCTGTTTTTGTTACACAACCAGATTAAATCAAGCTCTAAAATCAGGCCATTTTTCATGCTCTCAGCCCACTTAATGCAGTTGCTTAATATAGAGTGAGCACAGCCCCAGACTTTTCCACCTCATATGGAATGTCGTTGTGGTTGTGATTCTTTCTCTCCCTGTGTGACTCCCAGCCTACAGACCCTCTCCCTGGATGGAAATCACTTGAGCTCCTTGCCCGAGGAGCTGGGCGGCCTATCTCAGCTCAGCAGCCTGGGGCTTTCCTTCAACAACTTCCCCCACATCCCCAGTGTGCTGGAGAGGCTGAGTGCTGTTGACAAGCTGGCCATGGCTGGGAACAGGGTGGAGAGCTTGGAGTTGCAGACCCTGGCAAGGATGAGCCACTTGAGGAATATTGACTTGCGGTGAGGGATTCAGCCAGTCAACTCCCTCGGTCCCACCTCTCTGTCGCTGTATCTCTCTCCCCAACCTTATCTCTCGCTTTCTCTCTCTCTTCATCTCTCTCCATCTCTCTCTCTCTCGCTCCCCCTCTTTCAGTTTACTCTGTTAATACACTGGCTCATCACTGCATGCATAATGTAGGATCAAGGCACAGTGGTCATGTAATAAGAGTCCTCATATCAAATCACACTGTGCATTGGAATATGGATGGAGAAAGACAGCAGCAGGGCCCCGCCCCATCCAGCCTCACCCAGCCCCCATCCAGTCTCACCCAGCCCCATCCAGCCTCACCCAGGCCCATCCAGCCTCACCCAGGCCCATCCAGCCTCACCCAGCCCCATCCAGCCTCACCCAGCCACATCCAGCCTCTCTCAGCCCCATCCAGCCTCACGCAGCCCCATCCAGCCTCACCCAGCCTCAAGCAGCCTCACCCAACCCCACCCAGCCTCACCTAGCCCCACCAGGCTTCCCCCAATCCTCAACTAGCCTCGCCCAGCCAGTCCCAGATCAACCCTGGGTTTTCATCTCTATCCAGCACTGGTTCTGTGTGTGACAGTGTGATGGATCCCCTGACAGAGGCAGTATCTCCTTTTCATTCCCATTCACTCCTGTAAAGTTGAGCCATTCCTCATCTTGTCTCTCTGCCCCCCTCCCTGCCTCACCTTGAGAAGGAGTTACTGCGCACTGGACCTGGGCCTGGGCTGGATTTACAAGGGCTGGGTGCACCTGTGTTCAGGGGCCAGTCAGCCTAGTGAGGCCAGGGGTTCCACAGGGGAGTTAGAGAGAGAAATCAGGGAGAGAAGATCTCATCCATCTCTTTTATCTCTCCACATATGACCGGGCAGGCTGAACGGTCTGCGCTGTGTCCGGAGCGAGACTCTGGAGGCGGTGAAGCAGGTGACCCAGCTGGACCTGAGGGACAACCGGCTGGCCTGCCTGGACCTGAGCTCTGCCTGCAGCCTGGAGACCCTGCACTGCCAGCGCAACCAGCTGGGGGCGCTCACCCTCAGCGGCTTCACCCTGCGTGCCCTCCACGCCAGCAGCAACCGTGAGCTGGCCGCCTGTCTCTCCGCCTGTCTGTCTCTCCGCCTGTCTGTCTCTCCGCCTGTCTGTCTCTCCGCCTGTCCATTTGTCTGTCTGTCCATTTGTCTGTCTGTCCATTTGTCTGTCTGTCTGTCTGTTTGTCTGTCTTTCCATTTGACTGTCTGTCCATTTGTCTGTCTGTCTGTCTGTTTGTCTGTCTTTCCATTTGACTGTCTGTCCATTTGTCTGTCTGTCTGTCTGTCTGTTTGTCTGTTTGTCTGTCTTTCTATCACTCTCTCTTTCCTCTTTCTCTCCCCACCCCCATCTCCGGGCTCTGTCCTGACGTTACGTAACACCCACAGTCCAGCGCCAACAGGCCTGGCTGCTGATCCCCTCTCTCTGCCCACAGGCCTGACCACCATCAACATCTACCCAGTCCCCAACCAGCTGACACACATGGACCTATCACGGTGAGCTCTGCCACTCTGACCCGCTACAGCCCCAGGTTGTTCTGACTGCAGGACAGAAGCATGTTGTAAAATCACCAGAATACTGTATGTCTCCCTTCATGTCGCTGGTATTTCATCACCGCCCTAAAATATGGTCTATGTCTGGGGGTAGCAGTGCTGTCGCTGGCATTTGTGTTGACTGGAGTGTGCTCTGTAACAGGAACCTGATGGAGTATCTACCAGACTGGGTTTGTGACAGCAGGAAGATCGAGGTGCTGGATGTCACACACAACCTCCTGTCTGAACTGCCAGCCAGGTCAGTGTCCCTGAGGTCTGCTGGCTCTGAAGGTGTCCACCCCCCACCTCCAGTCGAGGGTCACTGTTACAGTCTAGCCAGTCAAGTCCTTTACTGTCTGCTGTGGGGTGGGGTGGGGCTGAACTGTAGACATGACGTGTGTCTAGACTATCCCACCACTGAATTATCTTTATCCAAATAGACTTGGATGTATTTATAGAATGTCAAAGTGTGTCCATGCTGCCTGTCTGGCTCGTCATTTACAGTTCTGTCCCGCCACAACACTCATTCGCATGTGAACTGGCTACTTGCAGAAACAAAATCCTATACAACCGTACCACCCTAGAGGCAGACATGACCTCTAGCTGTTTCATTCCTGGAGGAAATACTTCTGGTTTGATTTATTTAGGAAGCCTAGTCCAAAAGGATCTTTCTTGCTTGGCAATGAAGCGTCTATGTTTCAAAATTCCCTCTAGTTGTTTTAGCCTCTCTGTCTCTGATTCTCTCTTTCTTCTCTCTCTCTCTCTCTCTCTCTCTCTCTCTCTCTCTCTCTCTCTCTCTCTCTCTCTCTCTCTCTCTCTCTCTCTCTCTCTCTCTCTCTCTCTCTCTCTCTCCTTTATCTCTCTCTCCTCTCTCTCTATCTCTACCTCTGTCTCTCCAGATTGCTCAGCAGCCTTAGTCTGAGGAAGCTGCTGGCTGGGAACAATCATTTGCAGCGGCTGCCCGACCTACTTGACCACATCCCGCTGGAAGCACTCGACCTCCAGCACAACAAGCTAGGCGAGCTCCCAGAGAGCCTCTTCTACAAGGCCTTAAAGTAGGTCACTCCCCCAGCTTGTCTCTCCTCCCTCCCTCCCTCCCGCTGTCTCCCTTCCTATCTCTCTGTCTCTCTCCCTCTCTCTCTCTCCCTCTCCCTCTTTCCCTCCTCCTCCCCTGACAGGTGCTTTTCAGGTATTGCAGCCTGGTGTGTCTCCCTCTTTCCCTGGGGAGCTGCGATGCTGCTGTCTAACCCTCCAGCGGTTCACACACACTCTCTGTCCTTAGCAACCCATTAATGCTAAACCCGTGACCCAATGAAATACCACCATCTCTCCACCATGCTTTGTAAATAAAGCTCAAGTGACATTTTCATAGGTGACTGTGAAGATGATATTGAGGACTGGTGAGCATTGTTTAGTCAACAAACCTTCTCCAGCATGTGCACAGTATTGTACACATTTATACCCTGGGTAAGGCTGTGTGTACAAGGATTTGGATGGCGTGTTTTTGTCAGTCGGTCTGTCCTGTCTGTAATCGGACCCACTAACATCTCCAGTCTGAGAAATCTCTGAGTACCTATTAGGTTTACGGTATTGTCTAATCTTATCCACAGTGTCTGTTGACATAGTGATGTCTGTCTCTGTCCCCCTTTTGACTATATCTGTCCTCTCAAGTCTCTCTGTGTGTAATATCATTCACACAGACAAGTGTTAAGTGTGGCTTGGATGCATGGATGTTTAGTCATATTGTACTGTCATGCTCTCTCTAGCTTGAAGTACCTGAACGTGTCAGCCAATGCCCTTGAGACTATCCCCCCCAGCAGCCAATCAGAAGAAAGCCTGAGCACGCTCCAGGAACTGTACTTGACGGGGAACAACCTGAATGAGAACTGCGCCGCCCTGCTGGTTGGACATCAAAACCTCAGAGTCTTGCACATGGCCTATAATCAACTACTATCCTTTCCAGCCAGGTACAACAACTTCCATATTCTCCTTTCAAAACGAATAACTGACAAAGAGATCGGGCGTGTTACCCTCCTTAATTGACACCAACTTGCCATGATACGGCGATAATCATTATGTATTCTACGGGTGTGGAATACATCCATAAAGGGAGTCAGGTGGCTGAGCGGTTAGGGAAGCGGGCTAGTAATCTGAAGGTTGCCAGTTCGATTCCCGGCCGTGTCAAATGACGTTGTGTCGTTGGGCAAGGCACTTCACCCTACTTGCCTCAGGGGGAATGTCCCTGCACTTACTGTAAGTGGCTCTGGATAAGAGAGTCTGCTAAATGGCTAAATGTAAATGTGTGCTTATTCTGCTTGATTTTTGGAACTTCTGTGGTCTGTTTTGTTTGTTGTTGGGGTGTCTGTAGTAAGCTGGGTAAACTGGAGCTGCTGGAAGAGCTGAATCTCAGTGGTAACAAGCTGAAGACCATCCCCTCCACAGTGTCCAGCTGTAAGAGACTCCACACCCTCATAGCACACTCCAACCACATCAGCGTCTTCCCAGAAATCCTCAACCTGCCCGAGATCAAGGCCAGTCATGCTTTCAATACGACCGCCTGTGTGTGTGTGTATATGTGTGTGTGTGTGGCACACCGAGTGTGTTTACGTGAGGTTACGCCTCCTCTTATGATTGTGTACGTCTGTGTGTGTGTGTGTGTGTGTTTCTTCTGCTTGTGCGTGGTGTAGCTGGTGGACCTGAGCTGTAACGAGTTGACAGAGATCCAGCTCCCTGACTCTCTGCCGGCCACCCTGCACGAACTGGACCTGGCCGGTAACAGCAGCTTAATGCTGGAGCATAAAACCCTCAACCTGTTCAGGTAAGACACCCCCACACGCCACCCCCACTTGACGAGTGCAGGGCCGACGGCAGCAGATCCTCTCGTCGCCTCCATCCTCCAGTACACAGCAAGATGAATAACAAGGCCCTCTGATACGAGAGGTGTATGAAATCCGGGTGCCTGGAAATATTAGCCCAACTCATTTCATAATGGGTGCTATTTCTGCGAGTAGCGGGGTCAAGTATGCTAAGTGTGTGTCCTGTACCTCAGCCACATCACCACCTTGAAGCTGGACCAGAAGCCAGCCATAGCAGCAGGAGACTCCGCAGGCAGCTCCACCCTCTGGAACCATGGCTACTCCGAGATGAGCGGCCAGAGAAACAAGTAAGCAGGGGGAGTAAGCTGCGGGACTGGGGGGGGGGGAAGGATATTTTATACCCTGCATTCCTGGAGGAGAATGTAATAAGAAGTGCTAGGAAACACCCTCATCTTCGATTCCACCTTTGTTGAGTGAGTGTCCACTGGGCCGGACGGGTCGCTGGGCTGTGGATCTGGTTTAATAGTGGTGGAGGCGGTGAAGCCTAATACTTCCTGTGGATCTCAGGGTTCTAAAGCAGTGTCTGCTGCATCATTGATGAGGTTCCTATGTGGCTCGCTGTCCTTTCGGGGTTGTGACCTCCACACAGGCCCACACACAGTAGTGTCTGGTGTCTCTCCCTCCCCCCCCCGAAGATTAGAGGCACAGCCAGGGGGGTGGCTGCATGTGTTTGAGGATGGATAACTTTCCTCTGTGAAGGATGTGTAGGTTGACTGCTGTGGGTTATGACATTAGATTATATTCAACTTTACTGGCATTGTGCACATGACCAGTGCAGAGCCAATGAAAGGAGGTGTTCGACTAACCAGACTGATCTTCTCTTGGGGACAGGTTGTGTGTGTCTGTGCTGGCCGTGGACCGCTTTGGAGACAGCGTGGAGGCGGCCTATGGCATCTTCGATGGCGACCGCAACGAGGAAGTCCCTCGGCTGCTGCAGTGCACCATGGGAGATGTGCTCTCTGAGGAACTGCAGCACTCGAGCGTGGACAGTGTGTACATGAGCAACACTTTTCTCACCTCGCACAGGTACGTGGTGACACACACAGGCTTGCAGTTTTGTCTAGGAAGATAGAGTACTAACCCAACTTGTGATCAATGAAATTTAAAATATAATTTGTAAATTAATGTACGTAATTAGTGCCTGGGGCTAAACTGGCAAGAACCCCATTTTACTACTCTGCGGGATTATATTTGATCAACCTAATTTATCACAATTAGCTGGAATTGACACCATGAACATACAGTCACAATGGGATAAACGAAAACAGATGTCAGAACGCAGCACAAACGGATGAGCGAGCGCATGGCTCGCTCACCCTCTGTGTTGTGATCAAACAGGAAGCTGGGCATGGCGGGGCAGAAACTGGGCGCGTCTGCCCTGCTGTGTTACATCCACCACGAGCCCTCCGAGCTGGTCAGCTACTTCAGCCTGACGGTAGCCAACGTGGGCAGCTGCCAGGCGGTGCTTTGCAGGGACGGGCACCCCCTGGTCCTGTCCAAGGGGTTCAGCCTGGAGCAGAGCACTGAGGAGATGGAGAGAGTCAAACTAAGCAAGGCCATCATCACTGAGGTAATGGACTACACTGTCGGGGACCTGTTTGTGTGGTTAAATGCCCCAAAATACACTGTAATGTCAAGTAGGTTTTAGTGTGAGGCTTCCTGCTCAGTCCCAGGTGCTGGGCACTGAATGCTGCGTTGTGTGTTTGCAGGACAACAAAGTGAGCGGGGTGACGTGCTGCTCCCGCCTCCTGGGCTGCTCCTATCTGTCTCCCTGGGTGATTCCCAAGCCCTGGGTGCGCACCGAGCCCCTCTACTCCCAGGACGAGTTCCTCATCCTGGGCAACAGAGCCCTGTTTGAGAGGGTGTCCTACCAGGAAGCCGTATGCACCGTGCAAGCTGTGAGGGATCCACGCGCCGCGGCCAGGAAGCTGTGCACCCTGGCCCAGAGCTACGGGGGCAAGGACAACGTGGGGGCCGTGGTGGTGTCCTTGCACATAGGCGAGGACAGCTGTACCTGTGAGCCCCCGCTCGCCCCCACCGAGCCCCGCGGCCCTCCTCCGGCCCCCCTCCCCGCTTCCATCACACCCGGAGACCCGGCCACGCCCTCCTCCAGCAGCGGCATCGCCTCCGAGTTCAACAGCGAGACGTCGGCCTCCGAGGTGGGGAGCGAGGCTGGATCCACAGCCTCGGACGAGCAACCCTCGTCCGGCCTGGCCTCCCGGCCTGAGAGGCGCTGCAGCCTCCACCCTGCTGCCTCGCTGTGTGGCCCCATGGTGCCAGGGACAGCCCCGGGCCCCCCCCACCCTGTCCTGTTCCAGCGACAGCCCTCCTGCGCCACGTTCTCCAGTTACCAGTCAGACAACGGGCTGGACAGTGACGACGAGGCGCCACTAGAGGGAGTCATCTCCAATGGGAGCAAGTTGGAGGTGGAGGTGGACATCCACTGCTGTGCTTTCCAGCTCCGCTCCGGGGCCCCTGAGAGCCCCAAGGACGTGGTCCTAGACAAGCGGGGCTCCGACTATCCCAACGGGAAAATGCGCAGACAGAACAGCGTGGTGGTGTCGGCCACCAACGGCTGTCTGCTGGCCGTGTGCGGCAGGGAGATCTCCGACCTCAAAAAGTCCCCCTCCACCTCCAGCCTGTTCGGGAAGAAGCTATCCAACGGCTCCGTGGTGGCCCCTGAGGATAGCCACAACCTCATCGAGGTGGCCCTGGAGGCACCGAAGAAGAAGTCAGGTTACTTCACTGCCCCGGCCCAACAGGACCCCGAGGACCAGTTGGTAGTGCCTCCCAGTCTGGAGCAGGATGTCAGGGAACAGCTGAAAGGCCAAAGCCCTGTGATCCCTGGACCCCCACCACCTTCTACTCCACCCTCCAACAGAGATCTCATATGGGACAACCCACACCCTCCTGCCCCCCTGCTGTCTCAGCGAGACCTCACGCCCGTCCCTGCCCCGGCCCCGGCCCCCGTCCTGCAACAGGAGGTCTATGACACTGCCCTCTAGGGGGAGGGGAGGCTGGAGCAGTGCCATCTGCTGGCGGCCAGGTGACAGTGCCATACCAGGAGGGCAGAGAAGGTCTCACTGGCACCTGCCTGCAGGATATTCCAGTTTGAGCTTCTGTTTCAGATTCGTCACGCAGACGTGTGATGGACCTGCGGGGTCCTTGACTGCTCACACACGGTGTCTCCTCGTCAGGGTGGGAGGTGCTGGGCTGGCTGGTGACCCTGTTCTGCCTAAGAAGAGGGTTAGGCTTCCTGAAGTCCCCACTCCTAAACCGAGGCTGTTTAGGTGAGGAAGATCAAAAAGAAAATGGGGGGACCGTCACAGGCCGAAGTTCCCTTCTGGCCTGAACTGGAATACCTCGTGTGTTTTACACTGCAGAACTCATTAGCACCATTTCCCTTTACTTGGAAGGTCAGCGTGTCTAAATGGATGTCCTGTGGAGTGTGTTCATTCATCTTGTGTAAATCCTCCTGTCTGGGGGCTCCATGGGCTCTGAGGTCCCAGATAAATGTCCTGAGGCCGAGATGTGAAAAAGTGCCTACTGCAGAAGACTCAGCCCAAGAGCTCCCTGCCAGCTTGGGTCTGTGTGTGTGTGTGTGCCTGTCTGTCAGCCTGTCTTCCTGTCTGCCAGTCTGTCTGCCTGTCTGCCTGTCTTCCTGTCTCTGTCTGTCTGTCTGTCTGTCTGCCTGTCTGTCTGTGCGTGTCGGTTCCATATCAAATCCTGACTAAGGACAGCCCTGGTCACAGCATCCTCAAGAGGCCATCACTGGTACAGCCAAGCACCCCTCCACATCTCTGCCACCTTTCTCCCACTGTCTCGTTTTCTGCTGTCCAGCCTGGCCTCTCTGTGGCCAGTCTCTGGACCTGGACTCTGGACCTCAGTTCTCACTCTGTGGTAAAAGGAATCAAGCGTTGTTGTACATGCTAGTTGGAACTAGACCGGTGGGAAGACAAAAACAAACAACACATTTATTTACTAGGATAGCAAATTATTATGATGGGATTGTTGAAAAATCCACATATATATGGGACATATCTATCTATACACATAAACTGACCCAGTAGAGGCCAAAACTACAACAGCTGGTAAAAGTTCCATGGCCTGCTTGACCAACTGTAACTGTTTGGAACATTCTGGAGCCTTGCTAGAGGCGGTGATACATATCCTTAGTATTAGACAAATGGCTCTTTCAAAAATCTCAACTGCAGAGTGCTTTGCTCAAATGTACAGAGGCAATATGATGTAGTAATTCAAAAAGTTTCTGTAACACTATATCCGTACCAGTGCATGGTTCGTTTGCCAGTTTGAACAGAACAGTAGGTGTTCTTACATTCAAAATATTTTAGTTTGAGATGAATGCAAAACAATTCTTATTCTGCATTCTTATCTGCACATTTTACTGTTCACCATAGAAAAACCCACGAACTGTCTGTAAGGACATACCAGTAGTGACAGACTCAACAGCTTAGAGCTCTCCACCACGATGCTGCCATACTTAAAGACTTGCGGTCTAATTTAGAAGGGAGGGGATTCCTGTCCACGTGAAGACTCTTACTTTCACTTCCCCAAATCATTCAATTCTTCCAACTGAACATAAAACTACATGAGGTGCAGTGCACAAAATGGAGAGGTCTACTTCATGACAGAAAACCTATGTGTGTATGTTGTGAAAACATGTCAAATGTGTACTATGTGTGCTCTATGGTACCATAATGATATAACGTATAACGTCAGTGACCAGGTAAAGATAAAGAACATGTAATGCCCCCTCTACAGAGCTGCTGTTCTTTGAGATGAGGTACTGTAAGGTCTTACAGAATATTTCCATTGTGCTTGGTGGGACATCTGGTGGAGGTGGCTGTGAATTGCCATGGTTTGTTCCTCCTTCCTCTGTACAACCTTACACTAACCCATTAGATCCATGTTCACTGCTTGTTGTATAAGCTTGGGCCTATATGCTGGATGTTGGAGGGAAGATACCCTATTGTTGTCTTGGCAACAATGAGGCATTGTCTCATTAAAAGGTGTGGTGGAAAAACTCTACTACAAAAACACCAATCAGTTGACTTTAATATTGTAAATGGTCAAAAGCTCCAGGGGCATTTAGGATAGAGCACCCTGAGGACACGGATGAAATCTGACCCTGTCTTTTCAGTTTGGCGGCAGCTGTCACAGAATCTGCCGGAAGCATCTGTGCTATGGCTTTCTGAGGTACCACGTTTAAAAACAATCCACCTCACCATAAGGTTCCATTTATGCAGTAACACTGAATTATTTGAGGTGTTGTACCTCCCTATAAGAGGTGTGCTTGGATGCAATGGAGTGCTTTTGTCGGGAACCGGTAATGTCATACTTTTCAAATGTGTGTCCTGTGAGGCTGGCATCCCTGATCACTTTTGTTTGGACAACAGAAAAGGTTACATCAGGTAATCTTGAACAATGACATGTCCCCAGGGAGATAACGTTACCTTAGAAAGAAGGTATCTTATTTGAACAGTGGAGATGTAAAGGCCTTTGTGCATGTTGTGCCGATGTTTATCTAGCAGTGGAACTGGAGGAGCTTAACTCGTTTGCCACGGTTGCCTTGAAAACAGGCTAAATCTATAAAGGTGATTGCACTGTGGAATTTACCGAGGTTTGTTCCTTACTTAAGAGGACCCATAAGTGCACTGTGAATCAGGCGAGATACAAGGCCTAACAGCGGCAGACTACAATTAGCTTCTATCTCACCTTGTGCCAAAGGAGAGGACATGTCGTAGTTCTGGAGAAGTCAGTAGTCATTGAAATGGAGAGGTCTTGTGTCTTGACAAGAGGATGACTGATAGTGATGTGTAGAAGCACAGATGTGTGCATCTGGATGCCACTGTGAAGTGGTGGTGGTGTTGTGGCTGTAGCACTAACGCCATAGCTGCATGGCTACATCCCTCCCTCTGAACACTCTCTCTCCTAGCCTTAAAGCTGCACTTCTACATGAAGCGCTGCCACTGATGGGGAGTTCCATTCAACCTTCTTTCTCGATAGATTCCTTTTTGTTTGCATACGAGAGCAAAGACGGCTGAGGCCTCTCTCCTATTTGGCTGTTATATCCTGAGAAGCATTGTTCTCTGTCACAGTTGCACGTCAAGGGACAAGGAAGAGGGAGAAAGAAGATTTCAGGAGAACAGGAAGTCGTATTGTTTAGTTGTTTTTAGGTATTGTTGGTCAGAGATGTTGATCTTAATCTTAACTTGATGGACTGGGATGAGTGGTGGAATTTGCCTGCCCCAATGTGTCTGTAATATTGGAGATCTATAACATTTATATTAGAACTGTTTGTGATTTCACCCCTTTGACAAAATCTTCTTTTGAAATAATTGAAACTATTTAAAACACTTTGTAAATAGCTAAATTGACATAATTAAAGAGTGTTATATTTGATTATCATATACAGTATCTTTATCAAAGTGCACATTAACTCATATGACTTGAGTTATGATTGTTGTGGTTTCTCTGAGCCAAACATATCATGTTTTCTCTAAGAGAACGTAGCCAATAAAATGATCATGCTAATATGAAATAACTATGTAAATGAGACAATTACAATTGCTTTTCCGCTGCTAAAAGTGTCTTTCACAATACATGCCAAGGTTTTTCCTTAATCAAAATGGCAAGTATTTATTGGTTTGGATAAAGAAAGCTGCTGGTGTTGAAGAAAGTCGCTTGCTCTGACTCTCATAATCACAGGCAGGAACGTGGCCATTGAATATTGCTTTTGTTTGAATAGCAGTCTCTGCATCGGAATGACCTGCTATGCCTCAGGCCCCTCTCACTGTTGGCCCAGTAAAACAGGTCACTAGTTTGGCCCCACAGATGTTGACATATATTGTATGTACTTGTCTGTAACCTCCACTCTTGGGGCTTGAAAGGAGGAGCCAGTCAAGGAAAGCTGATAAGATTGAATCTCATAATTTGGGGCTAAAGTGAAAAGTTCAAAAATACGCACACCGGCTTTCATATTTAATTTAGGTGGTGGTCATCGTGCAGTTAAGAAGAAGAATTGTCTCATTGTGGCTAACCAGTAACATACCTAATCACAATGGAGTTCATGGTGAGCCATTATACTCAAGTAGTATGACTTAAAAAATAGTAGAGTGGATGATGATTGAGATTTGTTACCTTATATGATTATGCAAAGTGTCATCTGTATTAATATAAATATATTACCTTTGAGATAGAAAGGTCTGTTTTCTTAACTCTGTAGACATTGTCTGTGAGAAAGTGAGTGTGTGTGTGTACAGTGTGTTTGAGAATTGTAATTTGCCGTCTTCTGTCATAGTGTGTTTTGACCTCTTGTCCTTTGTGGTCCATGTAGTTGATCAAGGCTGGGCCCTAGTTTGCCAAGTCGGGAATGGCACAGCACTGCTAAGTTCTGTGCGTCCCAAATGCACCATTGCTATGTGCTCTAGCTGCCAAAATGCCTCACATACATCAGAACGTTGCATCTGCAAATCTTTAGCCAAGTATGATTTGCTTTTGTGTTTACAGTCCATCTTTCACCGATTTGTACAGAACCAAAAAGTGAACTCACACAGACCCAGATATAACCCAGAGATATAACATTTGTTGTGACTTGGAGATGAATAACCTAAGTTATTAGTATTGGATTTCAGTGCCTGTACATATGCAGACAGTATGTATTGATTATTGCAGAGGGAGCACAGGGTACAAAGAAACCATCACAATAGATGCCAATTGATTCCCTTTAATTCTCCAGTTAAAGTTCATGATCTTATGTAAATACAGAGTTGTGTGTGTGTGTGTGTGTGTGTGTGTGTGTGTGTGTGTGTGTGTGTGTGTGTGAGAGAGGATAGGTGATGTTGTGACTCTACATGGAACTAAGTTTCACGGAACTAACTCATGCAACTTTTAATTTATTTAGATTTTCATTCAACAGTTTTTCCCTTATGAAAAGAGGAACAAACAGCCTGTTTGTCATTGTGATAAGTTCAAGAGGCTATGTGAGAGAGATTGTGAGTTTGAGAAAATATGTATGTATGAACACATTAATCAATTTTTTTATGGAATGAAGGACTTCATTCCATTAATGAAAGTAATGTCAGAAAACTGGTGAGAAAATGGTAAATGGGATGTTCTAATTGTTTGACATGTGACCAAAGTAAACATAATTTGATCTCATCTTTACTTGGTGTACATTATTTTCTAGAGATGCTTGAATATTTTCTCTTAATGCCAAGAAGCTGATGTTTATTTTTGTACTTCATTGTTTCGTGCAGATGTATAAGTCCTTCTCCACTACAGAATTTAAAGTTAGGGATTCATCCATTAATATTCTTTTATTTAAGATACTAATTATTACTGTATTTAATGTCTGAAGCATGCCCTATATGAATACATATAAATATAAAATATATATACAATACATATAAAATGTGATTACTTTGTACAAAATTAACATTTTGTTTGTAAAGCATTGTTTTAAAAATCTGGAGCATATATAATATTTTTATGTTTATATTTTAGCATGCAGAAAACTGCAAAGAAAAACTTCAGTTATGTTATATTTGATGTAACTAGTTTGAGGATTCCTTGTGTTTTCTCATTTAGGAAAATGACTAACCACAAGCACTTTTGCTGTTTGTCAGCCAGAATTGTACTCTTTTGAATTATGGGAGATGGTTCATTATTTCATTTGATGATGCTGCTATGACTAGTTTTGAGCAGAAAAGCTGTATTTTTAATTAACTTTCAGCCAAGTAGCAATAAAATTTATACTGTGAAAAACTGTCACCCTTTCTCATTCAGTTCCCTCCATGGCCTTGCTGATGGTTTGGTTATTTAGACAAACCCTTCAGGTCTTCAGCACAGACAAGATAATTCCTTGTGTGGTTGAACTTAACCAATTCATGAACACAAGCACTCCTTTTACATCCTTTCATTTAGAAGTATGTGAGTCATGTCTCCTGTAAACATATTCAATCATTCTCTCAAAAATAGAAAATCTTAAGTAAAAACATGTTTATAATGAATAAAGATTACAAAGCAAACAAATGTACAGTAGAAAAATGTACATAGCAAAAAAGACCATCTTAAGAGGTCATTATAAAAAGAAACATTAAGAATGACAATAGGGTGACAAGAATGAAATGACTTTTCACAAGCACGTGTATAGTAGTATAATTACTACTAGTAGTACAACTATTAAACTAAATCCACATTTGTGAGTGCTTATAGGAAGAGGGGGGCATTTTGATCCGTTCTATTGATCCTAGTGTAAAGAGGGGCAGTTCCTACAAGTTAATACCCTCATCTGCTTTCTGTTTCTTTGTCTCCCGCACAGCCCTGAAAGCACGGATGGCGAATACCGCACCAAAAGGGAATACGATGACTCCTAGAATCCCAAAGAGGCCTACAGCAATGTCTGCCCCATTGTACTGACACTCAAAGCCCTGATGGCCTTTGCTTTTGTAGAGCTGCTCCCTCTCCTTACAGATGGGGTTGTCGTAAGTCGCCTTGATCTTGATAAAGTAGAAAACTAGGGCAGGGATGTAGCCCAGGCCGATGAGCAGGTTGAGCAGAGTCTCTGCCAGCAGCACAGGGGGCCAGCGGTACGTGACCCTCAGAACCCCCAGGGCTAGCATGACACAGGCATAGGCCATAATGGCCCCACCACATGCCATGCTGAAGATGTATGGAGGGAGCTTGAGCTGGTGGAAAAGCTGGTCAAGCTCCTTCACCCGGTCCGCTTCAGCCCCAGCGAAGGCATTGGCTCCCCCGAAGTAGTACTGGTAGATCCCGCCATAGCTGGCCAGGTCACGGTAGCCACCTGAGTTGCTATATGGAACCCCGGCACAGATGATTATCAGCAGGTTCACAAACAATTCTATTATCTGGCAGAGACCTGTCGGGGACAGAAAGTCACGTTATCCTTTATTCACTAGAGACAATGTTAAGAGCAGGGACGTGCACAGGTACAGGCTATTGTTGCCCGGGCAACAGCCCGTTTGCCCCTCTGGAGAAAGAGCCTAAATAAACGTGTTTTTTTTTGTTTTTTGTGGCTGCATCAATACGATAAGCCCATCATTAGTAAAGTTGAAAACAATTAAATTGCGATAGTCTGTGTTAATTTTTTTTGCCACCATAACGTCAGCGTTGCCCTCTGCCCCCAGTCACATGACATTGTTTGTATTTTCACGCCGGTGCACTGCGAGTGAAGGAGGGAAAACCCTTCCACTTTCACCTGACTTTTTGAAGTAATGGAGATAATGTTGATCACGTTTTTGAGCTTGTATGAGAAAGAAAGTGACTGCGGCAAGGGGGGGGTTCATGTTAGAGCAATAGCCCCTCCAAATGTCTGTGCACGTCCCTGGCTAAGAGGATGATGCTATAGTACTTGAACAATAGCCACACAATTGAGCGATTCAAGTACTTGTCCAAATAAGTAAGAGGGAGGCCTGTTTATGAATAAGCCTTCAGTAGCCTGCCAAACCACATTCCAATCCAAGAGCAGGACAACAGTACAGGTCCTCCCTCTCATTCTTTCTCACTGAATCGTGATGTGTGTAGTCTCGCTGTGTGTGTATTGTATTCTACAATGTAACCAGGACTTGCCTCTGGATGTTAAGATGTACCGGAGGTTGTATACAGCTTGTCTGTGTTCATAGTGCTGATCAGATGGGGACCTGGAACCATCTGTGTACCTGCAACAAAAATGTTAATGTTTTTGAAGGTTTAATGATTGCCAGTCTCATACTGACACCGTACCACAAATGGCCAACTCCTCTTTGACAGGGAGGAATGTGATTAGGAACAAGTCCCTCCTAAACAAACAGATATATGCTATCTACAGTAAACATGTGGTGACATGATTGAGTCTATGGTACAAGTATTTTGTCAGTTCCAAATATAAGTAACCCTTTTTTGAAGCTCAACACTGAACAGTTATGTAAGCAGGTTGACTATGTTAAAACCAGTCTTTCAGAAAACAAGTTAGAACTATGAGCAAACTGTTTAATCTACACCTGTTTACAAATGAATTGGGCAATCAGGACTGCCCCTTACTGTTCAGAGTATTCCTGCAGATGACTGCTCCTGTGGTCAGTTGGGTCATTATGAGAGAAGGATGTCATATCCCTCTGTCTTTCACAGTAGTCCTTCTCCCGGGCACTTATGTCATTGCCAGAGCTCCTCTCCCGCCTCTCCCTTTTATCCTGATCCCCATGTATTTCCCTTTCCCAGTCTCTCCCTTCATATGTGGAGCGTTCTCTATCATGTGAAGAATCCCTTTCTCTCCTGGGCCTCTCAGATTCAACTCTGTTTGTGTATTGGCTCCTTTCAGGCATTGTTTGATTCTCAGTTGATCCCTTAACAGTACACTGGTAGGAAAAAGTACACTGGTAAGAAAAAGAAAAAGACATAAGAATAAACAATATTATAGATAAATTATAAATTCCCACACAAACAAACACATCGTAATAGAAGGCCACATGTTGCTGCACTTGGGATCTAAAGTTAAAAGCGAAGAAAACAACAAGTAGTAAAAATACTCAGAATTACTCAGTACTTTAGCAATATACAGTATTCAAGGGGAAACAGCAGACTAAGCACAAAAGCGCATCCTTGTCAGACCTAGGCCGACTGGTAGACTTTAACACACCAAACAATTCTATACAATTATTGAACATTTGACCAGATTATGCCTGGGTGCCTCGGTTCTCTACAATTAATGGTGGAATGGATTCAACTCCAGACTGCACCTCCTCTGGAATTGAAGCGAACGTCCTCGAGTGTCAGGTGTATTGTTTACTGGCAATAATATCATGATGTATATGTATACACAAATTGACTCACCTTTCCTCGTCGTGTATTACATTCGGTGTTGTCTTTTCCTGCTCGTTTTGACACATTTCCCCCTTCCGCGTGTAATCCTTTTATTCCCCGCCGTAGCCTACCTGTGCATGTGCTCCACCCCTTATTATGGTTTTAATAAATTCAACCTACGATTGTCATCCGTATTTGTTTTTTAAACCAATTGTACTACTGTCTGATAATTTGACAGGCAATGGAACAACGGTTTTAGAGAAGTTAGGACCCATTGTCGTCAAAGGATATAGGACATGATTGACCAACCCTCTAATAATTTATAAGTGAGAAATATGTCGGCTATAACCTAAGCCTAAAATAAATACAAGTTTGGAGTTAAAAACATATTTATCAGTTCATGCAAATTGAATGTAACTTGTTGTAACCTGATCTTAGTCATTTAGTCTGATAAGAAACTTCCACAGTAGGTAATAGTATATAGAAATGTGCACGGATTCCAAACCGTGAAGCCAGCCAAACACCGGACGTAAAGACGCACGCGTTCACTTTTGAGCGGAGCACACCGTCCAACCGCGCGCTAGCTAGAAGCAGGAGGCGAGACAGAAATGGCGACGGCAGGGGAAGCAGCGTGATATGCTGGACGAGTAGAATAACCCAACAATACGACTGTCAGTCTACCGTTACGATCATTATAATGATGTCGGAATAGGACGTCTTTTGTAATTGTTATTACAAAAAAGACAACACCTTCCCCGGAGATCACGTCTTCTGATTGGAAAAGAGAAAATCTAACCGGGAGCATGGCTTCTCACAGCAACCAGGTAGACTTGCTAGCTAGCTAGCTAGCTTGCTAGAGAAACTCTTCATGCTGCCCCTGAAACGTGTGGCTGTCATTTACATATGTTTTACAGTGTGACTATACATTGGTTGCAAAGTCTTCTTAAAATACACAATTAAGTTGCACACGACGTTTGTTATGAAGTACTGTAATGTCATTGAAAAGTGGGCTGAAATCGTTTTGCTAATGCTTTCCTAAGCACTAAAAGCCTTTTCCCCATTGAAACACCAGCATGGTATAGGCCCGAGGAGCCTCCATTCAAAGTAACAAACAACGGTAGCCTTTGTAGATTAGTTGAAAATGGTACAGTGGATTTACAAAGGTGGACACGTGTAGTTAAGTATAAATGTAACACATTCGCTAGACCCCAACAGGTGTCACTGGCTTTACTTAGAGGTTTTTAGCTAGCGTGCTGTTTAAAATTGCTGCGTGTATGTGCACGGCCCATCTGCTCTCTGCTCCGACAGGCCTGCTTATCCGATTGCAGATTTTCATAACGGTTTTGGCCAGCTTGCTAAGTCAAAATGTCTCTGTCATAAACTGCCGACGTTTTGTATAAATATAATAAAATTACTGTCAAATATGTTTGTGGTATGAAAACGTCTTGTGTAGTTTAATTCATTCAGGCAGGCCAGTTTAGCCAACTAGCTAGCTAGACAGCCCAACTTAGCTTGCTGCCAGTGCTGTTTGTACAACAGGCGCATAAATGGAGCTACTTAGCATAGCACTAGCTTACCAACATTATTAGCTACTGTTCTGGTGGACGCAGGTGGTGTGGCTAGGACGGGCCTTTCACCGAGCAGGGGCGGTTTCCGTGTGAATCTAAACCAGTGAGACTTGGAGCTCAGGCACACCACATTGTTGTTGGCAGTCGCATGCACTAGAAGCTTGGTTGGCTTTTTAGCTAGCTAGCTAACTCATGTTGAAGCTGGGGGAGACCCCCCCCCCCCCCCCCCCATAATAATCGGTTGACAGCTAACGCTAGCTAGCTATATTTTGTTACGGCCTGATGTGAAACGGGCTTCCCAGCGATCTTTTGAAATATCAATTTGCGTGCAAGTTTAATACAAATGTGGCATTAGAGCAGTTTGTCCTCAAGCGAACAACGTTTATTCTCAGTTATCTGCAAGCAATCTCTGTGAAGCTTGTTATTCAAGTTAAACAAGACGACAAGCCAGCTACCCGTGCTAAATCGGCTTTCCAGTGCTATAGCAGTTAGTCAAATTGCTCTAATATAACCATGGCTCGTGATCTTAGTCCTAAATTGAGATAGACTTTCCTACACTGGGTTTCTCTTTGCTGAGCCCTTGAACGTTATATCCATGTGTGACACATTATCTTTCTAAGAGGCTAAATATTAAACCAGCATTGATCTTGGTGAGGCGTTTAGCCAGCTAGTTTTTCTGAGTCATTCTGAGATGGCCTTTTTGCACCCTTTGATCATGTGTTCCCGTCCTGCCTGCATGAGTGACAATTAATGTCATCCTACTAGACCACTGGGATATGTTCTGTAGTTTCTTTCAGTGTACTTGTCTCTTATTGTGCTAATCCCATACGAATGATGCCTCACAAGAAGCGTGAATGGAAGGTTAATGCAACTTTTAGAAATCGGATTTGGTGCAGAAAATGTTGTAGTATGCTTTATTAATGTTGGCTATTTGGAATTAAGAGATCATTAAGGCACTGGCCAGAAGAGGTTGGTTTTACTAAAGTGGGTGGACTTCAGAAGCAAAAGCGGGAATAACTTTTTGGTTGCAGGACTTTCAATGGAGTCAAAAATAATTGGATATAATAATTGGGTGACAATACAATTCCATACACCAAACATTATGGATGCTCTGTCCACTAAATGGCTAACTGTATAGGAAATAGTGCAACTTCCTCCAAAACAGAACTGAAACTGGGTGTTACTTCCAATCATCCAAACGAATGGATGCTCTTCAACCGATGGGAGTATAACCTCCATTCATATTTGTTGAGTGAAAGGACTGGCATTTTGTTAATGAACATTAGTATACAGAGTTAGTGAGTTGGTAAAACACAGCATGAATGTAGCCAGGCTGGATTGTCGCAATGTCATCTGAGAGGGAGGTGTGGCCTGGCAACGGGGTGGTGGGCAAAGCCACCCAGGATCTAGGAGCCTGATGGAAATAGGAAAATGGCATCCTTCTCTCAGTGGAACTGAATCTGCTCATGTTTGGCTCCCTTACCCACAACCCTCTTATTTTTAAAATGGACTATATCTAGAGGCTGATGGTTCATTTCAAAATATGACCTGGTCTGCTTATGGTGGCTGGTGGCCTCTACTGAAAGACCAACTCCTGATTTTACAGTCCAGAAATGGCACATGAGGCTCAAATCGTTGGCTTTGCACTTGGGTAGGTTTTTTCCTCAACTGTAGGGTGGAGCAGGGGTTGGTGTGCTGTTTGTTGTACCGCATGACATTTGACAGAATCCCTCAGCTGTTGGAAATGTTGGAAAGAAGTCTAATGCCAATTGCCCTCTGCAGTATCTGTCTCCTAGAATGAGCACATGACAGGGATGTTCCCTACTCAATGTAGTCCTGTTCGGTGTTTAGACAAAGTTTTTATTAAGGTGTGGAGAGTCACTGTTTTGACTCATAATACCTCATGTCTTAATGGAGACTCTTAATAACACATGCTCAGACAGGCTCCAGAGGTTTGCTTGAATTGTCGTTGACCTTATTTGTAGTGTTAAATTTTCAGGCTCTGCCAAGTCGGGTAATAGTGATTCTTTGCATTCCAGTGACAGTGAGAACATCAGACTTGGGGTAAGGCTGAATGCTGGGCCAATGGGAAAGGAGGCAGAGTTGTGTGGAGTCAGATGGCTGAGCGGTGAGGGAGTCGGGCTAGTAATCTGAAGGTTGCCAGTTCGATTCCCGGCCGTGTCAATTGACGTTGTGTCCTTGGGCAAGGCACTTCACCCTACTTGCTTCGGGGGGAATGTCCCTGTACTTACTGTAAGTTGCTCTGGATAAGAGCGTCTGCTAAATGACAAAAAAAATTACTAAATGTAAATGTATTCTTTCAGGTGTCAAAAGGCTGGAGTGCTAAGTTATCTGACATACCCTGTTCATCAGGTGGGAGCAGATAACGATGTTCGGTAACTTGAAATTCTAGTGATGCAGCTACTGGCACAGTTACTTATCGCTTGCTAGTCGATTTACATATTCTCAGTCTCTTGTTATGCCCCTGTCCTACTAAACCACCCATACACCTATTTCGTTTCCCCAAAACCTCCCTCTTCCTAAACTGCAGGATGCCTTTTTTTGTTTTTGTTACACGAGTACAAAAAAAGAATGTGTAAGTGTTGCAAAAGAGAACACCTGTCTGATGTATCTCCATACATCCATGGCAGTGCTAGCACAGGCCTACTCCTTGTGTCTCCCCTTGTCTTGTTAGCGCCTCTCCTACTCCCTCGTCTCGGTAACGTGTGGGTGTCATTGGAGCATGTTGAAATAATACAGATGGTTAATTTGTGTTAATCCTCCGCCAAAACGAACAGCGAGGGAAGCTTAGTGTGGTACGCATGGCACGCCTGCAGAAAGACGCAGAGGGACATTCTTTCTGTTGTGATTGGGTTAGCCGTCCCGTGGCCGTTGGATTATATCTGGCTGTTTGTCGCTTGTAGTGCCATTTCAGCAATGTTGGGCCCTCGTTTGCAATGGGTTACATGTGCTTGAACTGCACTTTCTTTTCTTTGCGGGCTCCCTTTTCATGTGCCACTGTTTAATGCTTTGGAAGGATTAGCTGACCGTCAGGCGAGTTTTTCACCGTTTCTTCACTGCTCCATAGCTGTATGCAACGGTGAACACGTTTTCACATGTCGATTTTAGCATTTTGTTTGCATGTGAATGCAATGGCGAATTTCGGTATTTGCAAAATGTTCCCTTTTTTCTCTCCAGCAGTAGACAAAAATGGCAGGGTTTTATTATTTATGTGGTGTCTCGGTTGGCTTCAACTAACTGAGCCAATGCTAGTAATGTCTGCCAAATAAGCACCAATTTGCACCCCTGAGTTGGCCTGTCATTGTGCAGCAAGTGTAAGAGACCTTCAATTACTCTGCAACTGGGATTAAGTTAATTATAGCCAGCAGGGGGAAAGCAGGTTATCTTTACAAGGCTGTGTGTCTGTGTGTAGCATGTAACACACAGGCAATACTGGTATCCCTCTGCTCAGGTCTGATTCTGCACACTAACTTGGTGTGGGTTTGGTCATTCCCCCATTTAAAAATATGAACTAACATAAACACTTAGTGCTCATAGTCAGGGTCCAGAGTGATGGATTGCTGGATGGTGACAAGATATATGGAAGATTCCAAGCGTTATGAATTGCCAACAAATGATACAATCAATCTATTCCATTGGTGATCCTTAAACATCAGAGTGGGTCACACAATCCACTTCAGGTTTCAGTTTGACAAAAAAAGGTTTGAAGTATGTCATGCAAGTGTTGAGTAATTCTTTTAAAAATGTATTTGTATTCTCTGCTCCATATTAAACATTCCCCCATGATGTTCCATACAGTTCCACCAACTAGGGTTGTTATTTGCAGGGCACTCCTCCTGCAGTACTATCTCCAAGTGTCTTGTGCAGCGAGTAGGAGTAATCCCTGTTTGAACCCGTGGGATTTGAGTGTCACAAATCCAGCATCCTAAAGACGGCCATCCCTCCTGTCTGAAGTGCACACTCAATGAAGCTGTAGTCTTCCTGCCTGAAAACAGCATGTGAAATATGCAGAGGTTGATGCATTGATGCAGAATTAGATTCCTAAACTTGTATCTGTAAATGTGTCTGACTGGTGTGGGAGTGTCTTTTTTTTCTTTGCCAACTCATGTTGACGGTAATATATTAAGTCACCCTCTTTGACTCGTGCCACTTGTGCGAAAGCTGCAGTTGCAGATTTGTAAAATTGACCTGCGTCCTACTTGTACAACATTCGCCTCCCAGAACGTGTTAGGCCGTGCGGGCTAAAGCCAGTGAGTCAGCTCACTTCTCTTAGGTGGGCCGCCGGCAGCCATTTTGCCATGCTAATGCTACATGACTCATCACTTGCATGTTGTCCTTTACGTTTGCTCAAACCAATGTTGCGATCCGAGTTGTCCATTGAAAGCGTCTCGCAGGAGCCATAGTTCTCCTCCCCGGGTGCTGTCCTCCAACTCTGTCAGTTTGTCAATAAAAGGTGGATGGACCTTTGACGCCCACATCTATAAAATTCTCTTTGTGTCCTGAGCAATTGACACAGCGGCCCTCTCTTTAAATGTTATCTTTCCCAATTCCCCATGTTGGTACGGATTTAATTTTATTGTAGTGGATTGTACTTAATATATTGATGCAGCACTATAAAAGTTCTTTTGGTCACGAATGAAAACATATTTTCTGTGTGTTAAATTCAATGACTAATGATATTTGGTGTGGTTTCTCTCCACAGTACATCTTCGGGGAGTTCAGCCCTGATGAGATCAACCAGTTCTTCGTAACTCCACGCTGTTATGTTGAGGTGAGGTTACAAGCAGAGAAATGACTTGCAGAGTAAACTGTTTAGCAGCATGCCTCCTCAAATGGAGATAGTCAGACTGGAATGGACTATGACGCTAGAGTACAGGGAGCACATTAGATATCAAATTGACTTTTTCCCATGCATTGTGGATTACATAATTTCGTCTGATGAACTGAGACGCTACCGGTCATTCCAAATCCTCATGAATTTCTTCTATCTTAAAGGGAGTGCCAGCTCATTGGCTGCTGTTGGCACTGCTGTTGCAGTGACTCCTAATCTTAGAACAGTCCTAGTCTTAAGAATGGCCTCTCCTAAGCTCATTAGCATGCACACTTCTTTGAGCGTAGATTTAGAGCAATGCCCTCACCTGCTCAGTCATGATGTGGAAAGCATGGAGCACCATGGCTTTCCGGCCCCCATGCTCCCTAACTGGGTTGAAGCTGACAGAAAGCACTAGAATGACTAGTAGTCCTATCTGCCCCACCATTCCAAAGTACACAAGTTGCACAAGATGGGCTTTGTTGATGAGCAGGAAAAATCTGATAACAGCCATGATAAGGTTGAAAGTGTATTTACAATTTCTCTTTGTGTGTCCCCCCCCCCCCCCCAACAGCTTCCCCCGTTCAATGACAAAGTCTCCTGCGTCAGTCAGTCTTCAGGTAAGTGCAACGTCCGTGTTAAGAAATGTCCGCCATGAGACGGCAATATTCCCACTGCCACAGTGCCAGCTGTGCTAGCCAGGGCCGGACGTCATCTGGCTCCTGCATGATGTCAGAGCTGTGTCCCAGCAGCAGCCAGAAGCCCCAGACACGCTCTGTCCACCGGGGCCTCAGCCAGGCTTACCTGACCTGCCTGGCAGAGACGAGGCCCTCGTTTTGTTTTGCTTTTGTCTTGATTACAAAGTGATTTGGCTCGAGTTGTAAGAACATTTCTTTTCACCCTCAGAGAGGAGCTTTTGGGACTCGCCCTCTTTTTAGCCGTGACCAAAGTCAAGTAGTGTAACAGCAGCCACCTCTCTCGAGCAGGTGCCCTTCCCCTTCTCATAACACCTGATTTTGACCCTGATTTGTATTGATCATTCAGGAAGTTACTGCACTCCTGCTGTGCCATACATAACGGAGTCTATGAGACGGCAGGTTTGCGGTGAGTTTGGGGTCCGTCACTCCTTGCCTTATTACTTGTTGATTGATTGATTTTGATTTTTGCTGAAGAACTCAAACCCAGGTCTTTAAAAACTCGTGGCTTTCTAAACCTTGCCCCTGTACTCTTATTCTTGCCTGTTCGTACAATCTTTAAGGCTTTGCATGCTTAGATACCGTAAGGGTCTCTCTCTCCTGCATAAAACGCATATTGCACCTCGGCAGGGCTTTAATTTGACTGATTTTTGTATTCCATCCAGCTTTTCCCCCTAGCACTACCTGGATGGTCTGAGCCCCTGCTCCCTACTACACTCACCAGGGCATAGTGATTGTTTTACAAGACAGCTAACACTTATTGAACACGCCTCTTGAAATCTCTTTTGTTTTGATCTCTGAATGCATTTTACTCTCGCTCACTCTCTCTCGCTCTCTCTCTCTCGCTTGCTCTCTCTCTAGCTCTCTCTCTCGCTCTCTCTCTCGCTCTCTTGCCCTCTCTCTCGCTCGCTCTCTTGCCCTCTCTCTCTCTCGCTCTCTTGCCCTCTCTCTCTCGCTCTCTCTCTCGCCCTCTCTTGAATGACCCCCCCTCCTCCCAGATGAAACACTAACCCAGGACACTGTAATCGCTTGAGGATTGAATCAAGTCTCAGCATCTTATCTAACTCCGTCTCACATCCCTCCAGTGGGAGCGGGGCTGGGGGCTCGGGGCTGGGGCTGGGGGTGACCCGTCTTGTCTGCTAGCCCAGCAGCAGCTGGCTCATGTTCAGACTGTTGGGACGATCTGATCTGACCTTTACTAACGGGTTTCCATGTGTTCACCTTCAGCCGTTTCTCTCTGCGAAAAGCTGCCAATTTAAACACATTTTTGAATTCATACTTGTGTTAACCCGAATTAGGCCAGATATGAATGGTTAATGGTTTCAATGGTTTTTCATCTGCTTATTTGGTAAGTGTTAATTCAGTAAGTAAGTAAGCTTCAATTATGTAGGGTCTAGTCAGTTGCTTTTGTGACAGTAAATTGCCTAGAAAGTGTGTTGAATGTTTTACAAATCCCAAACAATTCTAGAGACATTTAATTCATCTGTCTTATTTGAGGCTAGACAGAGCGGATGCATTGAAAGCAATCTCTAAAGGCTGATGTCATGACGCGGATGATGCCATATCAACCTCTGTTGACATTAACCTATGCTGTCCTCCTCAGGCGAAGACTACCAGCGGATTGAGTTTGGCGTTGACGAGGTGATGGAGGCAGAGCCTGCGGGGGCGAAGGACCCTCTGTTCAAGGTGTCCAGTACCCTCAACCCCCAGGCCCCCGAGTTCATCCTGGGGTGCCAGCCGTCCCAGAAGGCCCTGCAGCAGACAGACCCTCCAGTCTCCGACCTCCCGGACGGAGGCCACTACAACTCCCAGGACGGGCCCGACTCGGAGCCCTCCGCCCTGGACAGTCTGCAGTCCTGCCAGGACATGGACGGACCAGGCGGCCTGGGCCAGCGCGAACGCAAGAAAAAGAAAAAACGGCCGCCGGGATACTACAACTATCTGGAGGGCGCGGCCGGGAACAACAACAGCGGCGGGGCTGCCGGGGGCATGCCGGGGGCGGGGCTGGTGAACGGCCACGCGCTCAGCTCCTCCCCCCACGACTCAGAGGACATGGCCGGCAAGACGTCGCCCGGGGCCGAACTGTCCGCCCCCGGCCCCGTAATGGGCGATCCGGCCGATCAGAGGACTTGCGACAGCCCCGACGAATCCTCTTTGGACTTCACGAGCGGAGCCGCGTCTTTATCAGACGGTCACAACGCGGCGTCCTCGTCCTCCTCCTCCTCGTCTCACAGCGGAGGGGTGGCAGAGGGGGTCAGGACTGCCGAGCAGCAGCCGGACCACCTAGTCCCAGAGAGCCCTGAACTTGTGGGTAGCGGCAGGCACAGCCCCTGCCCCGCCTCCCCTTCTCCCCCCTCGACGGCTGTGGTCGGCCCCCCTGCCACCACGGCTACTGCTACTACTGAACAGGAGGAGGATGTGGAGGAGGAGGAGGAGGGCGTGGTGGCCAACGGGCTGACTGAGCCTGAGCCAGCAGTCAGTGCAGATGGACACAGGGAGGACTCTGAGACAGGGGAGCAGGCCCAGGAGCTGGCCCTCTCAGCAGAGCCTTCCTCCACCTCCTCCCCAGACTCTGAGGCCCGGCCGGTAGGGGCAGAGCAGACCCAGTCGCCTGCCCCTCTGGCCGTGCCCACCGCCAACCCCCCTAAGTCCTGGGCCAGCCTCTTCCATAACTCCAAGCCCCTACCTGGAGGTCCTCAGGGCTTTGTGGAGGTGAAGAACGTGGTGGAGGTAGTGGCTCCCTCCCCAGACACCCCGGAGCAGCCTGAGAAGGCTGGGGAGGTCAAGGAGAGCCCTGTCCATGTGACAGAAGATCCTATGGCCCCTAAACTTGCAGGTAGTGTATATATCTACTGGCTGTGTCACAGGGTGTGTCAAGGGTAGGGCATCTACAGTCACCCACAGTATATCACAAGGTACCTTCTGCTCTCCTTTTAAATGGGTAGTTTGGGGTTTCCACGGTAACAAAAATGGAAATGTATTTACTTATTTCCAGACCTGGAAAAGACCAGGAAATTACAGATTTGTGCTACAATAATTAATTTGTATGTAGTGCTTAGTCTTATGCACATGGGGTAATTTAAAGGCCAACTGCATGTTAACGCCGTATTTTATTCGCTTCTTTGAGAATGTACATGCAGAAAGGTAAATGAAATGAGGATTTTTTTGTTTACGAAAAGTAGGTATTAAGTGACGGGAGAAGTCAATGTATCTAAAGGTGTTGGTATTGGTTTTATCTGCCTTTTTGTTATTCTAACTTATTTATTTGTTATATTAATGAAACAAGTGAGTAGGTTTAGCCAGTCAGCCACTTGGTGGCAACCTTGAGACATAATGGTTGTCTTCTCAACAACCTGTAGGGAGTGGGGTCTGCGAATAGTTCATGTTCATAGGTTATGTGTTAATGAGCCATAGTTTAGTCATGCATGCTAATTTACCCCAGTGTTTCCTACAGTCATTTATACTATTTATGGGCTAATCAGATTAGGCAAAACTGAGGGGGCTAGGATGGGCAGACACCAGGTGGTGCAAATACACACACACACACACACACACACCATAGTTGTATGATGCATCTCTGATTTGTTCAAATTCACTCTTCCCTTTCCCCCTCGAGTTCTCCTTTAATTATTGAGACCGGGTAATGTACCTTTATGAAGGAGGCCTTGTGAGCTGTGGGCTGTTCAGCCATTGTACAAAGCAGTGCTGCACTTAGCTTAGATTTCAGCTTCCTCTACAATGACCATACTAACATTGTAGGGCTGGCTGAAATGGCCTGGGTCAGCTGTACTACTCTAATAACATGTTCAGTAACACATCAACCAGCGCAGATGAAGCTCCTGAGAGACAAAAAAAAAGAAAAGAAACAGAACAATAGTGCGGATCTGATGTGATCGACTTAGTTTAGATTGGTTGTGAAGGGTTTAGATCTGTCATCCTTTGGTCACATCTACCAACCACCAGGCCTTCTGGTGTTTTCATTGGAGCATGTGAATTCTCTTCAGGGAACCTGTTGATTTAGTTTGGAGTTCTGTTGCACAGACGTTTCCGTTTCATCACCCTGGCCTCAGAGCCCTGGAGATACGAGGGGCTGTGATAGTGAGCAAACTACTGGTCTTGGTACTACTATTACTTAAAAAATACTTCCACAAAGCCTTTTAAATTCTGCTCATCATTCCAGATCTCCCCGGCCTGTCAATGCAGTGAGACAAGAGAGGGAAAGTTCTTCTGTCTAGATGAAGCTGGGGCTTAAGTGTGCTAGACCTGTTCATAATTCAACGTGAAGACCCACGCAGCGCTAGCTACAAACTCTTATTTCAGTACCCACAGTTCCTTGCACGGATTGGGGGGGGCCCCCCTCTCGTGAAGGCCCCCGAGGAGGAACAGGAAGCTATTTCCAGAGCCCTGACGGTGTCTGCTCCCACATGTCACTTTGATTTGTTACCCCTGAACCTGATCTTATCTGGGCTGGAGTGAATATAAAAGTCCTCACTGTTTCTGTCCCTTAGTGAAATATGTGGTTTCCGCCCCAGAATGATTGACTTTGGAAACCCTTTTTATCTGTATCTTGAGAAAGTCATATGGCTATAATTTGCGCTTATTGTGTGTGTGTGTATAGGGTGCAACAGGTCGAAGCTCTGAACCTACTGTTTTGCCTTTTGTAATGTGTGGGATTGCTATGATTTCTCGTTTAATTATGTCGATTGTCTGCCTATTGTGTTGGGAGTGGATGTCCACGTTACCATGGGAGCTGTGTTGTCAGTGACAGCCTCCCTTCCTAGGCGTGGCACAGCATCATCTCGTTCTGACTCGGCCAGCGTTGTGTGTCCCCCTCAGATGCTGCAGTGTCAGAAGGAGACACATGATCCTATGCATCGCTACAGTACAGTGGACTGATGACAGCATGGTTGATAATCATACCCCAGTTTAGCTGGCTTGGGTCGTCTTTGCTTCAGTTACATGGCCTAACCATTTCATTGTATTTATCCACAAAAGTCCACAAAGCGGTATATCTTTAGTGTTTGAGTGCCAATTTTTTTTAGGTGTGTTCACGTGGCTTTTCAACGACAGCCTGTTCAAAAGAATGCGTGTATTTGCTTGAATCCCCAGAACTAATTGAGAATGTGAAGTTGATACACAAACCAGTGTCTTTGCAGCCGAGAGGACTGATCAACAAGGGAAACTGGTGCTATATCAACGCTGTATCCTTCCGGCCCAGTTACATCACCTCAACGCTTCCTTGTTGTGTGTTGCCCCTGTGCGGCTGCCAGTGCCATTTGTTTGTGTGTTGAGGCTAGTGTGAACCTTGACCCAGATCCCCCCCCCAGACCCTGCAGGCCCTGATTGCGTGTCCGCCCATGTACCACCTGATGAAGTCCATTCCTCTGTTCAGCCATACCCAGAGACCCTGCACCTCCACGCCCATGATGGACAACTTGTAAGTCTCTACCCACAGCTCACCAGATGGGTTTCAGTCAGAATGGTGACGGCACACTTGGGTGTGTTGGTAACCACGGTCCTTGCGAATTGGAAATTCATGGAAATTGTTACATTTGAGAGACATTGAAGCTTGTCATGTCCAGGCTGATGAATGTGTACTCATGCGATTCTATAGATTAACTTTTGCCTCATGATATTTCTCTGTTTTTAGTGTAAGGCTTGTGAATGAGTTCAGCAACATGCCTGTGCCATCGAAAGCCAAACAGCAAGGTAAGCAGTCTGCAAGCAGCACCCCTCCATGTCTCTTCTGCTAGAGATGTTCATGTCCCTGACCCTGATGTGACCTGACCCTGATGTGACCTGACCCTGATGTGACCTGACCCTGATGTGACCTGACCCTGATGTGACCTGAACCTGATGTGACCTGACCCTGATGTTGCCGTCTCCACAGCCGCTGGAGACAAGATCATGAAAGACGTTCGGCCCGGAGTTCCCTTCGAACCCACCTACATCTACAGACTCCTCACCCTCATCAAGTCCAGCCTCTCAGAGAAGGTATGCTCCAGGGATCCCTAGGTACCGTGTTTCTCCCCTAAAGACTAACAAGGGATACATTATTGGGAAATCCATTAGTCATATAGGTGTTTAGATTTGTTAAAGACGCATTGCTTGCTCCCGGTGTTGGAAGAACTCCAAGTATGAACAGGAGAGCCTCTTTTTCCGAACATGGCTCTGACTGTAGTGTGGAACAGACAGTCTGTACCTGCGTTGGGAAATCTCCAAACCTTTTCTCTAGCGCCAGGCTGCCGTGCTGAGTCAAGTTATTCATAACCATTTCATCAGGGTTCATTCGGAACCTGACCGAGGCTGTTCCTTCTGACCACACATTCCTCTGTTCTCCTCTCACCTCGGCCATGGCCCGTTTTTTTGTACACTAAGATGTCCTGTATGTGTTCAGCAACTTGGCTATGTGTTGTCTGTGTGGGTGGGTGTGTGTGGGTGTGTGTCAGTGCTGAGTCAGCAGCGTTGCCTGCAGACAGCCAGCTCTGTGTTCTAATGAGCGCTGATGACTGTTCCCAGGGCCGACAGGAGGATGCAGAGGAGTACCTGGGCTTCACCCTCAACGGACTGCATGAGGAGATGCTCGCTTTGAAGAAGCTCATCTCGCCTCAGGAAGAGAGTGAGTAACATTTTCTTCAGTTCCTTCTGAGGAGTAGTCGACTGCGACGCGCCGAAACGCAAAGAACATCTCGATTTTCGTACGCCGTCGCTTGCCTTTAGTATTTGCTGGCTAGAGGTATTTTTTTTATTTGATTTTTTAACCATTGTTCCCATGGCACCTCTGTAGTAGTTGTGAAGAAGCGTCTCTGACCTCTCCTAACAGAGCCCCCCACACCAAACGGCCCAGAGGCTCAGCCCGGCGTGGAGGAAGACCCTGCCGACAAGGAGGAGGGCAGCGAGGACGAGTGGGAGCAAGTGGGGCCCAGGAACAAGACCTCCATCACCCGCCAAGCCGACTTCATCCGCACGCCCATCACGGACATATTCGGAGGGCACATCAGGTGAGCCGGATCGCTAGTGCCGCTGCGGGGCTCGTGGAAGGGGTCGGCCCCGTGAACCGTGCTCGAGTCAGCCCCCGAGAGGCGTGGAGACACCCGACCAAACCGTCTGGTGCGGCGGAGGAATGGCCAGCCAACCGCGGGCTGTTTCTCCACCGCTCCCTTTTCCCAGGGCTTTGTTTTCGTTCATGCTGAGCAGCAGAACACCGCGGCACCAGTGGTGTCTTCACCTTTCTTTTCGTTGGCCCTGACTCTCTAGTTCCTGGTCCGACACCAGAGACGAGAGCATAGTGCCATCTTTATCTGGGGGGGGCCCCCGGTGCCTGCAAGCCCCCCCAGGTCTAACCTCAGCTCAGGGTGCCATCACAAACAAGCCCTCGGGCCACCAGCTGTCTCTGGCCCTTCTCTGGCCGTCTCAGCGGGGAGCACACTCTCGCTCTTCAGAATAACACACACTGTGGACGGCCTGTGGTTGCCTGGCTCAACCACCTAACAGCGGGGGGACACGCAAATGTGCACACACAAACACACACACACGAACTCCAAACATGTTAGACACTGTAAAAGCCTGTGAGGGTGTGGCAGGGCTAAATGATGCAGCCCTCTGAGGTCTCTGGTCTGGCACGCTCCTGCCTGGCTTGGTTAGCAACACTCCCCCAGGATCTATTTTCTCCCTATCTGAATGTCGAGGTAAACTCTAGACAAGGACAGACCGTCAGCAAGCATTGAACTGACCGGACGACTTCTTCAGAGAAGTTGTGTAGCACAATACCTTACACACACATACACACACACACACACACACACACACACACACTGAGCTCTGCTGTATTCATTTCACATTTCCTCCCTCTGGGAGGTCAGAGTAATTGGTTTGGCTGAGGGAGATTCGTTGGAGCAATTCTGAAAAGATTTTCTCCCAATTGAGAGATTAGTCTGACCTTTTCACACTTGTGGCCTGGCCGGGGCGCAACGAGAGTTGGAGCTTACACATTTTTTATCAATTCCTGCCACGAAATGTACTTGAGGGATGGAGAGTGTAGCGGGGGGGGGGAGGGGGAGGGGGAGGGGGGGGGAATGATTCATCGAGGGTTCTTTTGGAGAAAGTTATACGCGTTATAATTGAAATTTATCATCACCGAACTTTCCATGCAGTTTGTCGGTGCCAATATCTCCTGGGTCATACTGGGGTGTTGATGCCGTGCTCCAAGATTGCTCTGAACTCTTCAACGTGTGTGTGTTCTCCAGGTCGGTGGTGTACCAGCAGAACTCTAAGGAGTCGGCCACCCTGCAGCCCTTCTTCACCCTGCAGCTGGACATCCAGTCTGAGAAGATCCGTACGGTCCAGGAGGCTCTGGAGAGCCTGGTGGCCAGGGAGGCGGTCCAGGGCTACACCACTAAGAGCAAGCAGGAGGTAGGCAAGCACACCACTTCATGCCCTCTAATGCCCAGGCCCTGATCGGCCTGATCTGGCTTGTAAAGAAAAGGGGGGGGGATGGGGATGGTTTTTACAGGTATAAACCACGTCTTAATGCCTCAAATGTACCGTCTTGTTGGCAGGTAGGATGTCTGCCATCCAGTTCCTACTCTCTCTTGTTGTGTACTGGGAGAAGAGTGTGGGGGTTGTCAGGACAGGTCATTTCTGGTAAATGGTAGACTTTCTGTGTTTTCAAACACAAGCGATGGTCACTCACTGTTCCCCTGCGATGTTGTGGTTGGTCCCCAGTGAAGGGCACTCTTACACTCCCTAAATGCTTTCTGTTGTTTACTTCCCGGAACTAAGAGATGGTCCTTTTTGTACGTTAAGAATCCTGGGTGCTTAGACATCGGAGATGTTTGTTATTGCGGAGTCTCGTGTCCTCCAGTATTTGGGATATAGTTCCCTCTCTCCTCTGTTGTACGGACGAGTTTGTTCTGACTGTGGAAGCCCCCTGACTGTGGAAGCCCCCTCAGGGTGTTCACCAACAGACACTTCCAGTCGTTTCTGTCCTGTCCTCCTCCCGTGACCAGCCTGAGGTCTCCTCACGCTGGGGCTGGAAAACAGCGAGCTGCCTGGGGCCTGGTGGAGGACAGCTTTTTCGACAGGCCCTCAGGATCCACGTGCTTGTTCCCCTCACGCCGTTTTAGACTCGACTGATTGTTGCTGATTGACAGTCGAGACGTTTTGTCATTCTGATACATTGGCCGTGGGATCAAAGCTCACCTCAAGCTCTCGGGCTTTGAACAAAAACATTCAGTTTTAGAGACTTATTTCCAGAGGGTGCTTTAGAAGATGGGGTTCTGTTAGATTAAGGTTTGACAAAATCTGCGCGTCGCGAGTTGTCTGTGGATGTTTGTGTTTCTAAAGAGTGTCGTGTGTGTGTGTGTGTGTGTGTGTGGTGTGTGCAGATCGAGATCAGCCGGAGAGTGACCCTGGAAGAGCTTCCTCCAGTGCTCGTGCTCCATCTCAAGAGGTTTGTGTTTGAGAAGACCGGAGGCTGCCAGAAACTGGTCAAGAACATTGATTACCCGGTGGACCTGGAGATCAGTAAAGGTAAGCCTGTGTGTTTTACGTGTGCTCCTCCACACCCAGTTATGGGGAGTCAAGACGCCGAATCGTTTCGTTCCGTGGTTATCTGTATTCCAGGGTGTTGGGACGTGGTCTAAAGTCCCCCCCCCCCCCCCCCCCAACACACACACACGTAGCACACTAGCTGATCCTACATTTCTAAACTGCCCCTCGTTCTGACAGCATCCAGTCAGCAGCAGGAGACATGATTTGCGTGTGTGCTCCTACTGAAGAGTCCCCCCCCCTCGTCCAGGCTGGAGTGTCCAGTCTGTGGCGACCTCGCACCTCATCAGTCCTGGGCTAGCCAGCCTGTGTTCACCGCCCCGCCCTGCCCCGCCACACCAGCCCACATCCAACTGCTCTCAGACGAAAATATTTATAGAGGAGCCGTCATCCCACATTCCCACCTCCGTCCATAAAACATGACGCCATTTTGGTTTCCTCTGCCAAGTGGGTCGTGTGTTTTAATATCCGAGGTGATCCGTCAGGATCCATGACCCCCTCACACCCCAGTGGACAGTTCACGTGGGGATCCTGTAGAGGGTACCTCAGGCTGGGCTTATGGTGTCCTATATGGAACGGACTTTCTGTAGCCTGTAGGCATACCCGGTTTACAGAAAAACGTATCTAATTCGGGGGAGAAACCTTTGGGTCCAGCCCGTTTGCTATTCAGCAGTTTAAAGAATAAAAGTAGGCTACATCTTATTTTGTTTAGCGCTGAGGCAGCTAGCCAGGATCATAGCTCACTTGGACTGTTGTAGAACATGCAATCTGGAAATGGTTTTCTAAAGGCTACAATGATGTCTTTAAAGCGGCCTCTATTTACATGGGCTTGCTTTCATGGCACACAAACGAAACAATAATAACAAATGGAGCTTGAGTGATATCGTACACCTTTTATTTAAAAAAAAAAATTCGGACAGTGACTTATTTTTCTTTGCCTTTTTCAGATATCCTGTCCTCTGGGGTACGGAGCAAAATCTTCAAAGGCCAAAGAACCTACAGGCTCTTTGCAGGTATGTATTGTTCACATTCACGGTGTAGCAGTAAGAGGCAGGAACGGGACTTTACGGCCCTACCAGCCACACTTGTCACCTCTGCTTGTCTGTCTTGTTTACCACACACACAACATCTCAAGAGATATACATTGACACTCAGCAATGTGCTGCTATGTTTCTGGGAATTTGTCCCCGTGTAAATCATGGACGTGGCCAGCGATGAGTCAGAACAAGTTGAGTTGTTTTGGGAGCTGGAGTCCACACGATGGGCTGTTTTTTCCATGTTGTCTCTCAGAACGTTCCTGGACTGTTCTAACGATTGCTGAAGTCGTCACCGGCCGTGTCACCTCCTGTGGAGTTGTGCCAGGGGTCTGCTCACCTAGATCAGGGCTGTTTCAATCCTGGTCCTCAGGGTCCACTGCCTTGCATATGTTTTAGATGTTTCCCCCGCTCCAACACACCTGATTCAAATGAGAATGGGGTCGTCACCAAGCGCTATGGAAGCTTTGATAAACAACCATCCTTCTCCACGGATGCCCCATCCTGCTGTGGTTGAGGGGGGTAATGTAGTGATCGTCCTGCTGTCTGATCTCCAGCTCTGTCAGCACGTTGTGTACCCCTCCCTCCTTCAAGCCTCTGGGATGGTCGAACACTCCCTCCTGTGTAGCTCTGCTGGAAGCAGGAGGGCAGGGCTGGTCATCTCACCATACATCAGGAGTGAATTATCTTTAGCTGTTTATTTTCCTTCCTTCCGTTGGGGGGGGGGGGGGGGGGGTTCTTCTCACTTGTCGGAAGTTGACAATTGCGCCAGACAACCGTTGCTATAGCTGTGAGATGTTTTTCCAGTTAGATCCTGTTTTGGAGAGCCGAGTTCAGCCTCCCTAACCATTTGAACCCGGGGCTTTGAGAGGAGCCTGGATTAAGTCTACCACACAGTCTGGAATACAGGCATACTGTATCTGAAACAACAGCTGCTATGGAAACCAGAAAACGTCATGTCCGTTCATAATAGAAGAGTTACCAGGTGTGGAGAGCCAGTCGTGTATCTGGTGGAGAGTCGTAGCTCAGATGTTCCAGAGCAGGAACAAGCTGGTCTTCTGAGCACTGCTGCTGATGTCAGATAAGCCGGAGTGAAGCAGCTTAGCTTCTGAAAGGTTTGAGTTTCTGTAAATGGCCTAGATGTAGAAAAGCGCCTGAAGCAAGCCCTCTGTCCAAGTCAAACGAATGGCCCTGGACTGCTGTTTACTTAGCACTGTGATATACGTCTGTGTTAAGAAAAGTCACAAGTGGTTGAGCTCCCAGCCAGCTTGTAAAGGTGGTCTCTGGCTAATAGCAGGATTTCAGGGTTAAGGCAATCTAGAACACTTGCAACTAGCCAGACCAGGGGTGAATATCCCATATCAAAAATGGACAGCATACTATTTTGTTCATGCTTTTCCCTATGTTTTCCCATTCGGTCACGTTACGAAGTGACAGGAATCTGCCGAATCGACGTACAATCAGATATGTAAAAACAAGAGTTAAGGACATTTTTGATGTTATCTATTCGCTGAGCACGTGATATTCAACGCCTGAATCGACACCAGGCTGTGAAGTGAGGCCTCCTTTGGAGGCTGGCTACCTAGCCGTCTGTGCTGGCCAACGCCGAGCCCAGAAGGCTTGAACAAAGTGGGTAACACAATGTACACTCCCAGCTGGGGCCTTGCATAGGATGCACCAGCTTTCTCACTCGCTCACTCACTCCCGTCTCCCTCCTTTCCCACAGTTGTCTATCACCATGGGAACAGCGCTACAGGCGGCCATTACACCACGGATGTCTTCCACATCGGTCTGAACGGCTGGCTGCGTATCGACGACCAGGCGGTGAAGGTCATCAACCAGTACCAGGTGGTGAAGCAGTCTGCAGAGCGCACCGCGTACCTGCTGTACTACCGCCGCGTCGACCTGCTGTAGGCACACACACACGCACGTATACATACACACACACACCCACACACCCACTCACACACACCACACTCACCCTCATACACACCACACACACACCCATACACTGGCATAGACACAGATAGGCTTACACACAGTCATTCGCTCATATGCATACACACACACATACAAACGTATGAACAGGAGCACTGCCCAACTTCTTCTCTTGCAAGATTTTCCTCCCCCTTGTCCCCCGCTTCCCAGAGAGCCAGCTTTTCCAACAACGCCTTTTTTCCTTTGATCTTTTTGGAAGAAGAGAAAAGGACACGTTCTTAACAGAATTCCCTGTGACAGCTTCCTCTTCTCTGTGCGCCACTGCTGGTTTTGTTTAGTTTGTTTTTTAATGCTGAGAGGAGAGACTGTTGAATGGACATGGGGTGGGGGGGGTAGGGGTAGGGGTGGCATGGGCGGGGTTTGAAGGGTTGGGGACATGACACTTGACTCTGAGACCAGCCTGGATCAGATGGGGCACAGTGGATTCACCCCCAGGGAGAACTCTGAATATCTATCTATACCACCCTAGGCTGCAGGTGGACTGTTGGACTGCTGGAGAGAAGTTGTTCTATTTTTTTGTTTGTTTCTTTTTGTCTTTTATTTTATTTTTTTTGAAAATGGCATAGAAAAATCTGTGTTTTGCCTTTTAGTAAGGGGAGTTGTTGGCCGTATGAATTTGCAACAGTAAAAAAAAAAAAAAAAAAGAAAAAAAAAATACCTGTTGAAATTTGCCTAGTGCTTTTGGAAAAAGGCCCAGCACCAGCAAACGTCAAACCAATGCCGTATGAGTCTACACACTCCCTGGGCGAGACGCTCTTCACCGCCACCACCTCCTCTTCCTCCACCTTCCTCACTTTCCTGATGCTTTTAAACCTAGGTAACACTTGAGCCATCAAAAAATAGAAAAAAAAGATGGGAGAAGAGGTGCTGCAGTGTGTTGAAACTGAAGTTTCCTTGTTTGAGAGAACCTTGTGTGGTTTCTGGGTGTAGAATTAGAATGACTATCTGAAACAATTTTAATGCGCTTTAGGATTTAAATGATGATAAAAAATAAAAAAAGCTTCTGTGCACGCAAATATAACTGATCAATAAAAGACGTGGATGTGCAAATGCACATTTTTGCAGATATTTAAAGATTAAAATGTATAAAAAAAAATTAAAAAAAAGATTCTGAATCTAGTTAAGGGTCACCTGATTTGACTCCCTAAGGGGTTGCTGGTTCTGAGGGTCTTTCCTGAGTACTCACACTGGAGACGGAGCAACCAATGATGACAGATTCCATCGCAAAATCGTTTTATTTTGTACCTCCTTTCTCCCTTACATTCTTCATCTGTCGATTTCCCTGTGCTGGTTCGAAAGCTCCAAGCTGTGCTTTTTTTCGACGGCCTGTCTGGTCCGTGTGGAGTTATACATGTGAGAGCCACTTCACCCCCCCCCCCCCCCAACTCACCAGAAAGAGGGGCCTGCCTTAGGTTCGGAATGCAAGGCGTTGTAATCCAAATCTCCCCTCAGTGTACGAGTCTGACCCAGTCAGGGTGACAACTGGAAGTCAAACGTCTGTAAAGTGTTATGGGAATGTACCTAACCTCTGCATTTCCTTTTTTGTGTGTGGCTGTGAGCAGTTCCTCTGAGAGAGAGGGAGAGACTGACTGTTGAGGGGGGTGGGATCACACCTGTGCTTAGCTCTAGTTATGAAATCCCCCCACAATAAATGCGCACAAAAGGAAATCATGTTTGCTTTTGTTTTCAATACTTTGCTTTTGCATCATTTATAATTCATTTATTGTGTTAATTTGAGGTAAAGTGGGGATATAAAAAAGTCATGTCATGTTTTTTTGTGTTATTGTTTTTTTGACGGGGCAAACTTTGCATTTGTTCAACATCACCATGCCCCTTTCCTTAGAATTTAACTTGCATCTGAATTGGTATTTGAGATAAATTACCCAAGGTAAAGCACAACAATGAATAAAATTGTACAAGTTCTTTGCTTGATCATATTTATTTATTTCTTTTTTTTCTGTTGTGTTGGATCCGTACTTCAGCCTAGCCAGTATTCAAGCCATCACAGGAAGTACCTGAGCTGTAAACATTGCTTGGCTCAAGGTGCTCGCACAGCAGGTACAGAGGGGTTCACTCCTTTACTGTCCTAAATACAAATCATGTTCTAAACATCACTTTGTTTACATGTACACCACATGTAAAGTTACATGCACATCGACTTGCACACACCCTTGGCCATCAAATAAAACGAGGTACAAGATTCAACATGGTGTCAAGCCAACAGGAAGAGCTTCTTTTTGCCCTCTTTTGGAGTTCATTAATTGATGGTGGCAGAGACTTATTCAGGATATCTCCAAACTTTTATCAGTTAATCATTTGTATTTTCCGTAATAGACTTTTGTCAGTGATACTACTCAAACGATTCTCTTCCATGAATTGGCAATATAATATTTCGACAGTATATTGTGTTTATAAAGTGACTGCCTTTTTACAGTCTTATTTGTGCAGATTTGGTTCCTTCCACAGTTGTTAGCATTTCCTATGGGCATGTAAAGTGAGAAGCTTTTCCCCGCTGAAACCAAAGGATCCAGTCATATTGACCCTGTTGCCTTTCATACTTGCTCTAATGCTCTGAAGCCACTTTTTAGTTTCACCTCTGCATCTCTCAGTTCAGTTGTATCATCTCATGACACTGGTTGCATGACTCATTCCACACAGGAAATTGAGCTGATTTATTTGTATTATTACGGTACTCTTTATAACCTAAGTGTTGTGCTGATGACGATGTGGTCATTTCTGATGCACTCATTGTTACAACGTTGGTTTGATTAGTGCTTCTCTTTCCCCCCTGAGGAATATTTGGAAGAATGAAGATTTGAAAACCGAAGGATGGCTTTTCTGTTGTACGAGTTTTATTCCTAATGTTTTTTTTTATGAGTATGGTCAGGAAATGTGCTGGCGAATTGCTTCAATGATGTCGTTCTGTTTAGTTTGTGCTCCCTAACACTATTGTCTGCTGAGAGCTTGTGTTGGGATATTGACCTGAAAACAAATTATATGCTGTCTTTTCATCTTAAGCCTCCAGCGTTATACTATTTTGTTTATTGTTCAAATAAAAGATTGTGGAAAAAAAGCAGTTTGCCAATGAAGTCTAGTCAGAACACTGCTTAGCTTTCTTATGATACTCCAACAACTGTCTCGACACCTTGGACTACCCTACAGAACAATGTGCACAATAAACCAAAACAAAAAGCCTGAAATAAAGGAGAAACCAATCCTACCAGTGTATATGTGCATGTATTGTTGCGTATGTTCAAACAGTCATGTAAAGTGGCATCCAGTATCCATTATTTAGCTGCCCATATCCGGATTTGTAATAGTACAGCAAATGTGTAGCGTTTACAGTATATTCTATATAACCTCTGAATTGCTGTGGTCTAGCTGGCTGCCTTCCATTCCTGACTCGAGTCGGTAAAGGCAACGAGGCAGTGAGCTCTTGTTTGGTTTACCCAGGCTGGCCCAGCTTTCTGGAATGTACCAAAACTTCCATCCACCAGTTTTTGTGGTTTGTCTCCAGAGATAATTGGACCTTTTGCTAAGATGCTGTAGGAGTTTTCTTGCTCTAAGACTTTCATATGTAATTCAGCATGGCATTTTGCTTGTTAATGTTACAGCGTAGCTAAAGATCCCCTCTTTATAGGCTTGTGGCATGGAGCGCAAATTATAGCTGTGCGCACCCTACTGATAGACCACCTATACTCCAAATGGTGTGCCTTTCAACCACACTAGCCTGACGCCATGCATTGCTGCTTGTTTTCCCACCTACTTTAAGACTTGAGTGGATGTTTTTAGCCAGGATATATTTCAAAACAAGACAGTTATTTCTGAAGACCATGTTGTAGTGTGGAACCTGGCTGAGGTTCTCTGAAGGAGGTTGCGCCAATGAAGGGTTGCTCTAGATGAACTTTAGTGGGAGACAAGATTGGTGTCACCGTATGGAACATGAATAAGATTGGTATCAAGTGTTGTGTAAACATTGCAACCACACATACTAAGTGTACATGTTCTTTTCAGCACATAAAAAACCCTCAGCTCCTAAGTCCCAATACATGCTCCCTTCCACTGAAGATATGAGCATTGCAGTATGAGGATAGAGTCGGCTGAGTAATGAGTCTTCAGACTGTGGACCGAGAAGAACATGATGTCCAGAAATGAGAGGTGCTGCCTATGTCTGTCACACCTTCCTGATGAAGCGTTGCAACGGAGAATAAAAACGTGCTATTTCACTTTTTAGTCCAACGTATGTGGTTACAACTGTGGTTATCAACATCACTGGTCCAGATCTGTCCCCAAACCACCTGGTTTCTTATTTACACTAGCATTGTTCTTGGCTCCGGAAAACTGAAATGCGAGACCTCAATTTCCTGTCTGTAGTAACCAGCTGTAGGCAGCAAGGTCAGTAAAACAAGAGGGAATGCAAATAGTCTCAGAAGGTCTTCCTTACAACAACACTTTGCTGTGGTGCAGCTTACACATTTCAGTAATTTGGCGTTTGAATGGCAAAGAGCAGTTACAGGAACTCCTGCCCCTACTGTTGGCTTGGGACCAACCCAGCCCAGTCAAACAAACTGCTGTCCTTGTGACAGGAATTCCAGGCATGCGCTATTCTTCCTTGTGCTTCTGACTGGCGAGGATGGTCCTCGTGCCCTCCAGAGAAGAGTCAGAGGTCCTTCTCCTTCAGACTGCTACCCTCCCATCTTGCCAAATTCCTATTCATGTGAAAAAGTTCCTCTGTCCGGGCAGCCAGACTCTATTTCTCCCAATGGGTTCCCTTACTGTGTCGTGTATGTCAAACTATATGGACCTTGTCCTGTCTCTATGTACTCACACCCCCCCCCCCCCATCTCCCCAGTACCTCCTCTTAGCTCCCCTATTGCCATGTTTCAGCTTCCTTTTCAGGGGTTCCTCCACGGTACCCCTCTGTCGTTAAGGGCAACAAACACACCATGGCGACCAGAGCTTAGAGGGTCTCCTCACCCCTCTCCAAATAAACCTCAAGCTACGTGTAGGGAGGGGCTTCCGAAATAGTGCTGATGTAAGTGTGACCCAATGTCTGCTCTCTCACTGGAGCATGACTTCTGGACAAGGGGTTCCAGTCAGTCAAAGGTCATGGTTGCTGTTTTCTGATGTAAGCTTAAGGAAACGCAGGGTCATACTGGATCCCTCTGCCCTTATGGGATACTAGATAATAACTGGCTGTTCAGCCCAAGGCCTGTATTAAGTAATCTTCTCTTCTTCTAGTAACAGTGGAATTGTGAGTAAACTCCTAAATTATGTTTTTTCCATGGGAGGTTCTATCTTTATATTGGATGCTGAATTGAAGGTGATCTCTTCACAGTCCTCAGAGAACAGCACCCCCTTGTGGACACACAACTCAACCATCAAACCTTGACAGACTTCATGGCTGATCTTTCAGTCCAACACGGGACTGTTCTTCTTTATGTTACATGGTCGTACTAAAACCTAAGAGCTATGCCTCACAGAAAAGGGGAAAGAGGCCACAGAGAGGGTGAGTGAAAGGGAGAGAGATTTTTTTCATCCTCTGTCCTTCAGTTCTCTGTTGACACGCGAGCAGCTGTAGTGCTTTGGCACCTGGGCACAGGGCCGGAGTGTTTAAACTGCTGAGTTTCAATCTAGGTTTCTCGGGTGATTGGAAGAAAAAAGAGGCAGCCTTTAGCCAGCTACACACTCTGTGGCCTTTTTGAACAGCTGTAGCCAGCCTGAAAAGGCCAACAGAAGACTTTTGCCCTGGAGAAGGTACACCAGCCCCTCATCACTGACCAGTAATGTTACTGTGGTTACCTTGATATTGTTTTGTTTGGCCTTATCAGAGCTCTGCAGCTCATTTATTGGTGACAAGTGAGAAGTGATTCAAACAGGTGTGTTCGGTTCTTCGTGAAGGTGGTCGAGGATGCTGCTATTTACAGTTTGGCAGCACCCCACTCATCATCCTCAGCCCCGGGCAGACATGGGAGTATGGAAGCCTGCCTCTGGCACGAGGGTGACAGCCCCAGCACCCAGACTAGGGAGTTCCCCTGGGTCAGGTTCAGCAATGATTTAAGAAACCGTCAGGAGGAAATGAAAGCAGGCCCGTCTCACAGTACATTATTCTGTACACACCAAGCACCTGAATCCATGAGACTTATTCTAGGCAAGCGTCCCAGAACTACTGCACATGTCAGGATAACGGTTGGGGAGGAGACATGTTAATGCTATGGCTATATGACTCTCATTCTATGTGTAAAGCCAGTCAAGCCCAGATGAACATCATACTAACCGCAAGGGCCTTACAGTAGGATGTCTTGCTGGGTCAAGCAGACATGAACACCATAAAACAACGTGTTTTCTTCAGTAAGCTAATCATTCCTCAAACGCTAAGCCCATTTGCAGATGGTAATTGGCCTGTTTTAAAATATTTGCCTCTTTTACCTGTGTGGTCTGATTGTAACCGTAGGACACTGCTGCAGGGCCTTGCTCCTTTGCTGTGGTTGCTTGGCTGGTGTACTGAGGTAACATCGTTTGTAAGGGGGAGATGCTAGTTGGTCTGGCACGTGTTCCCAACTAACTCTGCAATCGTGTCCAACCAGCCCTGTTTATCTGCTTCCATTCTCAGTAAAAGTATTCCCTGAAAAATGCCAGAAGCCTGAATGCTGCCAGAGATGAACTACAGGATTAACCCAAACCTGTAAAACGATAGATATAACTTGAAGTTATATGACAGCCCAATTAATCATCTTTTCAGCCCATAAAAAACCCTCAGCTCCTCTGTGTCGCAGTGCCACCTCGTAGTCCATGCATGTCGTCTCTCTGTGCCAGTGGTTCCAACTTGTTTTGAAGTGTTTTAGTACTGAACCCTGTTTGTTAGTGAGCTTTTCCTGCGATGCAGAACCAAAGGAAGCCTAACGAACTTGGTTTGTCATCTCTGTCTTTCACAAACAAACCCAGCTGCCCCCTGTGTGGGGTCCCCTGTGGGCCCCCAGTGTTTACACTGTCGTCTGATCTGGACCGAGCAGCCAGTCTTTACATCTTAAGGTCTATGTCAACACTGAGGATGGGCTATACTGCATTCATAGGTTCAGTGCTCCTCTGTATTGGTCTTCTAGTGAATGCTTGTACTTGTGTGGTGTGTATGTTTGTACTGTAACAAGATCTACCGTACATGAGCTGATGTGCTATATGTGTGCAGTGTTAGCACTGGGAGGTGTCTGGTGTCCTAATGTTGCTACTGTATCGTGCTAAATATAATATGTCAAATTTCACTAGGAGTTCTTCATTTGATGGGAGCTTCCATACCTGGAGGTATTACCAACAGCAAGGTGAGCTCCCCCTTAGTTATGTATTCATCAGAGAGGATGGAGAAGTGCCATAGACACAGCAAATAGAAATAAATCAAAAGACAAAGAGAGAGAGGGGTACCGGTATTATAAAGTCGATCATGCAGGTGAACTGCAGCTGAACTGTTTGCACATGCAGCCTCTTCGACCACGAGAAAAGGGGCTGAAGAGAGCCGTTATTCTTTTCTGAGATACAACTTTTTTTGTGGGGTTTCAACTGGTCAAACATCTCTACCTGTAAAAGAGAGAACATGTTTGTATTAGCTTCACATTAGGCAGCGACGAGAATGAGACATACAATTATGATAGCCTACATAGAGGATTTGGTTGAGCTGATGATCGTCCGGTAACAATGTGGTGATTAAACTGATGAGCTATTGTGTGATGTGTGCAGTACTCTGATACAGAAGCACTCCAGCCTTCATGTGAATTTCTGCTAGGTTATTAACCTTTCCAGTTAATACTTGAGATTTAGCGCCTGTGTATGAAAGTTAAGTTACTTTGCGCGTTATTTAGTCATTCTAAATATTGTCGCAGAGTAGTAAAAATCTGACTCAGAGAAAATTTAACTACTCATTTTCTTCGTAGTGATTTACATACTTGGCGTTTTCATTTCGACATCACTCGTCAGCGCTTGTGATGCTTGCCAAGAACATAGCCTTCTTGAAAGGGGCTGGTTTGTGGGGGAGAGTCGGATGAATTAGGATTTTCTTTTCTTTTTTCATCTTCAAACTTCTTGACCGGGGTCTCCCTCACTATATAAGGCACTGAGGAGCTGCTGGAAGTCAGTCTGAAGTCACAAAGTTCCTCTAACCTGCAGAACCACCGCCACCGAGCCAAGCAGTCCAGCAGCACTGTCCAAAGGAAAATAATCAATCTGCGCTGAGAAGAAAACTCTTGAAATTCCCCAAATCAACTTTGGATAATTTCCAGATATACTAGCGATTGAGGTAAATATGATGCCTAACTTTTGGTTAAATTATGCAGTTTAATTAAAACTATATTAAGGGAAAGGTGATGAATAGTGATATCTCATAAAAATGAGCGCATTGCTGATTTTCAACACTATCACACACCGCCAAAATATATAGTATGTCAGTAATTTAATATAACGCTAGAACATTTAATTCCATGTTTGGGTGGTAAAGATGGATGAACTATTCTCAAGACTCCTTATCATATTAAGATGTATTTGTCTGACTCCTTGAGTGTCAAGGAAAATACAGAGTGAGCACGTGAGGAGATTAAATGAATGCTAGCCAGACTTATTCACCAGCCAGTACATCTATGTGCTAGTCATGTAATGGGACACAAAATCCTTCTCACCATCCACTTGTGCACTGCTGGCATACATCCCAGTCTGTTCCGCCTCTTTTCTGCTGCCATCAGAAAAATAAGACTCTTTAACAGTGGCGTTGCCACATACAAATGTGTACATCCACACGTAACTGTCTGAACCAAAGCAGTTATGAAGATGGAGTTTAAGAGCAAAGTCTGTGAGGTGTGGTTGTATTTAATAGTTGTGTTTTGGAACGATGCCTTCTCACATAGCCTTGGGGGCAGTGGAGGACAGTTGTTGCAGAGACACCAGGTCAAGCTGCACCGGGTTCAACGCCTATGAGCCCATGTTTACGTTGGCCAGGCAACCTGAGTGTGTGTGAGAGCCCTCTCTGCACTGTCTGCCACCGGGGTATAAAATTCATGAGAGCGATGAGAAGGGTCTAGAAATAAAGGATGGTGGAGGCTTGGTGTGAGAAGGGCTGCAGGGAGGGGGTGGGGTGGAAGGGCTACCGGCTGGCTTCCAGCAGCCCTGGGCCCATCGCTGGCACAGGAACAGCGTGTTGACATAGACCGGGCGTCAGACCTCATGCCGCCTTTCCAGGCCAGAGAGGATAGAAGGATGCAGTGAGTGCTATGAGTGTAAGACCATGCTCCTCCTCTCCCCATCTCTCTCTTTCCCCGTCTGCTTTTGTTTCTGCCCCCCACCCTCTCTCTCTCTCTCTCTCTCTCTCTCTCTCTCTCTCTCTCTCTCTCTCTCTCTCTCTCTCTCTCTCTCTCTCTCTCTCTCTCTCTCTCTCTCTCTCTCTCTCCATCTCACCCCATTTATTTCTCTCCTACAGGGTAATTGGGCAGTATTACTGTTTGTCATAATCTAGCCTTACTGTGACTGGGGCCAATGCATGTCGATCTCAAAGTTGAGCCTTCCTCAGATGATCTTAACCTCGTCTGTCTTGTGATTCTCAATTTACTCCTCTCTCCCTCTGTGACTGGTCTAATGAGTTGGACAGGGATTCTTCTGCTTATAGAGTAGGAGTGATGAGGATGGTGAAAGTTCTGATGAGGACAGGCTTGTATTCTCCAGTCAATTCTGGGCTTTGAGCCCAGGGCCATGAACCTGGCTGATTGCTGTCTTTCTAGTGAAATTAAACGTCACTCCAGTATCCAATGCTGTCAGGGAAAATGAATGACTTTAATTAAGCACTGTTCATGTTTACTGATAGGTTAGACGTCCAAAGCACAAATAAAACAACAAGTAATTAACAAAGACAAATTCCTAATGCAAGTCAATACCCATGCATTTAGCACTGAGCTCAGAAATCCATAGAAGACTATCATTAGTCATGGCTATGGATCAGAATGGCCATCCCTGGATAATTGCTGGATTCTTATTATGTTAAAATAGGCTTGGAGAGGATTTGGTTGAGCTGATGATCATCCGGTAACAATGTGGTGATGAGCAATTGTCTTACGTGAGCAGTACTCTGGAATAGAAACACTTCAATTTCCTGTGGAGTTATACTGCTGTGTCACTAACCTTTCCAGTAACTTGTGGTTTGGATTGATGTCACTTCTGTGTCTGAGAGTGATGCATTATCCAGTTTAGGATTGATCACTCTTGAGTGTGTCTGGTGTGTGGCGACCACCATCTCCAGCAGATCATCACAGCAGTCCTTCAAACTGATGTTCTGCTGAGTTCTGGGATGTCACACTGTGTTCGACTATGCCCTGATTCACTCCGTTTGGAATTGCAAATGAGACAGAGGCAATAGCAATTCAGATGTTTGCTACCCAGCATTCGGTGCCAGGGGTTGGGTGTGTGTGTGTGTGTGTGAGCTGTGTTTAAGCATGTGCCTGTCGGCCTGCTCATGTGCTCCTACCTTGTTGGCTGGTAGCGAGGCAGCCTCCCAGCGAGGCAGCCTCCCAGCGAGGCAGGCTCCCAGCGAGGACGGAGGGTCACAGAGGCTGTTTTCTCCCCACAGATCAGGTCTGCAGCACGGAGCAGCAGAGCTCGCACAAGGCTTCCCACTGTAGTCCGCCCAGAGCCAGACCCAGAGCCCTCCTCACAGACCCAAGCCAGCGATGACTACTGTTACCATGGCAAGGCTGCCAGCCCTCTCCCTCAGCCTCTTACTGGCTGTCCTGCTGCTCTCTGCCATGGACACAGCTGCCCTCTTCCTGCCAGAGTCGGCTGAGCTCAGGCAGTTGCTGAGCCGGTACCAGGATTCAGACCAGAACAGCACCGGCAACACGGTGGGCAGTAGGACCCGGCGGGCAATCCAGTGGTCAGACCGCGACGAGATCCTCCAACTGCACAACAAGCTGAGGGGAGGAGTCTACCCCACTGCCTCCAACATGGAGTACATGGTGAGAGACGCACTGCACAGCTTACCATGATAGCCCTTATCTGCTCTTGTCAGCTACCACCAACAGTCTAGCAATCTACAGAGCTCCGAAATCTCCGTCATACAAGTTTATGCAACAAGGTGTAATTAATGGAACTGCAGACATGAACTATACTTGTCATCAAATCTGGTGTTTTAGCGATGAATTGGAATTGCTGGCTCTCCAAAGTCGAATTTGTCATATGAACCCCAGTGTGACATAAATGAATGCAGGATCTGTTGACGTGACCGTGTCAGACACATGGTGCCCTACATCTAGGTGAGTGTTTATGGGCCCCGGGTCAAAGCTCCACCACAATGACAGGGGTGGTGGTTGGACCACTAAGCCTCTCTCTCCCCATGGAAAAGATGAACTCACACCAAAGAGCTGTGCCAGCCAGCTTTCATAGGGGGATAATTGCCCTGATCCTACACTACACGCTGAGAAAGAGAGCGAGAGAAAGACAGGAGAAATGAGCGATGGTGGGTCAGGGGAGGACAGAGGGGGCGAAGGAGGCCGGATTTGCCTGAGGAGGAGTCGTGAATTGCTTAGCGGTAGAAGAGATGTGGGACGGAAGGGAGGGAAAGGGGTTAGGGACGAGCGAGAGGAGGAGAGCTATGGCAAGCCATTGTGTACTGAGAACCATGGATGTTATTGAGAGAGACAATGTTTACAGAATGTGGTGACCGGACAAGTGGGTTCTAATGTACTTTGGATGGCCAGGCATGGGGGATTGTGGTTAATGTAGTACAGATGTAGCACTGACCGTGTGGTGGTCTGTGTGACTGCAGCGTGGTTAGGAAAGCGGAGGAAGAGGCCCTGTGTCCCTCCCCATCCTCATCCCTGCCAGGCCCCAGGAAAGCTGGCTAGCTCTGGACGCCAGGCCCCACAGTTCCAGCCTAGAGTGGGCTGTGGGCTGTGAGCACTATGTGTGTGTATGTGTATGTAGTGGTGACCACCAAGGGGCCTGGAAATTTACTGAGTCGCACTGTAAGGAGCCACACTGTGCGGAATCACTCCTCCCACCCCTCCCCCCTCCTGGTGGTGAGAAGGGGCACAGATGAGGTGTCACCCCCCTGCCCTCCCACCTCTCCACAGGTAGGGAGAAACCCACTCAGGAAATGGGGCTAATTCTGCTGTGATTGCTGGGGATTTGTAGTGGACCAGAGCCAGACTCCCCTCACATGTCCTGAGCTCCAGTTATTCTTGTGTCCGGCTCTTTGTCAGCTCTCCTGGGCGGAGGAGGAAGAGGGGAGGCCAGTGGCCTTACTTGCATGTACAATGCCATTGTTATTACACTGAGAAATCCTGAGCTGCATTATAGTAAAAAGTGTTGGCTTCTGCTGCATTGCTACTGTATCTGTATTGAAATGAATGTGTGTGTATGTGTGCAGGTGTGGGATGATGAGCTGGAGCGCTCTGCCACCCACTGGGCTGAGGAGTGCCAGTGGGAACATGGACCTCAGGATCTGCTCATGTCAATCGGACAGAACCTGGCTGTTCACTGGGGCAGGTGAGACAACACACACAAACACACATTGTACACTATGCATTGTGTCTGACTAGGAGAATGCTGTAATTGCATTTTCCTTTAGAGAGCTGCAAAGTTGCAACTTTTGCTATTGAATCTTTGTTTGCATGGCAACCTTTGTATGTGGGTGTGTTCTAGTGTTCTGTGTGTGCTCACGCTGTTGCAGCCTGACAGTAGGGCTCTTTGTGTGTGCCAGTGGACAGTTCTCTCAGCAGGTGTCCTTCCAGGAATCTGCTCTCATTCTCACAGCCCCTCCCCCCCGCCCCCCCCCCCCTCACCCCACTCTCCCTCCACCCCTCTCCCTCTCTTCTGATGCCAACACCGGCTTTGACCTGTTTTTCTTCCTTCCTCTCCGCTGTCTGACTGTGAGCTCAGCACTTTTCACTACCGTAAAAAGAAATGTTTACAATGAAGGGCCATCATTGATTTGTCAGGCTGTGGAGGCATGTTTAGTTTATGTAATTCTATTCCAGTGGAGCTCCAGCTCTCTAGTACTGGAGCTGAACAAGCTGCAGGTCTGTGTGCTGGATCAGAACCCGACTCAACAGCTCGGGGCGCTGGGGGCCAAAGCACCTCGAAGGGCCCGTCTCAGATCTCTCCCCTGGATGTCCTGGCATGCAGCTGGAGCTCTCTGTGCTGTTGAAGCAGGGTGTGACTGTGTGCTGCTGTCCTGCAGGTACCGCTCCCCAGCCTACCATGTCCAGGCCTGGTACGACGAGGTGAAGGACTACACGTACCCCTACCCCCACGAATGCAACCCCTGGTGCCCCGAGCGCTGCTCTGGGCCCATGTGCACCCACTACACCCAGGTGAGCCTCACCATCAAAGAGCACCCCCGTGCTGGAGATAGACTGATGAGCCTGAGTTCATGACCTGAGTTCTCTCAATCCCTCCTGTCAGAAAAGCAAGATACTTGAATCCTCCGTGGCCTCTGAGGATCTTTATTGAGCTTAAACTGTCTTTTACGCGTTTCCTTTGAACCAGCATAGTTTATCTCCAAGGGTGAAGTCTGTGATGTGTCTGTCTGTCCATGTGGCCCCTCTTTAGACAGGTGGTGGGGGTGCATAGCAGATGTGGCCTTCATAAGTGAGGCTGTCCATTACTCAGGGACTGTTCGATAACAACAGGTGGCGAGCAGAACACTGGCTCACAACACAGGGTGCACAACGGCTCAGGGTCAGCGTCGGAGACAGAGAGAGACAGACGCAGGGCTTTGGTGCCATTAAACGCATTGACAAGAGTGGAAAGTTCGAGAAAAAAAAGATTTCTGGAGAAAGAGCGAGGGAGTAAGCTGTAAACAGGAAAAGAGGGGTTTGGAGTGAACCAGTGGAGAGAGAGGAAGCGAGAGGGGGAAAACAGTAGGACAGGGGAGGATGGAAGGACAGAGAGAGAGAGAGAGAGAGTTGGCCTCCTCTCCCCATAGACTTTACTCAGAATCTTGGATGGGTTTGTGAAAACAGGCTAACCCTTCCCACTGTGTTGACAGTAAAGGCAGGTCAGTAGGATCTGGAGGCCATTCCCAGACACTCCAATCAGTGCTGTGCTTGACCTGGATTCCTTTGATCCAGAATGCAGGGAACAATGCCAAATACGGGCACCCTCTCCTCGTTTTTGTCTTTCATTTCCTGGGAATGCTCGTTGATGTGGGAAGATGGTCCTGACCACTGCTGATAAGCTAGGCTAGCTCCTCGGTTAGCTATCACAGTCTATCTACAGGGTTGACAGGTATCCCCAACACCAGCTGGATCTCGCACCCCTTCTGTGGCTGTTTCTGAGTCTGTGCTGAGTAACTGACTAAGTCTGAACGGCTCCTTGCCTCTGCTTGGCCCAGGAACGGGATGCACATTCCTGAAAGTGAGGGAGGGAGGGGTGAGTCAGTGAGAGGGGAGTTGGATTTTTGAAACACACTGTAAAGCAACAGGAAGTTAGCACTGTAATCCCATGTGTAGAATGTCCGCCAGACAGGTTTTAAATTGGTGCTATAGCTTGACATTCAACGAGCCGTACTATTGACAGAGGAAGTGGTCCTACCAAGAGTTCACTTTGTTCGATCCAAATGACCGTGATCATTTATTTATCCTGCTGAAGGGGACCCGGAGAATGATCACAGAGTGTCACAGGAAACAAACTGTGGTCACACTCCAGGTGCGTCTCCTTCCTCTGACTGGGTCTGAATGAAAGAGCGGTCTCTTCTGCTGGCTCCTCCAGCCCCTATGGCCCCCGCGGCCCCATCAATCTGGCCCTGCATGGGAGCCACTTCCTGTGGCCACACTGACAGATCTATGAGGGGGAGAGGTGTACAGAGAGAAAGAAGGGGAAACAGAATGGTGGGAGTTCTCAGGTCTACTGTAACATAGTGCTTCCTATCCGGGGGCCTCTGTCTTTGAGCCTCTCTCTTAGACTTGCCCCTTGCTAAACCTCAGGTCGAAATACTCTGTGTGCATGACATTCTTACATATAGTTACATAATACCTCCATAAAGCACCCGCCAGTGTGAACAGCCTGGCATGTGGACGTGCGGTGACTCCAGTGTTGTCGTTGTCTGCAGCTGGTCTGGGCCACCACGAGCAGGGTGGGCTGTGCCATGCACCTGTGTCCAAGGATGAACGTGTGGGGAGAAATCTGGGCGAACGCTCTCTACCTGGTCTGCAACTACTCCCCCAAGTAAGACCAACACTCTCCTCTCACATCCCTCGAGTCGTCCACCTCTCTGGTCTCTGGCGGCCTGTTTACAGTCTCCTTCCTGTCCGCCACATGCCGTGGGCTGTGTGTGGAGCTAACACTAAACCCCAGTCAGCTCACACGGGACAATATGAATTTTTCGGTGTAATGTTCCTGTAAACGTGTTTTCCTAAGAGGGCGCAGTATGTATGACACATTGAGGCCATGACAAATTCCATTCCCCGCGTTAGAATAGAATAATAATGAAGGAGAAGGAAAGTCAAACAGGACCAGAGGAGTCTCGTGTTCCAGACAGCCCTAATGATTTAATTGCTAGCGGAACAGCGGGTAGTATTTTCATTCGTTTGTTGGACAGTTTTAAGACCGAGTGTGTGCGCAGGATTGTGTGTGTGTGTAGGTGGGTGAGAATGTGAAGAGGGCGTACGGATAATTGCGAAGCTCTGTGCCCAGCGATGCTTGAGTGCTGATTCATTTGCGGAGTCAACCTAAACACCGGTTTCTATCTCCAGGGGCAACTGGATTGGGGAGGCTCCCTACCAACATGGTCGCCCGTGTTCCCAGTGCCCCCCCAGTTATGGGGGAGGATGCAGGGATAATCTCTGCTACAAGGGTGAGCAAACACTCCTTGGGTGTTCACTGTGATGTACCTGTTGAGGAAGTAGCAAAGTTATAAAGTTGTTAGGGTTAGCTGGTTTCTGACCCGCTCCTTCTCTGTGTGCTTCAGGAGACTCTCAGCGCTCAGAGACCGAGGACATGAATGAGGTGGAGAAGGCCCAGGTGCCCATTCCCCCTCGGACCACCACAGTCAAACCCAAACCCAAACCCAGGCCTGCTGCTCCCCAAAAGCCCTCATCTCCCAAAGTGACTCCCAACCCTAGATTGTCCTCTCCCAAGCCCTCCACCCCTAAACCCTCCGGCAGCACCTTCCTGGGTAAGTGACACGTGAATCTATGAAGAAACTGTTGAATGAATCTACTCCTGGATTCGTGGCATGATTTCAAGGATTTGTGCCGTTTTATTTTGCAGCTCAGAACATCAAGTGTGAGACTAGAATGCGTGACAAGTGCAAAGGAGCAACCTGTAACAGGTCTGTGTTTGGTTCGCTCTCACTGTTAGTATGTTTGGTTCTCAGCCCATGCCTAACCCTCCTCATCTCTCTACAGGTTCAACTGTCCTGCCAACTGTCTGAACAAGAAAGGCAAAGTGTGGGGGACACTTTTCTACAACGTGGTAAATATTCATACAATAGAACACAGCCTTTCTCTACACACCATCTTCATACTGTATGCAATGGACTCTGCTCTAGGTATTGATATTGTGTGTACTTTCGATGTTTCAGCAATCCAGTATTTGTCGCGCTGCGATGCACTATGGCATCATTGATAACAGCGGAGGTCTGGTCGACACCACCAGGAAAGACAAGCTTCCATTCTTCGTCAAGGCCACAAAGAACGGCATCGAATCTTTTAGGTAGATATTTCTGCTGTGATTCTTTCTTCATCTGCACAGATATTCATGCTTAGGTCTACAGAAGTATTGCAGTCTATGAGGCAACACTGATGCAATATTAGTGCAACAACGGGATTTCTTGCCTGACTGACTGACATATTTATCTACAGTAAATACAAGCCTGGCAATGCGTTTGTGGTGGCCAAAGTGGAAAGTAAGTCAAACAGTGTTTGTGTAGATGAAGTGGAGCAAGGACTTTTTTATGACACTGTGCTTAATGTCTGGTGCAGATGGTGATGATGTGCTCCTCCCCTATCTCTCTCTCTCTCTCTCTCTCTCTCTCTCTCTCTCTCTCTCTCTCTCTCTCTCTCTCTCTCTCTCTCTCTCTCTCTCTCTCTCTCTTTCTCACTCCCTCTCTCTCTCTCTCTCTCTCTCTCTCTCTCTCTCTCTCTCTCCCCCAGGACAGTCTGTGGACTGCTATGCCACCGTGGCAGAGATCTGCCCATTCAAGAGGCCCTCTTCCAGCTGCCCCAGGTGCCCAGCTCGCACCCACTATGATCACTCACTGAGCAGAAGGAAATAACTGCTTGATGACACGCCTTGTACATAAGCCCTGTATCGTCATCATCTATGGGAGTGAATTCGATCTTTTTAACAGAGCAGGCAGTTTATTGGCACCAGCCAACTACTACAAAGACACTCATGACATGATATTTCTATAGCAGACGTTTTTGACATGATATTTCTGTAGCAGACATTATTGACATGCTATTTCTGTAGCAGACATGATTGCATGGTCCTCCACACCTGTATTTTTGATACTAATTCATACTCTTAATGTTCCTCAGAGTTCTCTGTCCGGCCAACTGTAAGAGTGAACCTTCCTACTGGGCGCCTGTGATTGGCAACAACATCTACACAGATGTAAGTGCTGTACCTGTTCCCTTTCCTCACTGAGGACCGCATGTCCTGCTCAGACCTCAACGTGACCATGTTCGCTAGCCATGAACACTGAGGGTCTCCGAGGTCAAGCGGTTCATGTCCTCTGGGCCTGCTTAGCTCCTACAGACAGACAAGACCTCAGTGTGCCAGTGTGCTCCCTGGAGATGCTCCTCTGAAGCTGTGAGCTGATTTATGCTGGGCAGCACATGAGTGTGGTCTAGTCCCCTGGAGCACTTAAGAGACCATGATGTCTCTGTGGCGGGAGAACCCAGAAAGCGCCTCCCAACAGCAGTGTGAACATTCTGCGAATGGGAACCATGGTGAGCCCAGGCCCGTAATGTGTCTCCCAGTGTCAGGCTTGACCACACACAGCTGCTTGGCCTTGGCTGGCTCAGAAATGGCCCAGGGATGTGCCTGAGGCCCGGGCCTAGTCGTGGAGGAGAGAGCCTTTTGAACTAGCAAGGAGGAATGAGACAGGGCATGCCAGGAACCCTCAGGTTACCTGTGTGAACAGCAGCCACTGTTCGACCCACTGTTACAACTGTCACTGCATCTTAGTCCATTTCAAAACTTTGAAAACATTTTCAACTTGAGATGGAAGTGAGGTTTGACACAATTATTCAGTTGTTACAGCGTTGGACTTGTTACAGCACATTACAGTATGTTGGCGCTTTTTTTCTTGGTTGAGCTTTTGACATGTTGGACATGTTTCCGGAGGAAACTCTTTTTCGATTTTCAGGGTTCGAGTGTGATTCTAGCTTTAACACTCACAGCATCAGCACCGGCCAGCAACTACAGCTGACAGTAGAAGGAGTACAGGAGTAAAGTATAGTACACCTACAGTGTGGTGCTGCTGGACTGACTGCAGGAGTTGGCTGAAGGCCAGCAGGCAGATATATGCAGCCTGGCCAGACTCAGCTGCAGAGCTGTTTGTCAAGTGAGCAGTGGAGGAGTTTGGCCTATGTTAGGAATGACCAAAGAACTGAATGAACCCTCCAGGCGGGTGATAAGGGCCCAGGGCTGACACACGCAGGAGCCAGGCATGGTGGTTCAGACAGGAGTTCGACCCTCACAAAGTGTGTGTCACTTGGCACTGCGCCCAAGTTGGGATTGGAATGGGAATAGCTCTTGAGGAATAGAAGTTAACCCTCTTCACTCCCCATGTCCATCAGAACTCCAGTATCTGCAAAGCTGCCATCCACGCAGGCGTGATCAAGGCTGGCGGAGGTCATGTGGACGTTCTGCCTCTGGAAAAGAAGAAAAGCTACGTGGGAGTCCTGAAGAACGGCATTCAGTCTGAAAGGTATGCCCTGTCCTACACCATATAGTACCCCCTCAGCAGTCCTCTCCTCGGCCCCCCTCCCCTGTCAGTCTGTGGCCCGGGCCAGTTGTGCACAGCTCAGGCACGGAAGCCCTTACGGCCAAGTCCATGTTTGGCACGTAGGGCTGCAAGAGTAATGGTGTGGTTTTGCATGCGGACGGGCCACACATGGACTCTTTGCTTACTTTACCCAGACATTTCAGTGGAGTGTGCGAGGGGCTGCAAAGCCAAAATCAGCTGAGCCTAAGTACTGTGAAATCTGATGCTAGAATCAAGAGGCCTTCACGGCAGGAGCCTCCTAGCCTTGATGTGATCCAGTACAGGGAGGTCTGTATTGACAAGCCATGGGGAGCAGGGCAGACCGTGTGGGACAGACTGACACTCGCCTTATTTCTTACTGCCATCTGAGATGACAGAGACTTCGAGGAAGTAGGGGGGAGGGGGGGGGGGAGGGAGGGAGGGAGCGGGGGGGAGGGGCGGCAGTAGGAAGTTTGGACAGGTTTCTATTAGGAGGAAGTAATCACAGCCTATCCAGTTACCCCAGGGAATGGGTGGAGAAGCTGTTGGAGGCTGAGTCAGTAGTTCCCTATGTAGATAATGACCCCCTGTCGGATGCCAATGGGACTGGCCTCATCCTGACATTAGTTAGCATGGCAGGCCTTCAAGGCCTCTCCACTAATGAAGTAGGAAGAAAAGTCATCAGGCCAGGCACAATAGCCCTATATAGTGGTTGTTGGAAAGGTCAGGCACTGGAGCCATGGGTAACAATGAGCCAGTGTTTAAGTCATGTTTCCACCTACGTACAAGTCCCGTGGATACCCTGCTTCGGAAAGGTGCTAGTGAGCTTTAGTATTGGCAACTGGTGCTTATGCAGGACAACTTGAACTGGAGTTACACGCTAACACACAAATAGATCAGATTTGAACCCAACATCCTGGATTTTGTAGCAGTGTTCTGTAGTTGTATGAATGAACCCTGACATGTCCTTCTCTCTTGCCCCCCCCCTCCCCCCCCTCCCCCCCCCCCTGCAGTAAGACCAACACTGAGGGTGGATCATTCCGGGTCTTTGCTGTAAGGGAGTGAGTTGCTGTTTATCAAGGGCCTCCCACCCACTCTTCCAGCGACAAACAAGGCTTTGGGGTCTGCTCTGCTCTCAAGAGACAGGAAAGGCCGGCAGGTTTGATGCCACGGCAACACATCTGTCTGTCTTCTAGCCCCGCCCTAGGTGGAAGCAGATATTCTTCTTGAACTAACAGACCCGTCTCCCTCTCTGCTAATAAATAGTAACCAAATGCTACAAGGCAGTGTCTAAAATCACATTGGACCGTTGTGTCTCTTCTCCCTTTCAACTTCATATGTGGATATTACTCTTCTAAGATGCACATGGAGTTAATGAAATGTGCTGTGCAATATCAAGACACATCAAACAGCTGGTGCTGAATTATAAGTGTCTTGACAGTTGCAGCTTGATTTAAAATCAAATACGTATATCATATTTTATAGAAATAAAATTGTTATATTGAATGTTTCTATTTTAAAAGCAAATCATTGGTCTCCATACACAGGAATGTATATTGACACTGTATTTAATCCTTCTGTACAGAGTTTAGGTTGATGTTTTAATGTGATGGTTTTTTAGTTTTGTTCATGTTATATTTGGTAGCCCGCCTATTCTGTAATTTTTCTTCTTTTACAAAAATACTTTTGCTTTAGGCTCTGATACTTGAGTTAGTTTGTGGATGGCAGGCTTTCTTCTTGAAGTAGACAGACAGACAGACAGACAGACAGACAGACAGGTAGACAGACGGAAGCACAGAAGGGCAGTTTAGGAAGGGAGGGAAACAGGGGAGGAGGGAGGGCAAACCTCCAAGGAAAAGAAGTGTTTCCTGAAGAAAGCTGGTAGTGCCTCCAGTGTCAATAATGTGCAGCCGATCTGGTGAAGGAGGAAAAACAACAAATCTTCTGTCCACTGTGACCTCAAGAGGCAATGGGTGCACGTTTGGGCTTGGCCTTTGAAAGTATCTATCCAGAATATTCACATTTCATTCATGTTCTTTTTTGAGAAAAGGAGAACGTCTCTCCCTGTATTTATTGTATCTTTTTTCGACCCCACTCTTCTAGTAACGTTGTACTTGGTTTAATATTTTCTGTAGATTTAAGCGGTCCCCGCCCAAGACAGGTGAATGTGTAAATGTCCATTGTAGGTATAAGGTAGTAGGGTCAATTGTTGTGTGGGAGAAGTGTGAGTGTGTGAGCCTATGGTTCTCATCAACAGCTTAGATCAAGTTACCATTCATGCACTTAGGAATGATTTGTAAAATACTCTGTGCCCACAGTGCACAGTTCCTTTTCAGATACTCACACACACAGACGTAATAAAAAGGCACTTATCTTGGAGGCACGCATGGGCGTATTTCAGCTGGAGAAGTCTGGAGATGTCCTTCTGACTGTTGAAATTCAGTTTTGGACTTGATTGTCATGTGAGTGAAGTGGAAACCATGTAAATGTGCAGACTTTGTTGGTGTGTTGATGGGAGACTCAGTGTGGATAGAAAGATACATGGAAAGAAGCAAAGCCACCATTATGAATCCCCATCAATGTCTCTCCTTTTCATGCTTAAACCCTCTCTGATTGGTTATGCTACCTCAGTTCTATCGCCTTGGTAGGTAAATAATAAATGGGGAACCTTATTGGATTGTACAGCTGTGGGAATTGTTTGTAAATACAATGATCTGTGTTTTCTTCCTGTATAAAAAAAGTATAATTTGTTTTTATGGTTTTATACATGCATTCGATGGGTTTTGTACTTTTTGCACAATTTGGAAATAAAGTGAATGAAATATTGAATCATCCTTGTTTTTCATGCAGTGCAGTCAGTTATAAAATACACCTTTTCTCAGATCACACGATCTGTCAGGTCTAACAGGGCCATGAAAGACTTCAATCATGGGATGGGATGATGGGATGTCAGGTGGCTGAGCGGTTAAGGAAGCGGGCTAGTAATCAGAAGATTGCCAGTTCGATTCCCGGCCGTGCCAAATGACGTTGTGTCCTTGGGCAAGGCACTTCACCCTACTTGCCTCGGGGGGTATGTCCCTGTACTTACTGTAAGTCGCTCTGGATAAGAGCGTCTGCTAAATGACTAAAATGTAAATGTAAAATGCAATCACCACAACCATGAGGGAAATGGAGAGCCAGGCCACACACGATTGGTCCATATTGTCTTTGGAAGAACATCACAGACCACAAGTAAGATGTGAATAAGGTTCAGACATGATGCAGGAATGAGGTGGAACAAGTTAAAACTACTACACTCTTTTTCAGGATATAGGCTTCATGAATGTAGGCACGTTGACCTTTATTTTGACTTGCTAGCATGGTGTAACCAAGCTGAATGAGTTAAACATCTTAGTATGACACCCACCCGCTGGGAAGCTGGCTGGAGGTGTGTTTTGCTTGAATCAGAGGAAGTTCGCACCCAAGTGTCGAAATGACATCTGTTGCAACTAGCGCACAGTGCCTGTGATGCAGTTGGTGATTAAGATGTCAGTGAGACACACAAACACAGTTTCTGGGAATTATTGATAGATAGTTCACAGTGCCCATGACAAAGTAGGTGATGCCAGTTATTTTCAGTGGCTTTGGTACCCACATTTCTCAGATGACAATTGAGATTCTCAAAAGATCAACTGCTAATGTCATGTTGATCAAAATGTACTATATTGGTTCTCTGTTAAATTGTCCCACCCCCACAAACATCTACACATTTAGTTCATAATATAAGTCATTACATGCACAGTGGTTGAGCCATGGTATTACATTATATATAAAGAAAGAGACAGACAATGGCAAGGCCAGTCCAAAAAGATATGAAGAAATATGCATGCAAGAAAGATTTCTAAACAGCCATGAATCGCTCAGTACTCTATCTACTGTGTTCAACTCCTCTGAATCCTACTGGCTGCCATGCTGAGATCCAGCCTCTTGGACTGGCTGGCTGAACCACGCCTGGCTGGCTGTCTTCAGGCTGATTAACATCTGGCTGATAGCTGTTTTACTCCCAATCAAGTTGAAGTGTGCCTCTCCCTTGGCTGTGAGAGCATTCACTTTGAATGTTGGCACCAGGCTTGTACTTTAAGCACCACACACCACTTTTAATGTGCCATAATATTTTTCCCAAGTAACTCTAAAACTTCTGATTGGAAAATGGATGGTAAAATATTGACGATACTGTATTGGAAACTGAAGTGACTCCTTTCAACGGAACGAAACCTGTACAGCCCTCTGTTCCTATCCTCGATTGTTTGCTGAATCAGAAACTCCAACAGTTGTCATCTTTCCCTCTTTGTATCATCTCTGAACAAAGACAGTTGACAGATCGTCCCTAGGCTGTAGAATCTGCTTTACATTACCTGACCACATGGAGTCTTCTGTGCTAAATAAAGCCCAGCTGCGAGTGTCTGTTCTGGATGGTTCTGGACTGCGTGGAGCTGGGCTGAGTAGCTGGAGGGAACTGCAGTGAAGTCTCAGGCTGTTTGAAGACCAGCAGGGGTTGGGAAACAAGCAGGCCTCTGCTGTCTTGTACTGTAACTCTGACACTAATGCTCCCCAACAAACAGCAGCAGGGTGTGTCGGAGGAACACGCTGCCTCAGCACCTCTGGCCCACCACAGCACAGCACCACATCAGCAGAAGCTTTATCCACCAGCTGCTGTCTGGAAGGAGTCGGGAGTCGGGCCACGTTGACTCCACTGGACCTAACGGATGTTCCTTCACATCTTTGCCCCAACCCCGTTGTGTGTGTGTGTGTTGATGGGGGAGGAGAAGCTGGACTGTGGCATCTGGCAGTCTTTTGGCTATGTCTCCCTGTCCACAGTGTTGTATGGGGTGGTGTGGGATGTGAGTGAGTGTATGGAGCCAGAGGGGCAGTGTGTTTGGAGATAAAGCCTCGCTGAAAAACCAGGTCACACAAGAAGCCCAGCCTGAAGACTTCTGGGTTATCACCTCACATTGTCATAAAAAATGTACTTTCCATAAGCTCTTTGTTACAGGCACAAAGGGATAGTTCACTCCAATACCTTAAATACAAATGTTTCCTCTTAGCTGGAGTGCTATTTATCCATCGAGATTGTTTTGGTGTAAGTTGTCAAGTTTTGGAGATATCAGCTGTAGAGTTGTCTGCCTTCCCTTATTATTTGGAACTAGATGGCAATTGTCTTGTGGCCCAAATATACATTTGAAAAACGTGTGAGCAGTTCGGTAGAAAGAAAATAGTTACATGAAACTATCCCTTTAACACTTTGGACGGTGCCCCGATGAAGTGGCTTTTGCAGTCACAGGGCTCTGGTCAATACAGGAAATTTGTATTTCAATATGTCAGGGTATGGCAGGGAGTGGCAGTCAACAAGTCAGTGCTATAGTATGTGTTGTTTGCCTGGCTGCCTTTGTTTTCAATTGATCCCAAATAAAACTGTGTATCACTGGCCAATCATGTGACTCTGGAACATCTGCCAAGTCCTGCAGAATCAAGGAACATTCACCACATTGCAAAAGTTCTCAGATTGCTTTGACTCCACTGCCAGGAACAACAACATATTTACTGTGTTCTTGTCCTGTTAAATCAAGATCATAAAAATAAGTAAATTGCTTCCAGACAATCCCAGGGTAATTATTCAATCTCTAATTGATGGTCAGATGGCCCTTGGCTGGCGTGCTCTGTACTACAAAACCATCCCTGTAGTGCTCAAGGCTGCTCTGTCTAAACATGGACTTGATTACATGTACAAGTTCAAGACACCAGCAATGTAACATACAGCACATTTGAGTAAAACTACATGATTTACACTAATTGGACTTTACCCGGTAACTGGGATGTCTGCGTGAAATGTGTGTTTATCCCCAAGCCTCAAGAGAAGAGAACCAGCTGCGCGGCTGTGACAGCACGAAGGCCTTGCATCTGTGAAGGGAGTTGTTTATGGGGCATCGGAAGGTGGGGAACTGGGTTAACAAAGCATACGCACACAGCACGCACAGAGCTCCAGGATGATCAGGACAGACCCCAAACACTAAGCAGGCCCAAGATTGTCAACTAATATGACAGATCTGATAAATGGTGAGGGTGTTTTTCCAGCCAGGGGGACAGATAGAACAGCATGTGGTTTTCAGAAAAATGGGGGTCTGTTGGGCTAGAGTTGTGTGGGAGGATGCTGGATTTAGGAGTTGAGGGACTAAAAACCGAGGAATGTGGAAACGTGGCTGATAACTGGAAGATATCTGACCTGCTTCTGCTTATCACCACTGTGAGGTGCTGTTTCCAAACCCTCCTGGGACATCTTAATCATGGAGTGAGGCATAGGCGTAAGTCTATGGGGGGACAGGGGGACACGTCCCCCCAATATTTCATCATACTGTACGATTATGCGGGCAATATCGATGTGACTGCTAGTACGTCTTTCTTTCCAGCTCTAAAAATATCAAATCCCGGCCGGTCCATTTCCCAATCCATTCGACTTGCCTTACACTATACATTAACAAAACCTATTTCTCCTGAAATCCATGTCATGTTTTCCCTATACCTTTGTACTCTTGTGCACTGTCAATGAGTGAGTTAGGAGCGCGAAATCAGACAGACATTTGGCACAGATTTTTGGATGGTAAATATCCAGTATTTGGCTAACATAATACCTTAGATAACGACTAGGTGAATTTCACTAGTATTTCAAATTGTAGAATTAGTGCGAATTTCGATTGCAATACTATACAGCTTGTATAAATGGGACTTTTGACAAGCTAGCCGACAACATTCAGACTCTGACTTTTCTTTTCTTTTGATAACAAAAATGTGTGTATGCCCCAACACAGAAAGTTCCACAGCTGTCCCACCAATGTGTGATTGACTATTTCGCCCTTGGAGTGAGGAATATCTATGTGCTGCTCTGACACTATCTTGGAATGTGCCTAGATTTGATTAGCGAATGACATCTCTACATCTACACTCGGCTAGTTAAATACTCTTTTCTAGTCACTGCTGTGACAGGTTAAAGGGAAGGGTCACTGAGGGGTGAAGGTGAAGGACAGTGTGTGTGTGTGTGTGTGGAAGGGGGCCGGGGATTCCCCAGAACAACATGAGCAGAGGAAACCTGGGATGCCTGGGCTCCTGGGGTGTCACTAAATCACCTGCAGTCTGTAAAAGTCATCATGGACACTCCCGGTAAACACAACACAGCAGCGTGGCGGACAGCCTAATCTGCGGAAGCACACAGCACACGTCACCATCCCCTGCACAGCTTCACCAGACAGCCACCTTGTAGCTTTCCGACTGTACTGGATTTTATCCATCTTTATTTTACTATGGTTTCCTCTGTCTTGATCCAACGTACAGTCCCAGTATGAGCTGTGGAAGACAATGCACACAAACACAAGGGCATGTGGTGCAATATGGGGTCGGAAATGATGTTGAGAGGAACACTGAATTGTTTCACTGAAATTATTCTAAGGGGAAAACTATGCTTTGAAGGCTCTGAAAACAAAATAATTAGATCAAGCTTTGCTGGTTGAATGACCCATTCCCTGCAGCTAGTTAGTTTGATTTATTCTTTTCTGTTGTGTTCACCATAAAAGCAACTCTCTTTGAATTACAGGCTCTGTCCCCTAGGGAGCTGGTGTGAATAGTGGCCCAGATCAAAGCCACTTGCGGCGCTACATGGCAACAAAGACTGTCTGTCAAAGGACTGATGATGAGTCTGTGGTGTTGCTGCGTAGTCAGTCAAGGCCGACTGGAAGTACAAAACAAATACACCCTAACAGTTGCCGGGACCTGTATGTACGCGTATGGAGCAATAAGACCCTGTTATGTGTTCTTTGTTTTACCACACAGACAGCGAAATAGTCATTCCGTTTTTTTCGCCCTCAGTGACGCACTTCCATGCTGGGAAGAGTCCGCCGAAGATTCACAGCCCAGTGATCAAACAATATACTGTATGCTTCATCCAGTAGGCAAGCACTCAAGGTCGCCAGCTTCGGAATCCTGAGCTGGGTGGCAAATCTATGTTGTTATTCAAAACATACCTGCCTCACATCGACGAATAGATGTGCGTGTTGAAAGATTTACATCCCAAAAGCCATCGATTATACTGAACTGCCCGGTTGTGAGTGACCAAATACCTTGTTGTCCCCCTAGCTTGGACTCAGCTGGGAAGAATGGGAAATGGTGGCACTGTACTAGTCTTACATCACCAGGTTGGTGACCTCTCTGGTTGCTGTGACGACTTGTGGCTGGGTTTTAAGAAGGTGTGTGATGGATGGTTGATGCTTTGTCTTAGCCATATGTCTCCAGGACCCCAGGGAGATTTAGAGGGTAGCCAAAGCCTTAGGATGAGTCCTGAAAGATGGGCTCTGACCACATCACTACTCTCCTATCCCCATCCATCCTTTAATCCACTCCCCTCCTGCGCCGGTCTCTTCAAAGGGCTCCCCATCGCAGGCATGTTTGACTAATGAGAGGGCCCATGCATTAAAATGACGTAAATGCCCTCCCAGTCAAGCAGTCTCAACAAAGTAAAAAGACACACAGGGAGCCCCTTCACCTACAGCCAAACAAAGAGCACAGTCATACGTACACTCACAACACCGTTTTTTTTTTTACTTCGACATCACACACAGATGCCCGTTTCCATGATGAAGCCTAATATTCCTCTGCTGCTTTGTATACAGGGAAAGGGTTATTGATCCCCTGTATGGACATGTACAACCCATTTGGAGCGGTGGTGAGAAGCAGTGTTGTGCTGGGAGGAGTGAAGGGAGGAATGGAGAGACGAGGCGAGGTAAACAATGCTTTAGAGGGAGTGATATTGTATGTTTAAAGAGCTCTGTCCTCAGGGGAGTTGAACTGGGAAGGTGCCAAAGGCAGCTGTTTAGGCTAAGCTCTAGTTTGTTGTGGTACTCTGACTGAAAGGCATTCGGAGGATGGACTGAACTTAACCCACTAAAGAATCCTCCAGCTTCCTCAAGAGTGTGGTGTCCTTTCAAGAATGTAAACATACAGATTAAAACAGCATAAAGACTGACTGGTCAAGCTGAAATAGCTTAGTCATACTGTATGTTAGTCAACATGGATGATGGATGTGGATGGTGGAGAAGGGTGGAGCAGATGGAACCTAAGGTTACTCTGGGTCTGGAGTGTTCTAGTGTTTAGCCTCTTTCACCTCAAGGCTTTTTGTACCCCCCCCCTAACCAGATTATTTAAAATCCACATTATATGTCAAATTCACTCCAACTAATGCAAAATAATATGTTTTACTGTCTGAACAAAGGATTACGTAAATTATGGATTATCAAAAAATAAGAAGTATTGTTTTTTATCATGGGATGTTCTATTAAATAAAACAGCCACACATTAAATAAAAATGAGCCCCTCTGCTTTTTCAAGGATATACGTGTTGCATTGATTAAAGGTTAGAGTTAGTATATTAAAATATCAGGATTAGAGTTAACAATCTTGTTCCATGGCAGAAAAGGTTAGGAAAAGAAGATATCAGACAGAGGTGAGGAGAGAGGCTGAGGGCGGAGGTGCTTGACTGTGAGTGATGGCTCTGAAGATTGGCTTGGCGTGCGGTGGTGTGCAGTCCCTCTGGAGGCCCGCTGGACTGATACCAACCTGGTCTGGTTCCAGTTATCTCCAAGTGGAACCACTGGCGCTGCTCAGGGAAACAATACCCTTCTGAGACCGGTACTAGGCCCCCAAAAGCACAGTACCTCATTGGAAACATAGATTTTACCTGACAAAATAAACATTTCGATTTTGACCTCCCCCAACAGTCTTGCCCTCGGCTCGCATGTGAAATTGAGTGAAAGAGTATTTCCATAAGCATAGCGGCACATAGAAATCCTACCTTTTTTTCCAGGTGTGCTCATGGAGCAGTGGTTACAGTGGTGTTCTTCCCTTCCTTATGTAAGTCTTCTATCTCTGGCGTGCTAGCAGAGACAGGCCCCTCAGAGCTAGGGCCCGGGTGTCACGTACTGTACAATATGAGCTGGATCATGGTGGATTGGTCATAAATCAGCCCTCTAGCAGCTGCTGTCTCCGTCGGGTTACATTCAGGAGCTGAACACAAACACGTTGCAAATCAAGAGCTCCAGAACCTCCCTATCGGGTATAGGAAAAACAATCAGGACTCCCTCCCTTCTAAGAAGTGCATATTCTCTACCCTGTAACAGCTCCCCTCAGTCGTACATCACAGACAGTCATTCTACCAGAACTCGGAGAAGCTCACAGTTCAACTGGGACACTTCCATCACACTAGCTGAGGAGAGCATTGAAATGCCGAGGTTGTGATGGGTTATGTAAAAAGCGTCGGTAAGACCTCGAAGACATCTCTCAAGATGCTCTAAGCCTCTGGATTCGAAGACTGGATGTTGTTCTATCCTCGTAAAGCTCAGAGCGGTGTTTTCCACTCCAGATATGGGTTGCAGTACGGAATGGCGCCACACAGGGAAGACTTGGCCGTTTTTTTTCTGTCGCACAGTGCAGTGATCTGATTATTTGAGACATCTGGATGCTCCTTTTCGTCCCTAGACAGCCTTGTGTCCCCTCAGACCTTCAGCTGGGTCCAAATGTTGGTTGCTCCCATGACAGTTAAAGAGCATCCTGTTTGTGTGCTGTATCTTACATATTGTGGTATGCATTTAAATGCAACCCTTAGAACCCTTTTGTAGGGACTAAATGACTAAGGCCTAGTTTCCCAGGCCCAGTTGGATGAAGCCTGGTCCTAGCCTAAAAACTTTTTGAATTGACAACATTAAATTGTTCTCCTACTTTAGGACGAGGCTTAAACTAAAGGGACTATTCAATTCTATATGGAGGTCATTCAAGAAAAGCTTAAACAGTCTCCTTGCATTGTATGGTCCACATCATATATAATAATCCAAGTATCGAGTGTGCATGGTAGTTCTTCTGCAGATGATTTGACAATGTTTGACATTTCTCAGCAGAGCTGTCTCATATCCTGTTAGTTGTTGTTTTATTACCCCGTGAGCTGGAGAGTACGTAAGACTACGTCAGTCGAGACTCGGTAGTTCCAGCAGTAATAGAGGATAATGATGACAGAAGAACCTATTTTTTACATAATACTTCCTCAGCGTAACCATGACAGATTTAGTTAGGGTTCGTCAGACTGTTGTCCCAGCAGGATGATAAGACGTCATGGTGAGGAAGGTCTGATGGTAATCATCGTCAGAGAGGGTGCATTGAGGCCTCAGTTCCCATGTTTCTCCCCACAGCCCTGCGACGCTGCCTGCCCAGGGCCAGGCACACACTTGGCACTCATGCCAACACAAATGCCACTCAGTCTGGCCATTCTGCCCTTGTGGTATTCAAGTCCGATTTATGATGGATGTGTTACAGCATGCTGAAATTCCCCTCCTCGCAAGCCTTGCCGAGTCTCTCCTGTATGGGCATGGGCTCTGGGAAAGGTTGGGTTCCCACATGGAGAAGGCCAGTCTGGGTGTGAGCAGGGTTTTCCAGGCCTCTCTGGGGCCTGGAGTAGGGGACTGGTGGGTGCTTAGTGAGAGACCACTCCTCCTCTGTGACTTGTACCCTTAGTCCCTCTCTTGAGACCGGGACACACTGGGTTTAAGATGATGTCCCCTTGTGGTCAGCAGAAGTACAACACTGAATCTGTTTCAAATGTCAAATTTGCAGAGAATGTTCACACTGACAGCAAAGTTTTTCCCAGCAGAGTTGGGAGATTGTGGCGTATGTTTATATTTGTCTTTGCAATGAAGTTTGATGAATTCACTGACAATGAAGGAATTCATCCCTCATGTTTTCAGTCAACTTGGGATATTATCTGGGTTAGCACAATCTAAAACACCAACAACATGGTCTTTCAAGACGTTTCAAATGTTTCAAAATCACTAGTTTACAGCTGTCACTATCACTAGCTTTATTTGTTTAAGAGTGAACACAGTAAGGAGAGAGTCTTTATCATAACGAGATTGAAGTTTGTGGGGGAGGTGGAGACACTCGTCTCTTGGAACCATAAATTACCTTGTTGGGGTTGGTGGTGAAGACATTGACATTGAGACCACTGTGTGATTACAACAGTGGTCGTCTACACTCACTGTTACTGTAAGGGACAGTGAGTAGCAGCCCCATAGTAGATGTATTTATTATTTACCAGACAGGGGAGTGACCAGAGAGCTGTGTCGTCACAGCTGGAGCCTGACGCAGGTCAATACTAAGTCTGGAGGGGACTTCTGCTGCTCTGGAGGAAAGAGAAAGAGAGAGAGAGACAGAGGGAGAGGGAGGGAGAGAGAGGGGGGGGGAGAGAGAGAGAGAGAGAGAGAGAGAGAGAGAGAGAGAGAGAGAGAGAGAGAGAGAGAGAGAGAGAGAGAGAGAGAGAGAGAGAGAGAGAGAGAGAGAGAGAGAGAGAGAGAGAGAGAGAGAGAGAGAGAGAGAGAGGGGGGGGGAGAGAGAGAGAGAGAGAGAGAGAGAGAGAGAGAGAGAGAGAGAGAGAGAGAGAGAGAGAGAGAGAGAGAGAAGTAAGTGTGTGTGTTCTTGGAACTGATGCCATAGGTCAGCCTATGAAACAAAACAGTCCTGCTGTCAGAGCTGAAGAGAGCAAGGCATGTTGTTCCTCCTGCAGTAGTGTTTAGCATAGATCTGAATGATATGTGCATCCCACATTTAGTCTCCTCTGTCTCTTCGCAGTCTCCTCTGTCCCCATCTTGAAGTCTACATTCTCTTCATTCCACTGCCTCCTGTCGGTCTCCTCTCGTTTTTCCTCTCCACAGTCTGTACTGATCCTCTCCTCTCAGAAGGGAGATTAATATTAAATATTTGTACCTATAAAAATGGTTCAACAGTGTCAGCTCTGGCAGGCGTTCCTATCCACAGACAGTCACCTCTCTGCTAAACGGATGAAGAAGGCTGCAATCCTACCAGATGACATATTGTGTTACACTCTTTTACAGTACATAAGATACAGTTCCGTGGGCCTAGCAGACAGTGGGTTAGGTATGTGTATATCCTTGTGGAAATGATGAACAAGGGTAAATAAACCTCTTGTGCCAATATCTGTCCAATAAAGGTGTCTCCATAAGTAGGTCAAATGTCTTTATATGGGCAGAAAGACAGGAAATGACATGTGTGGATTGCGAACAGAAAAGATGGCTCCTTTCCTTCCCCCCGTTTAAATCACATGATTTAAAAGAAAAACCTCAGCAAAGATGTCAAGTCTGTAACGGTTGTTCCATTAATTCATGCTTTAATTTGAGCAAGTCTTTACTACATGTCATGCGAGAACAGAAAGACCTGCACCTAAGAGGGGACGTTTCAGGTCCTTCCTCCAGATCGCCCCCACAGCCTGTTTTCCTTCTTGCCTGTGAGAGCCTCAAAGCGAGACGGTGCTGGCAGTGGCAAGTGTTGATATATGGTGGGCTAGCGGCGAGCTAAATACGATCTTTTGACACAGGCTGGGTCTGAGGCAGGGCAGTCTAAGGCCGACCAGGTGACACCCCCAGGCAGGGCAGTGTTTACCTCAGGGATGGTCAGCTAGGGCACGGCAGGTGAAGCTGATGTTATTCTGAACTAAAATAATATGGACAAGCAAAGACACCAGTCACCAGTCTTGGGTTTTGTAAGCGTTGATGTCAGCTGTTTAGCATGTGAAAGAAACCCCGGCGTGTCTCAGCGTCTGGTCTCCAGCTGTCACCAGCCACAGCTGATCAGCCATATTTGACATGAAGTAAACTGGTCAATGACAAGAACAAAGTGCCTGTTTAACCTTGGAATAAATATATATGTTTCACTGAAAAGGCATGCATGCTTTACTGTACTTCGCCTGCACGTGGTAGAGGGCACTTCTACTATATGTGCCAAACAGTTAACCCAATCTTTCCTTTTCTTCACTTTCCTTTAGTTCTCAAATACAGGACTGTATTTGCCACAGTGCGCTTTCCGTGAGTGGAAAAACCCAGTGGTGTGTGTGTACGCAGGCCTGCTGTGAGTGCTCGAGCTCAGCCTGTGTGGGTCTGTCTGTCTGTCTGTCTGTCTGTCTGTCTGTCTGCAGAGTGTGTATGTGATCAGGTGCACTGAGGCTCTGCCCCAGCACACCACCACTGCCTGGCACTCCTCTGTTCTGCCAGGACCCTGTCACGCCTCCTCCAGCCTCCAGCCTCCAGCCTCCAGCCTCCAGCCTCCAGCCTCCAGCCTCCAGCCTCGTACCGCCTCCCCCAGCTTACACTGCATCTCTCATCCTACATCAGAGGCTGTTCACAGGGGCTGTTTTTGTTGTTGTTGTATAACTGTGTGTTTGTATGTGTGTGTGTGTGTGTGTGTGTGTGTGTGTGTGTGTGTCTGTCTGTCTGTCTGTCTGTCTGTCTGTCTGTCTGTGTGTGTGTGTGTATGCATGATTTTTTGTAGATAATATTCACAGGGTTATGAAAGTTGTCTCATTTAGCCCGAGGTTGAGTTAAAGAATGACTACACTTCAAGTAAGTGGCAAAGTAGCTCTAAGTCACAGTCCGTCCATTTGAGAATTGGTTACAATCTGGTTAACCATGAAAGAGGGAGGAATGATCTTAGTCCATCCTGGATCATCAGATGCAGGCCTATCAGAGGTCACCAGAAGCAGTCAGAAGAAGATTGGTGATGCAGCCTTTGTCAACTACGCCCCAAAACTATAGAAGACATTATCCATAAATATTAGGGAAGCAAACATGCTAGACATTTTCTAAAGACAGCTTAAAACCTATCTTTTTACAAAGGTATTTTACTCATTTTTATCTCAGAAGGGTTTTATTACTTTTATTACTTGTATTATAGTTTTTGATTGATTTTATGTATAACACCTTGAACTGCAATTCTTGTATGAAATAAAGTCTTATTATTATTCCCAGGCTGCCTGTCACAGTCTGATGGAGCTCTGATTGGCCTGCTGTGGATGATGCGGTCACTCTGTCAAACGGTAGGTGGGACACATACAGGAAGCTAAACTGGTGCATTGTGGATCCAGGAGAGAGACAATACAGAAGTGACTGAACACACACCCCTGCCCTGTCAGATTAAACACAGCTTTCAAGTCTGGCCCCGTGTCCCCACGTCACCTCAACGCTCCATGTTTGGTTTCTCAGCTCAGCCTAGAATTCCCCAGAAAAAAAAGAGAGCGAGAGAGAGAGAGTGAGATATTCTAGTCAATGGCTAACTGACATGGGCAGGTCTGTGCCTCAGTGTGAACAACAATAGATGCCCTGGACACCCTCTGCGGCCGTGGAAAGTCAATTAGAGTCTCGGGGGCGTACAAAGTTGACTGTGACCCTGATGTTCTCTGTCCTTCCTCTAAACAGGCCCAAAATACTCTGGTAATGAGCTGGGTTTCTTTGGTGTCTGGACCACATGCTGGCCCTTAACGGCCCAACACACTGGCCCTCACAATCCCCATAATGAATGCTGACCTCTAGTAGCGCTCACTTCCAAACACTGCAGTCGACCAGAGCCCATTCATTCTGTGCTTGATGACTGATCAGAAGCCCTCTTCCCGGAAGAATCCGCGACCCACAAAGGCTTTTGTTTTACTGAACTGTGAGTCTTAATAAAGGTTTTGGCTGCAATGACAAAAGGAGGAAAATCCCCCCTGCTCTGACATGATCAGGTCTGAAACAAAGCCTTCTTAGTGGCTGATCATTCACTGAGGCCAGGCCGCTGAGTCAGTGTGTTTTGTCGGCAGTTTCATTACTTGATGTTATAGCAACCGCAGCCCCCTCACAACAACAAGGATGGCGTTTCGGGTGTTTCAGGATTAGCAGTGAGAAAAGCAGGGAATGACCTCTCAGAGCAAGGCAGACTTTACTGCTCCCACAATAAGAACCCTCGGTCTGAATCACACATTGTTTGACTGAGCAGGTGTCAGTTGGCATCACACCAACATTGAGCCCTACTATGGAAACACCATTAGAGGAACTGTAACTGAGGCTATGACTGCTTGAGGTCCATAACATTTGTCAGTTCTTCGACTGAGGAGAGAAATGAGGATTTGTGGAGGACTGTCGACAACAACAGAAAATCCATGTGTACATCACTCATGCTATTAGCAGTAATTACTGTGGATGGAAACAAAGATAGACCTTCACTTTATGTTCAGGTATTAAAAAGTAGACCACTGTGCATGTGGCAGGCTGCTGGGTCAGACCGTTACCTTCGACCATCCCTCATTAAACAGCTCCCTGATTGAAATTCAGGCGGTGGAAAGAGAGTCCCTCTGCCTGGATATATTTAGACGGCCTGGTTTCCTGTCATAAATCCATAACACAGAGAAGACTGCTGTCGGTTTGAACTACCTGAGAGAGGGAGCATTGGAAACATCTGGGAGGCATACCTCTCTCTCTCTCTCTCTCTCTCTCTCTCTCTCTCTCTCTCTCTCTCTCTCTCTCTCTCTCTCTCTCTCTCTCGCTCCCTCTCTCTCTCTCTCTTTCTCCCTCCCTCTCTCTCGCTCCCTCTCTCTCTCTCTCTCTCTCTCTCTCTCTCTCTCTCTCTCTCGCTCCCTCTCTCTCTCTCTTTCTCGCTCCCTCAATCTCGCTCCCTCTCTCTCTCTCTCTCTCTCTCTCTCTCTCTCTCTCTCTCTCTCTCTCTTTCTCGCTCTTGCTCCCTCTCTCTCTCTCTCTCTCTCTCTCTCTCTCTCTCTCTCTCTCTCTCTCTCTCTCTCTCTCCCTCTCTCTCTTTCTCACTCCCTCTCTCTCTCTCTCTCTCTCTCTCGCTCCCTCTCTCTCTCTCTCTCTCTCTCTCTCTCTCTCTCTCTCTCTCTCTCTCTCTCTCTCTCTCTCTCTCAGTAGAGTTGAACAATGCTGAAAGCTTCTACCTGAATGATGCCAATTCTCTTTTAGATGCAGCCGCACGCCGTATGAAATGATGAGGGGCTGCACCGTAAAAGGTTCCACATCTCGAGAAGTGACCGTCTTTTGATGCCAGTGAGTGTTGACATGATGCTGATCCCTGCCAGTCGGCAGTAGCTGTTGACGAGCTACACCCTCGAATTTGGGTCATTACGGTCTTGCATCAGAGCTTTTGAGAAACCTTTGGGGGAGATGCAGGGGAGGTGGAGGATGTGGAAAACCCCCTGGTGAATGTGAAGGGTGAGAGCAAAGAGCTGATTGTGCCATGGCTCAGTGATGTCGACTAAGTGAGTGCTGCCCTCGTGTCTCTCTGTCTCAGCTCTCCTCCCTGCTCTCTCAGGCGCCATGGAATAGTTGTGACAACAGCCAACTCCTTTGATTCCATGGTTTCAGTTTTTTTTTTGGTCTCCTGGCTGCCAGTTTTCGACCCACCCATTCTTTCCTCCTTTCAAATCACCCCCCCCCCCCTCTCTCTCTTTCTTTTTCTGTCTCTGTCTTTGTCTCTCTCCCCATCCCTGTTGTCTGCGGCAGGACCCCGGCTTCCTCTCCCTGCGTCTGCAGTTATATTGGGCTGAAAGGGGATTCCCCTGATTACAGTTTTTCTCAATTGCTAAGACACATTTCTTGAATGTGTACTGTGTTTTCTCCAAACTCTAAACACACATCTTCATACTTACACTGTTTTGGCCAAACCCTTGGCTTTTGACCCAAAATCAAACACAGTAGTCAAAACCATATTATCTGTAATATAAACCTAACTTTGCATTCAAAATACACACAAAGCCCTCAAATAAATTCAACCTTCTGAATACCTTTTAGACACTGCTGGGAGGAATTGAAAACACTATTATAAAAAGGTTTTCAAGAACCATTGACTATAACGTGTCCCTGAATTTTAGATATGTTCCACCTCATGAGTTTGACATGATGTCATAAAACTCACAATTACTGCAATTGTCCTTCTTACAGGCTGTTTATTTTCTATTTACATTATACAGCAATTGCATTTTGAGCTATTGTAACTGTAGTGGTCACAGTATACAAATAGTAGTACTGTTAGTCAACAACACAAATGTATTGCTGTAAATTGTAATTTGGGGAACAAAGGCTAAGAAAACAAGGAAATAAACAAATAATTTGTACCTGGGTAACAGAGCTTGAGTACAGTACTGTTCATTGTGGGTCAGCATCCTATCTCTGACCAGGGTCAGGCCAGAGATTTTCCTCAACATCACAGGCAATGTTTTCTTTAGCCAAACAGCAGGGAAAATGCCCCTGAATGCCTGAGCCATCCATGACAAGACTCAAGAGCAATTTCCCCACAAACTTCTTCCATGGCTTAGAGAAGGTTGTTCTGTCATAGGGATTTCTGTCATAGTGTGGCATGGATCTCATTTGAGATTGTTGTTGTTCTTCCTCTTCCTCTGCCTCTTCCTCTCCCTTGTCCACCTCCTCTCATTTGGACAATTATTCCTTTTCTTCTGATATTTGCATTCATGATTTCAAAGTACAGATGAGCTTACCTTTGTATTCATTCCAAACCCCTGATTGCTTGTTGAGTATATTTGCTTGTTAGTGCTTACACATGGATAATTGGTTGGTAAGGGTGTTTGAATTGCGCTGTTTTGGGTTTACTTATCAAATGGCAGTGTTTTCTGAATGACATAATGGTGATAATTGTGTCTTAAAGTAAGAGGTGTGTTTAGACTTTTGCAAAGAAGTGTGAATGAACCTGAGAAATGTGTCAAAAAGGGTAAATTGTGTTTAAAGACTGGGGTACATGGTCTTTCTGCTAGGATTTGGCAAAATGGTTTTGTGGGGATGGCCTACACATACCATTTTTGTGTGTTAGCAATTGAGAAAAACTGTAATATCAAGACACATCTTAATGTTTTTTACTTTTTTTTAATGTCTCTGGTCACCAGTTTTACAAAGGCGCCTTTTGGCTTTGCAAGGCATTTGTAAGCGATTTATATGTGGTTTTGGCATGGGATTTTTTTGTGCATCTAAGGTTGAAATAACCAGAAGGGATTCTTACACTGGTAACAAGGAGGGTATGGAGGTTTCACAAGCCAGAGATATTAGGGTTTAACCGTAATTGTTCCCGACTTGGTGACGACAGCTTTGATGGCAAGGATCAACTTCATGACGTTGGGTGGTGTGGCAGACTTCGTGACGACAGCTTTGTTGGCAAGGATCAACTTCATGACGTTGGGTGGTGTGGCAAGCTTCTGATTCCGTACGCACACGTACGCACATACAGACACACGCCCGCCCGCATGCACATACACACACACACACACACACACATACACAGCTGTCTCACCACAAACCAGTGGAGACAGGGACCCCATCAGACCTGTGGTGTTTCCAGTGCTTCAGCAGGAGAAACAGCAGTGGGCTCTGCTGCTCCACCTTCTCTAGGTTGCGCAACGTCTGACACAGCAGATCCACGCGTCAGGCCAAATCCTGAGTATCTGGCTGTCGCCGGTTCCAAAAGTGGACAGATGCTCGGAGTCGTTGCAGGAGTGATAGATACAGAGAAAACGTTTGGCGTGAGAGAACCAGGCCACGTCCTGTTTGAGGCCTGGCTTTACTCTTTCCTGATCCACGTTCCTCAGAAAGCTCTCTAAAGTAGAACCAGAACCCTGGGAGATCCCGGCCTCCCAGACTATCTGCTCTGGATGAGATCTCAGCTGTGATGGATGGAGGTGAGGACTGAGGCGTAAGGACAGCCACATGCAGTCAGCTACAGTGTTCGTCTCTCCCAAGAACCACACTCCTCCCTCATCACACAGAAGGTCTGGGATTTGGCGCGCTGAGCGATGGCGGTTTACTCAAACTGAGAAGTGTGATGTGGCTGCCAGGTGGCTGCGTGCACCTGATCGATGTGTGGTGGTTCCTCTGGGAGACACAGCAGCTGTGCCGTCCACTCACTTTTGCTGAACAGGAGAAGGTGTCCTTCTGCTGGACAGTCACACCTGATTCCTGAGGAGATGAGAGCTGTGACCAGCAGTCACGTGGTCACAATTGTATTGTCTGTCCTCATTCACAGAAAATCATTTAGAACATTTTCTGGGACTGAGATGTTATCGACAACTTTGATACTTCCAGGATGCAAATGTGGCTATCATGAGTTTAAGGATGTTCATTCAACTATATAAGAAACAGACACAAGTTTGTTTACACAAGACATTTACAGATGGCTGAGTCATTAGGTACTTTCCGGTAATCACCCCTCCTGTTTCCATGAATCCTGATTTTGGATAACTTCACTCCTCAATCTCTGCCTCGCCTGCTGAGGTTGAGTCCAGGTCAGCCCAAATCTCTTCACCTGAAGCCGAGGACCAGCACTGCCTTGGAACTTGGGCCTTGTTTGGGGCAGTAGGCCAAGTGTGGAGCTGCAGGAGGGCACAGGATTTGCAGGAGAGAGGGCCTGAAAAGCCACAGGTTATAGGTCAACGATGTTGGCCGGGTAGCTGAAAGACCTGGTCTTATGAGGATTTCTCAGAAGCAGCCCCACCCCACCGGCAGTTTTCCTTCCAGGATGAGTTTGACGATAGGATTGATGTGCTGTGGAAAAGGCCAGCTGTACCACAGAGGCAGGGAGGCTCGGAGGCTGCTGGGGAGCCAAGAGGCAGCAGGGCAGTGCGGGGGGAGTCGGGAAGAGCAGGGAGCCAGCTAGAGAATGGAGTGAAACTTCTCCCTGCACGCTGAAAAACTTTTCATCACCAGTTTGCAGCCTAGGTCAGCCATGAAGGAAAAACACATTGATTTCCTCGACTGAAAGCAGGTGTAGTTTCTTTTTGAAACATAGAAAACAGCCTTTTACGGTGAACTCGGTCATCCATCTTCATATTTCTTCACACCACTGCTGACGTCTGCCATCATCTGCTTGCTTGTTGGCTCATGGTCTTAGTCGTCATTTTTCACATCTCCAACAACAATTGAAATAGCAGGAACATTTTAGAACTACCGTTTTTGACACATTAAAAGTAATGAGGTACGAGAACAAGATAGAACGTCTTCAGACTGTTTTCCACGGAAGCCCTGTTCTCTGTCTACTTGGTGGGGCCCTGGATTAACAAACAGAGTCTTTATTATGGAAATGAATCACAGTGAGCTATGGTGGTGGACGAGAGCCCAGGCCAAGCGCATATGTATTCTGTCAGTGGACTGTAAACCCCAGTACACTTCCATCCTGTGTTAAGAAATGAACTTTTGTCGTCAGCTTGCTCTCATGCAATTCGGACTAACAGGCCGAGATACACATCAAGATGTATCTTCTATTGTGTCATGTTCAACATTGAACGTGTTGAGTTTACAGGCTGGCATCGCCTATCAGGCGTTGTGATAGGCTCCTTAGTGAGGGGTACATGTTTTAAATCACCACAGAAACAGTCTTGACATAACACAGGGGTTAACAACCCCTGTTAACAACACCCTGTTTGGATTATAACCCCTGCTGTGGTAACAGTTGCCAGTGGCCTCCAGGAGATAGAGAGGGGATCTATTCCTCACTCTATTTCTGTATCGTTTTGGTATTTGGGGTTTGAAAATAAACCAGAGGTGCACAGAGAGGGGGGGGGTCTTTCATCAGGGAACCCCCCTGCTGTTGCCCGGGGATCTGATGAGTCATAGTTGCTCCTCTGAGCCTCTCTCCTGACTGCCCTCTCAGCCCACTGACCGGGTCACCATTGCCCATTAACTTTAACTCCACCGTCCAACCTGCAGCCCTGCCCGTGAAGGGAGGAGAGAGGGACGAGACCAGACACGAGGAGAGAGCGATGTGAAGGTCTATACGGGTCAAGGCTTTTGGCATGCTAGCCCCGTAACGCTTGTGCATTATGTAACACAGCAGCATGAAGTCTTTACGAAGGCATCACCGCTCCCAGATGAGGATCAGAACAGTTACTCTTTCACACAAAGTACAAAGCATTGCTTGTATATTATCAGAACTGTTCTTAAAGTTCACAAAGTTAACGACATTGTGACTTTGGAGAGGCTGACAGCATTGTTATTGGTCATTTTTAAGGGGCTTGCTCTGGCATGCTTGAGAAGGAAATTTTGATCATTGTGTGTCGACTGGCTTTGTGTTGAGACAGGTTTTACGCTCGAACAGGCTTTGAGTGCCCTCTGCTGGTTGATCTGATATTCTACACTAACAGTCATTTAATTTCAGTCTATACATATGGCGTGTTATAATATGATTTCATAATTGAGCAGACCATTCACAATGTTTTAAGCATTATTTGATCTATTAATACATTCATTTTTTTCTTTTTGTATGAACAGTTGTCATGTTTTACAAAACGGACACTTTGATCATTTGACACACAACTCATAAAGATTGGTCACCATTGCTTTACATGGCAGTCAATTGTGAGTGAATGTTTAACATCAAAATACATTCCTGAGCAATGATTGAGAGCATGCATCACATTCTCTGTGTGCCTTGGACAAACAATGTGGATCAGTTAGCAGGTTCAAAGTCCTGGTTAGTAATGTCTATGGATCAATCTCTACTCTCTCTGTTCATAGGCTGGAGTCACCATGCGTGGGCAGTATTTAGTTTTTTCACACAAGTAGCAAAGTAAGTTCATACAGTAAATGACACGCATATATATGTACGTACACATGTGCACTGTCTGGCATGTGGTTCACGTGTGCGAGTGTCTGCATGTGTGTGTGGGTGTGTTTGTGTAAATGTGCGTGTGTGTGTATACGTGTGTGTGTATAAACTGGGCGTCCGTCTGTCTTTGTGGGTCTGCTCCCTGGCTGAGTTGCTCCACTTGCTCCGTCTGGTTCTCAGAGGCAGGAGTGGACCGTTGCCATGGCCATGCCATGGGCAGACTCTGTGGGCATGTCTACTCCCTCCCTGAGGCTGTACACCTCAGTGTCAGGCTGTGTGGGCGCCAGGGGAACCATTGGCAGAGCTGTGGGACAGAGAGACAGGCAACAACACTGGGGTTAGACGGCCGGAGAACGACTGACTTTAATGGCAACTGCATTATGCTATACCAATGAAGTCATCTATTAGGGAGAGGACGGACTGGCGGAAGTAGATCGATACAGACACAAACATGGAGGTGATAATGAGGGACATTATCAGCGTCCAGCAGGTGAGCTCAGAGCTGCGGGAGATGAGGACCAGGGCTGGGCTTGAGGGGTTCCTACAGAGCTGGGTCTGTATATGAGCTACTGTGGTTCAGCTACTGTGACAGCCGAGGGACACTGTTCAGGAACTGCATGCCGAGCAGTCCTGTCGAATGGCTTGAAAGCAGCGTCGGAGCTTACATGGACCTCGCTCCACACCGCACACAGGTTTGAGAGGAGAAATATCTGCCACATGCAGATTCTCCTGCCTGGTTACACCTTTCATCAGTTCATATCTATGTCCCATTTATTAATTTAACCCATTTACCCCCCAAAAAACGTGATTTTGGCATGGTCTTTGAACCAGTCAGTGTAAAATGTATGTTAACGTATCTTGGTGTCTAAATGTACAAAAGTGAATAATCTGCAGGCACTCACATGTGGGAACAGGTAAGATGACGGAGGTGAAGTTGCTTGGCAGCTCGATGTGTATCCCTAGCATGTCTTGGGTCAGGGTGGGGGCTGGGGCGGGTGGGAACACCAGCACATCAGGAGGAGAGCCTACAGAGTGAGGCAGGGGAAAAGATTCGGAACGTGCTCAACATTGTCCTCGATGTCTCACTGTACAGACACCATGCCCATCCCAGACCTGACACACATCCTCAATAACCACGCCACTCTTATGGAAATGAGCAGCACGCCAAAACTCAGGGCCTGTTTCAACTGCTCCCCTGATCACCTCAGGATCCACTGGCCTCAATATTGGACGACCACAACGCCACAGCCCAGTATCCAAGAGGTATCCAGGAGAACGCGAGAGGGTCTTACCCGTATGAGAGCCGTGCCCCACGACCGCCCCCTCCCCCAGCAGCATCTCCTGCAGCAGGCTGTCCACCCTGGTCTCCCCCAGGAGCCGGGCCAGCTGCAGAGTCTCCACCATGTGCCAGGCCACGCTCTGCAGGGGGGGCAGCATGAGTAGCAGCTCCCCGAAGCGCCCCCTCTGTTCACAGGTGGCCTCGTCCAGGAGCACCTGGACCTGGAAACGCAGCTGACGCACTGCCTGGGGGCTTTCCAGGCCCGGGCAGTCTGGCATACACACACACACACATGCATATATACATATGAACGCACACACACATATACATTTACACGTACACATACATACACACACGCACAGACAGACACATATACATACACAGACACGGACAAACACACACACAGAGACACAAGCACATACATTATTGATTCACAAACAAATAAATAAATAGAAGCTACAGAAGCATTATTGGCACTAAGGGTTGGTTAGAAGTTAAAGATTTGGGTCATTGGAGGACAGTACTGGGAGCAGATGTGTTTATGTCTGTCGCAGACTAACTGTCTCAGACAGGGTGGACTGTTACTTTGCTAGTCATGCCAGTTTGTCTCCTGGCCCTCTGGCCTGACTCTGGCGCTATAATCACTGGCCATAAAGCCCAGCAGCCGGCCAGCCGGCCAGCAAGCCAGCCAGCCACCTCAACCTGCTAGCCAGCCAGCCAGTCAGACTGGGTTCCAGCCTGCCTAGACCACTAATATGAATAGCTTTCCCAGGAGCACGGTAAAACACCACCGCCTAAACAAACCAGTAGGTGCCAAGAACAAAGAGTGGGAGAGTCCCCTTGAGAGAGCAACCAACATTTCAAAATGTTCCTGGCAAACTCTTCTCCCTTGTCTGAAAGAGAGAGAGGAGTCAGGGAGGAGGGCCGACCTCTAGTGACCTGCGGACCAACCGACCTGGGGCGAAGAACACAATGGTTCTGAGGCAGGCGAACTCGCTGTCTGTGATGTTGAGCTCTCGGAGAGGCCTGACCAACTCCTCCAGGATGCGTGCTGCTACTCTGGAAATTTCCACCTCCGGACTATTCACCGGAATCACAAAGTCATTACCTGAGGCGAAGACACATAAGACACACAGTCCAATCAAGTCATACGCAATAAAAGTACTTACTAAAGTATGTTGATGTTCATCATTTACTATAAGTGTGACAGATGCATCACATCCCAGTTAAACTTAGTCCAGTACATCAGGCTGAAAACATGAGGGGGGGTAAGCACTGTGTTCGTATTGAAAGGTCCTTGAACTGATCTCTTTCTCGGGGTCTCACCTAGGAGGATGATGTCATCGTAGGCCAGGGAGCGTCGAGCCACCCCCAAGATGAGGTGTTCTGCAGAGTGTGCTCGCAACAGAGCTACCTGCACACAGACACAGCAGGGACAACGAGGCTACAAAGGCTGCTGGTTCAACAAAGAATGCTAAGAAGTGGACCCCAAACGACACAAGGACAGCTGGCAAGGCAACCATCTACTGATCTACCTGTTCACGCCAAACACCGTATCCTAGCAACAGAACAATCCATGAGTAACTCAGCTGTCTGCAGCCACATAGCAGGATGCCACGCAGGGCTAGTAAGACCGAGCGTCAAAGCTCTGTTGCTTGTCCGTACCCTGTCGTCCATGGGGAGGCTGCAGAAGTCGGGGATGCGCTTAGCCCACTCCACCAGCAGGAGGAGCTGCTGCTTCATGGACTCGCACACGTCCCCCACCTGGGCCATCTTCTTGGTGTTGATGTCACAGCTCATAGGTGAGGTCAGGGCTGAGAACTGAGAGTGGCACACCGTAATGAGAGGCTGCACTGTGGCCAAAGGTGTGGCTGTAATGTGGGAATGAACTGAGATGGATAGGGGAGGTGGTAGTGGAGGTGCTGGTGTAGGGGGGGGGGGGAGTGTGAGGTGAGGGCAGCTGTGACAGTCGTGAAGGGCAGAGCAGGCAGAGGCAAGTCGGGGAAGGTATTGCACTGTGACAAGAGACATTCCTAATCATTAAGAGAGAGAGAGTGTGGGAGAGGAGAAATGGAGGTCTCTCTCGCTTTGTCTCTCTTGCTGTCCACAATGCTGCTGAAAGTTGATTACAGCCCTGAGGCACTCTCACTGACTATTTTTAGAGAGATACCGAAGTCTTACCAATGGAAAACAGACCGGTCTCATTTTGTGGTTCATTTGTCAATCATCCAATTAATTTCAGCACATTCCTTTCACATGCAAAAAGAAGATATCTGGTTGTTATTATGCATTTGAAGCCAATTGAACACTGGCACACAATCCCAGCCCCGGCACCGCAATTAAATAGGCTGTGATCAGATGGAGGGAGTCTCTCTGGGCAATTTTGCAATTTCAAAGAAGTAACTGAATCCAGGCAGCCGCTCCAATCTCCAGGGAGGGGTAATGGCCGTCTGTCTAAAGTGCAGCCTGTATCCTCGAATCCATCTCTAGCCTTTATCTGAGCACTTCTCAGAAGTAGATAAGGGAGTGCTCTCTGAGCTGGATGGGAGACGGGGGCCCGGGCAGTACTTTGAGGCTGTGACACAAGTATGGGGGAGAAGAGGAGGCTTTTGGTGGCTGCGGGGTACCTGGTGGCCGCTGGCAGCCTCGGCCTGCAGCAGCATGCTGATGGACAGGGTGCCCCCCCCCTGCCCCTCGACCCTGCGGCTGCTGATGCGGTCGCGCTCGTTCTGAACAGCTGAGGGGGGAGGGGGGGGAGAGAGGGGTTATCGGGAGGTTTCAGGAAAGTCTATGGAAGAACAAGGTAACAAGGTAACATGTATGATGTATTTATCTATATATATATATGTGTAGATATACATGGAAATAATAATCATGAAACATGAATGAACATGAATCATGAAACATGATTGCCTGTTATTGAATTGAATTCAATAACAGGCAATATTCAAAATGGATCCCGAAGGAAATTCAAGCCTTTAGCCGTGACTTGCACCCGTAAACATGTTTCACAAATGGTGTCTAATTTGTCTCAATGTAAGGGAATAGCTGTCCTCTCTCAACCAGATGTGAGAAGAGAATTCCTACATTTTGTTTAATTCCTCCTAATTCACTCTCTCACTCTTCCTAAGTTCTTAAGTGTTACCTGCACTACATACATAACGCATCTCTAAAACCAACATACCAAAACCTACTGTGATACATTGTTAGGCAAAGGAGTGCGTGTTCGTACATCATTTGGAGTGTGTCCAGCAGAGCACCCTGTCTCAAAGTGACCCAGGCTTTCTCAGTGCCATTAGAGGGAGAGCAGGCGGCCTGGATGACCTCAGCCTGATTCCAGTCTGCCCCCACAAAGTCAGACAACAAGCCCCAGTCTCCAAGCAATCAGTCATCACTGCTGTCCTCTCAGTGGCCAATCAGAAGCCTATTAATCAAACTGGAGCAGGAGAGAGAGAGAGAGACAGTCTCTGCGTGGCTCGGTGGGATGATGTCACAAATGAGTTCTCTATGGAACATCAGTTAGCTGATAGATTGGACTTGACTCAGGACAGTTGTTTGGGGGATGTAAAAATAATAGCTGGTTAAGAGTGGTCTGTTCGAGTGAGATGCAATTTGTCCCCCTTCCTTTTATAGAGTACGCAAGAGCATTTGACATCAAAGACTTTGCAGTTAGGGCTGATTCCGTTTTGCTGTTACATCACATTCCCCTGGATTTATTTTTTTTGGGGGGGGGGGGGGGGAAGCGTGTCTCTCTTGAAAAGGGCAGAGCAAATATGTTCCCATACTCAACCATGTTAATTATTCATGTGAGCAGGCCACACATGGGTCCTGTAGACTGAGCTCTCTCTCCTGGTTATCTATGGCAGCCAGAGGGAGATAAGACCCACAGAGCATGGCAAACACTCACTCAAGTCCTTATTTCTCAAGAGAGACACATGTGGATCTTGTTGGCCATACGTTCTGGTGTACGTACGGGCTACCTCTCCGAGAGCCCCGTAACCCCTCTATTGACAGGCACTCTGCTCTGCCAAGCCAGGAGTGGGTATTGCCAAGCAATACCCAGTCCTCAGCCCAGGACATTTTGTACCACTTAGGTAAATATTGTGATTTGTCAACTTGTACATGTACCAATGTGTATGGGTTTTTATGTTGTGGCATCATAGACATGTGTCAGTCTTTGATGCTAGCGATGACAACATTGATTCTAAGGGTCGTACGTTGAGGTATACGTCATGAAATGTAATAGGACAGCAACGGCAGGAATCCCACCTTCCTTCCTCATGCCGGCTCTGAAACACTTCCGCAGTCTGCAGTAACGACACTGGTTTCTCTTGTCTTTATCCACGACACACTGCCTGCTGAACCTGACAAATCAGAAACAACGCACACACCAACTTAGACAGTGGAAGACAGGATATAGTTATAGGAAGTTATGATACAATCGTTCACTCAGGGACCAGGTAACTGTGATGGCTTCTGATCAGTCACTGTGGGTTACAGTGAGTGGGGAGACATGTATGAACACGCCTCAGTTACACTGAAAGGACACATTTGGTGGTCCTGTAAACTGCAAAATGAAAACTCATATAGTTCATATGCTGTAGCTGGGCTGGGGCTACTTCTCGCATGAGGGAGAGAAAGCTAACAGCTATATCTCACCATTGACTCTGCATCCTTAGTCATTGTATTTAGGTTATTGTCTCCTTGCCTGGACAGATCCCAAAGACAGTGGCCCTGAAGTGAGTTTTCTATTCTTAGATTCTTTGCTACTTCCATCCATACATCTCACTTGACAATAGGTGACAACCTTACCACCATTCAGCCATCAGCGATTGATTGAACACCTTGAAAGAAACAACTTCTCAGTCAGTGTCAGCGGTGTTATATTACATACCCATGCTTTATCAAAAGGCAGGCTCGATTCAAAACAAAACTAGCACAGTACACATAATATGCTCGTCCTGTTCCGCCGCTAGTGGAATGAGCACTGCTGGGGATGCTGTACACTGCACAGCAGGTCAGACTGAACGCCAGGCCGTCCGAGCTGAGTTGCTGGGTCTGCCTGCGACGTTGGTGTGTCTCACCTGCAGGTGTAGGCGTGGTTCTTGCGCACGCTCCTCCTGAAGAAGCCCTTGCAGCCGTCGCAGCTGGAGGCGCCGTAGTGTTTCCCCGTGGCCCTGTCCGCGCAGATGGAACACAAGCCCCCGTTGGTGTGAGTCGGCTGAGGTGAGGGCTCCGGCTGCAACGGCTCTGTCGTCCACAACACAACAGAAATGTGACGTCAAGTGTTTTTGAGGGCTGCGCGCGTTGTTGCTTTCTCTCTCTCCCCAAAACTCGGAGACAGACACGTCAGGCAGTGTGTTGCTCATCTCCGCCTCAGGCTAACATTAGATGGTTTTGAGATGTGGCCTTGCAGGGGGGCGGTTGTACTTTGTGGAGAACGGGCTCCTATTGTTTCTCTCCGGTGATGAATAAATAAACATGTGTGAGGCCGCGTTAACAAGCCCCAACAGCACTGTGTCTGAGTATGATGGCTCAGCCGAGAGACTAGCATCGCAGCGTGGCAGCTTGCAGATAAGCACCAGCTCACAGCCAATCATTAATCACCCCAATCATCAGCTAAGGGCTTTAATGAAACCTGCTACAACTCTGTGAAGAAGAATAACCTTGTTCACACAAAGACACCCCTTCCCTCAGACAAAAACGTGTTGATTGTGAGCCGTGGCCAAAGGAATAATCAGGGGGTGTTGTTTGACAAGCCTGGTGGGGGGCGGGGGGGGGGGGGGGGGTGATGGTGCTCACAGGCAGAGATATCACAGCGCTGCCAGGCTCATTGGCCTCTGAGGATCACTGCTGCTTATTACTGAGAGGAACAGGAAACTCCCCATTCAATTAAAGCAGTTACAGGTCAGTGGAAAGCCAAAGTCCACCACCGCTCTCTGGCTAATTTTACACTAGGAACTACGTTTTAATTCAATCTCCCTCGGTGTTGCTCTAAATTGTGTCCTGTCAGTATTCGATCGCTGCCGGATTGTCTCTCTTAAAACCACTGACCGTCAAATGCACTCTGGTGGCGTAGTGATCCGGCTCTAGCATGGACAATGCCCTGCGGCTGTAATGTATGTAAATTACACACTTAGAGTAGGGAGACGAGGCAGCCAGGGATTACAATTGAACATGGAGAATGCTTTCTGTGGTCAAAGTTCAGTGAGATTAAATTAAGAGATTAGACTACATCTGACGCACAGTTATCTGTGGAGAAGTGAAAAGCATCTTCTTTCAAAGTGCTGTAGAAAAGGACCTGCTTCAGCAGAACAGACTCTTAATGATAATGACAAAAATATGATTAGAAGGGATGTAAGTGGAGGAAGATGGAGGTCTTTAGAAATCTCCAGCCACTCTCTCTGCATAACAACTGCATCCGCAGCCTTTTGTGGGCCGGTGTTATTGCAAAGACATCAGTCCACAGCATTTTTGTGCTCATGCCATGAGAAAATGACCTTAAAAATTCCTATCTGTGTGAGAGAAATCAAACCACTGGACCACACAGGCTTTGTGAGTCTGACCTTCAGTGAGTAAGACATTAAGTAAGAAACACTTTTACATTTAAGAGAAAGTTAAACGACGTGTTAATTCATGAACAAAATATCCATGTAACATCGTACATCACGCAATCCAGTTTTAGGTGTATTCTGTAACGTGTGTGTCATGTTTTCGGGTGATCCTCTGGCAAACCTGTGTTTGGGCCTTGTAGTCCACCAGAGAGTAACCCAGTTGGAGGAGGTGACCGTACCTGCCATAGCGCTCTCTACGGGGAACACCCTCAGGTTGTCAAACTCCAGCAGGGTGTAGGAGGGGTCCAGGGTAGGGCTGTAGTCTGAGGAGTCCAGGTCCAACACGTTCCCAGTCATCTTCATGGTGGAAACAGTCTGTCAGCAAGCCTGAACAGGCCTAGACGCAGAGGAAACCGAGGGTGTCTTCCTGCTTGTCCAGAGAATCAATGTGCTCTCACTCATTGCATAATAGACCCCCCTGTTACCGCTCCAAGTCTTTTTCTTCCTTTTACTTCTGGTCTTTTTGCTCTGTGTTCAGTTCTGTGTCAATTAAAGTCCTGCTTTTCTCATCCCATCATCTGGTACCATGTAGTTTCCCTGATTGAACAATGTTGTATCCTTCGGTAAGTATTGGACTAGTTATTCCAGATCAAGGTGACAGAGTCTAACTGTTCAGAGCAGTCAGAGTAAAAGAGAGACAGAGATTTGGCCCACTGTCTGTTTGCTAGCCTCCTATCAGACTCTGGCAAATAGAGGGGGGAGGGTGTGCAAGCAGGTAAACACGAATCACTGTGAAAAACAAAAAAGAGCATACACAGTCATGTAGGCAGATCAGTCATTATGGCGCTGACTATCTTTATCACCTCCACGATGACTTAACAAGGAAACACAAAACCCAAAGTGTGACCAAAGGTTGCGGTTATTGCCTTTTGTTGAAGGCTTCTTGGGCAATGCCTTGTTTTTCTTTTCATTACCACTGATAAACACTTCATGTGGTCTAACCGAGTGGTGGACTGGACACAAATGGTACAGTAGCCTATACAGTAGCAGTGCTACTACATACTCCACCACTGGGGGCAGGGTTAGACAGTTCTATGTTTTGTTAGTCCCAGCAGCCTCTGTAGACTCCCTAAGCGTGTATCTGTTTGATAATGGAGAGGGGCCTGTTTGTTCACCTTTGGCCGCGTGGGGAGTGGGCCATCAGCTGGTTTGAGGTATCGATCAGAGATAGAGTGATAAGAGGAGTTTGTAAATAAAACGATACCCCAGGCCCCTATACTACACGTAGCACTCACACTGAAGGTCTACTTGCTCTACAGTCAATTATAACACTATAGAAACAAAGCTCACATATGTTCTGGTGGATACCATGCTACTGAATGCTGGTATGTTGTGTGAACCTTATCAGGGGAAAAGGAGCTCTCTTTTGAGTGTTAAAGTCTGGAACAAAGCAGTGGCCGGTAAAGTCCTTCATCTATTTTTCATCCAAAAATGGACAGACATCTCATATTAAAATCCTTCATGTTTAAGAGGCTAAATTCCCAGACATCTATAAAATTGGATGTCTGGGTTGAGAGAGAATAAAGGATTTCAGAGCCAAATCTCCAAATAGCGAATGCTTTTAGTGAAAGCAATCAATATGTGATGCATATGATCAAATATTATAATAACACAGGTCAAACTGAGTATGCAAATGTTATCATAACCCTCAGTCCGGTCTGTGACTACACACTGATGGCAACACTAAACTGTATGTTTTACTGGAGTCACGTCAACTTCAGCTACCCATCTTTGAAAGTATGTTAATACTCATGCTGGTCTATTTTAAGAGTAGTTTATATTAGCAAAAGACAAAGATTAGTGTAATGTTCTGGACCTTGATCCGTGCGCCACTGTGAATAGGGAACGAAAGGAGGAAAGAGTGAACGACACAGTGCGAGAGAGAGGTGAACGTGGCCATATGATTTTTACAAATTATAACAAATTATATGTCAGACCTCATATCAGCTTTTCCAGCGGCCATATCCATCATGCTTTGGTGTAATGGGATTTCCTGGGTGAGCAGCACTCCTTCCTTGAATGTCAGGCCAGGCTGCAGGTCAGACCTCCCCTGGCTGAGGCTCTTGCGTTCAGCCTTTGTTTAGGTGATTGATGGCTCATAAAAAACTGTCAGTCAGATGAAGAGCATGACTGCCGGACGGCTCTCTGAGTCCTCATCGGGAAGAGATTAAAAATGACCGTTAGATTTTGATTGTGTCGCTTTTTTATTAAGTGCCGTGCGCACTGCAGTCTTATTACTTCAAACGTGTTTCTGTCACTTTAGCGTACGTACTCCAACTGTTACACAGAATACACTGCAAAGCATATTGTAACAATGAATTCAAATAAGTATGCCACAGCAAGTATGAGTTCTGTTGCATTCAACATACTACAAAGCATTTTTTGAGAAGTTGTTGTTTACTTGAAACCATTTGATTAAAGTCAAAATCAAAATCAAGGACCATCAGCTTGTGTGAAACATACATTATTCTAAGTGTCCATTAGGGGGAGACAGAGTACAGAGTATGAGTGCAGATTGGATCATGTTCAGTCCAGGCAGACAGACATGCCACAGTGAGACTCAGAGGCCAACAGAGTTACACTGTGGCAAGCCAACATACTTTCTGCAAGACATAGTACAGAGCTAGCGTTTCTATGGGGACATTTTTATGAACAAATGGATGAATGCAACATTCCTGCAGTGTATTATGAGCCGCTGGAAGAGGAATTAGGCAATTGTTACAGTGTCATAGCCTGTCTGTCTGAAGAGGACTCTGACTGCAGTATTTGTCGTCTTTGTAGCTGGAGAGGATAAAGTGTGGAGTGAAGCAGAATCGGCCTTGGCTGCAACTCAGCAGTCCCCCTCTCGACCGTAATGCAGGTTGGGCTATTAACCTAACATAAATAAATAACATGAGCGGCACCTCTGACTGAGTAGCAGCTGGGTACTTTAAGAGGTGCATTTCTAATTTCCCTGTCAAGTTGAGTCAAATAATAATAACTCTTGATCTGAATCATTTGCTTGGCCGGGTGCCTCTGATCTATGCACACACACACACGCACACACGCACACATGCACACATGCACACACGCACACACGCACACACACACACACACCCACACACACACACACACGCACACACGCACACATGCACACACGCACACACGCACACACACACACACACCCACACACACACACACACACACACACACACACACACACACACACACACACACACACACACACACACACACACACACACACACACACACACACACAGAAAAACAGAGTTGAACACCATAGAATCAAATAACTGAGAAGGCCCCAGTAAGTCCCAAGGAGGGCACAGGGTCAGACTTAGATAGCTCACCTCTAGAGAGGAGTCTAAATCAATGAGTACAGTGAGTCACCAGACCCTCCAAACAGGACAACTGATTATCCCTGACCTTCCATTAGGAGATCTTTTTTTTTGCCAGCTGAAGGACTGTAACAAGGTAAAAATTCACAGGGTGCCTTCAAACTTTTTACAGTACGTATAACATGTACTGTAAACCCAGTTGTATTCACTGGACTGAGCTCAGATGTGCAGGTAAAGACTGATCTATCAGTGTCTGCTCTCTGACTGCCTCCCAGTCTCACCCTCTCTCTCATGAATAACTAATGTTATTCCCCAACTACAATGGAAGCATTCCTGTGTATCACAGTGGTTATAGCGACCATGGGAGTGCAGAATGCCAGCAATATGAATAGGCCTACATTCTCAAGACTGATAAACAGAGTAAAATCTATAAATCGCTACTAAAAACATTGTACAAATATCTGCCCTTTCATTTTTTTTTTAAGAGGACTGCTCTCCCAGTATCTTCAACAGAGTTGAGATTTTGGCGTTGTGGAATCTGAGCATACTGATAAGATCCCAACACCATGCAGAAATACCTCAAGAGACGATAGCGTGTTCCTCATTAGAACAAATATATAAAAGAACAGTCTTTGTAGTCCAAAAAAGGGGTGGTAAAAATAAAAAGCTGCAAAAATTGGTTCTAAAAGCATGGCAGGCATATGATTTAGTGGGGCAATAAAGCATGGAAAGGTGACCATTCATCATAGTGGCTAGCTCACGCGGAGAGGTCCTGTCACAGACACCGCCAAGTCCGGGAGGCGGTTCCGAGAGAGCCTCCAATTGCCCCCAAAACCTGCCTGGCCCGATGGCTCTTCCAGTCGGATACAGAGGGATGATAGGTGGAAGCGGAGGGTGCTTAGTCCCCGGAACTGTCCATCATCAATATGGCACGTACGAGAGGAGATGGGCGCATGGTACACATTGCTTGCTGTAAAGCACTACACTTGCAACGTGCACCGTGGTCCTGATATTGTTCATTGTGTGGAACTGAAAAAGCCTTCTGGTGGCAGTGTTTACCACACTGCACCACTTCTTGCTGTCAGTAAGGCTGTAGAGTTTTGGCTAGTCTTTGAGAAAATAGCATAAACGGCAAAGATTTTGAATAAGACAAGGGTGCATTATGTGCATGTGCGAAATGTACTACAGTAGGTTGTAGATGGGCCTAAATCTCTGCTAGGTAATCCAGCCAATAAGGCTGGTCTAATTTTGGAAAATATAGGGGTCACATATAAGTCATATTGAATGTAGAAAGTTACCTTTGTACACATTCTTTAAAGGATGCATTGACGGATGGAAAATTGAGTTTCAATAATTTGACATTCCCATTTAATTAATAAACATATTAAATCACAACCTCTCATGTGTCCCTGCTCTCGGGCTAAGTAAAGATCCAACTAAGATGAATTTTCCTTCCGAAAATACATCTATTTTAAGATCAAGACTTGCAAATCAGATTGCTGAAATGCTTCACCATTATTGCATGGCACTTTCACTTGATGTAGTTGACCATGCCAGAAAGACCAAGCCTGCAGCATGCCAAAATCACTCCCCGATCACCAATCTGCTCACGGATTTGTCTGGGTCCCAGGCTATCATCTGCTAAGACATTAGTTTCCCAATCCTGACCTAATCGACAATCAGCTGCAGTATTCTTCTTCTTTCTGTTCAGTTAAATGTAACAATGTTAATGTAATGTCCCAGAGGATGGGGCTATCCAGTGATGGGATGCACGTTTTTCTTTTTTTTTCTTTTCAGCCATCCCTTTATCTGGCATTTGTTCCGTTTATTTAGCTCATGTTTTTGCAATGCCCCGTTCCATTCTGTACTCGGTCTGTTGTAAATAAAACAAATAGATTATTTGCTGTACTGTAAAAGGCTTGTTTCAGGACAGAGGAAGCGAATTCATCCGGTATACTGTAAATCAGTTGTTCCCCTAGAGCCGACCACCTGTGCCAACTGTTCCCTCATGTTGACTAGGTCTGCTAGGGTGATCACACCCATATGTAATATATTTTAAAGTTGCAGGGTCACGGTGTCACAGACATATGCTAAAATGGATCCGCCGTTCATTAAGTCTTATAAACCCGAGTTCACTCCATGAGGGCGGAACAGAGCTCTGCCAGTACAAGGTCATGACCGTTTCCAGTGCAGAGTCTTCTACTGCTCTCTCTGTCGGAAGTGGTAAAATCCATCTGTCTGCGGTCTTTATTATGCTCTCATATGCCACTCAGCCTGGTGGAGCCATTTTCTTTTGTTGTGCCCACAGGAAATCCAACATCCTCAACACTGTTGAGGACTTATCCTGTGCCGACATAATTCAGAAATGTCCTGTCCTCTTTTACGGCGAGTCTTCAGTATGTATGCAGAAGTACTTTATTGGGGGGGGGGGGGGGGGAATGTGGTTTGAATGAACTCATCTCACTTTTAAGTTTACTCAGTCTTTCCTGTGAAAATGTGCAACACCTTTGAGGGAGTTGAGTGTGTCCACAACTGCTAATAAAAGAGAAAACACATGCAGGCTTCTCTGAAGAATGATAAAACTCCTCCCTCAGTGCAAGGTCCTCTGTGACCCAGCTTTTAATTAAAACCACTTGTTTCCAAATGTGTACTTAATGCCTCCCATTAGTCATGTTTGAGGGATTACAGACAGTTCCAATGAAAGTCATGGATTAAATGGAAAACACAGATGTGCGAACAATGCGGCCTGTTTTATTGCCATCACGGTCGTTGAGTAATTATGAAAAATTAATCAGAATTGACAAGGTTTCCTTTTTCTTTCCGCAATTACAGATGACTTCTCAGTGGGGAAAAAAGCTGCATTTGTCAGTAGGGTTACACAGGTCTAGGGGTAAAGGGTAGTAGAGTTCAAAAGTTCTCCCGATGACTCTTTTCAAAATTAGTAGTTTCTATTCATATTATCGGAAAACTTGCATTTAACTGGGACAGTTAGGTCAGTGTAATCTGCATCCGTCCAGTCGGTTTTCTCTCAATGTCTGTCTGCGGCCTGTTCTAATAGAAGATGACATTTACTTCCCTGATGGCCACACACGTGACAAAGCTTATGAGACAGCATAAGTAGAAACAGAGAGAGTACATGGGATGTCCCATTATTAGGAGCCATAATCAGGTCACAATGTTAGAGATGTTTTAAAGATGGTCCCTCTTCATAAGCTGCTTGAATACTGGGATGTTTATCATTGAGCCTTGATTCAAGTCAACAGGCAGAGACATAAAAGGTAGAAGTGCTAAGCAACAGTTTAATTGCATCATCTGGGCATTGAATCACTTTCAGATGGCCCGTGTGTAGGGCATGCTATTAGGATCAGATTCCTGTCTATCTCCTCGTGTGCGTGTGTGGGTGCGTGCTTGTATGAAGGGGTGTGTGTCTATCTATGTGTGCATTGTCAATTGTCAGTATGACCTTTGACCCTGTTGGTTATTATCCCTGTGGTGCAGGCCTCCATGGTTCTTCCCCAAGTCTGTGCAGAGGGAGGTGAGGGCAGGGTTGCCCCCCCACAACCCCCAATTACCCCATGCCCTGACCGGCAGCATCACGTCTACACATGCTGAACCTGGCAAAGGATCAGGGAAACAGAGGAGCATGGCTATACATTAATTAGGTGACCCACGTAGACACGGCTGGGCCGGGTACGTGTCTTTAATTATGTAGCCTGTGTTTGACCTTTTACAGGTACTTCTCTCTTTTAAGTAGTTCAAGTGAAGTCCTGCTGAGATTCATAAAATACACACCAAGTGATGCATCAGCGCTGTGATTCAGCGTTTAAAATGCAGAGGGGTATTATTCAACATAAGCATGGGGGAAAAACACTCCTTACCGGTGCTTGCTATGCCTCCTGAGGAGAGAGAGAGACAGAAAGAGAGAGAGAGAGAGAGAGAGAGGATTAAGTGAAGGACGGAACAGTAATTCATTTTTAGATGGCTCTCCGTACCAGATGAGGGTAAAAGCTTGATCAGTAATGGGCCCGGCTGCTTGTAGGCCCGCTGTGATTATTAAGAACTGTTACTGATAACACACATGAGGTATATCATGGCATTGACATGTGTAATCAACTCTCTCTCCCTCTCCTTCCCACCCCTACTCCAATCTCTGTTTAGGCATCAGCAGACCACTGGTGCCAGGCAACTGATTTGTGGACGAGGAAGAAGAGAAAAATAAGGAAAAAAAAACGAGAGGAGAGGGAATCTGTGCATGGGGAACAAGGTATGAAAGTAATTATTTGAGCTTTTTCAAGATTTAGGCATATTTATGGGGCATCGCTGTAGCAGCGGGCTGTTTAATGTTATTTGCAGAGAGCACACATTGTTCCGATCAGGCATTCAAAAGCTGTAGGGCCTGGCCATGGAAGCTGTGACCGCACATCGAGAGGGCCCACGCCGCGCCGGCCCAACGCGCTCCGGCGTTTGCGTGAGCTCCACACAATTAATAATGAAAACTGTTTTCCAACTTGACAACTCTTTGGATGGCTGCTTGTCCTGAATCCTTATGTGTGAGGGTGCCTGAGGCAGAGGTGAACCCCCTGGCCAGAGAGGCCTGGTATGAGGCAACACGCTCCTCCCTGGGCTGCAGGGTTGGAGGAGAGACAGCGTAGGCCTCTCTCATTCACTCAGAAAGCAGCTGATAGGAGCGGAAAGCCTGCGCGGATCAGGGGTCAAGTTCAATATATAAACCTATTATATTGAACAGCCGGAGAATATCTTTAGCTTGCTCTTTGGGCATGTTGGAGCATATTGGGCCATGTGCTCCGAATGCTGATTTCTGCTCTAATGTACCCCGCCATATGTGGTCCAGCACATACAGTGCGGCGCGTCCGTTTCCTGTGTGAAGCCTTGTAACCTGGGCCCAGGCCATTAGTGCTGTGGGCTGCTGAGAAGCCAGCCAGTCAGAGGTGGCTCCTCCTGTGCCACAGTACTCAGGCCGGGCTGAATGAGGAGCACAATGTAAAAGATTCTTTTGTAAATGATGTCATGGAATGTGAAATCTCACAATAGCAGCATGGAGGCCGGGGCAAAGGGTCGGAAACCACAGGGTCCTCCAAACCCCTGACTCCAGAGCAGAAGTGAAACCGTTGACTCCCGGGACCCACTTACAACTAAGACGTGGAGTGCTTTTATCCTGCCTGGCCAAATGTGAAATAAATAAAAAGAATGGAAAATGGCTGCTCTCAGGGCTGTACCCTTGGTCCCTGGCTCTTTGTTAAAACCATATCTCTGCTGCTCCATTGCCCCCAGCTACATTAAATCCCATTAAATTCACCTTCATTAAAGCAGCCCTCTCTGCTACTCGCAGCAGCCCTAATGCGGGGCCTCTCAAGGACAGAGCAGTAATGAGGGTGGACTTGGTTTAACCTTGAAGAGTACAGGTTTTCATTTCCAAATCAATAACTTATGGTTCAAAACCGCCACTAGACCCCGGCTATAATTTTCAGACATTAATTACGTGGATTATGTTTCTACTGCAGTGAGAAGGTATTTAACTTTAAGCTGTAGTGTACATATTGCATTTAGCTTGGAGTTTTTTTTTTTTTTGTTCTCCTTTCTCTCTCACACGATAGGAATTGACAGCTTGCACATTTTCTATATCAGTGAGTCCGTGTGTGCATGTGTACAGTTTGCTGTGCAGGCGGGATAGCTCAGGGAGATTGGATTTCAAAGGGTCATTATACTGTGTGTAAACAATTAGGCCATGGGTGCAATTTTGTAAAGTGAAGCCAAGCAGCGGGCAGAGTTGGCTTGGGTTTCCTCTGCTTCAGCCTCGCGGAGGGGAGATTGCAGACCAGTGTCGTCATTCAGCCCTAAGAGGTAGAAATATCTGCAACCTCCATCTGAGCCATTTGATTCCGACTCAGACAGTCACCTGCCGTCAGATCAAGTGGGAAATGATGAATTATTGAATGAAAGATTTTTAACATGTGGATGATGGAAAGACAGCAGGGGAAAGATAGAATACCTGAGCTAAGGGAGAGAAGTGGTTCTCAGCCCCCTCTCTCTCCCTCTCTCTCCCTCTCTCTCTATCTCTCTCTCTCTCTCTCCCTCTCTCTCCCTCTCTCTCCCTCTCTCTCCCTATCTCTCTCTCTCTCTCTCTCTTTCTCTCAGTGGCTCGTATATCTCTCTATATGGGGGGTTGCTGTCGTTGTCATGTGATCCTATGGAAAGTATTCATTTGTCCTGGGGTGATAATTTCTGCTCAACATGTTCATAATGTGAAATATTGGATCTCGTCCTGAGATGGGGGGCTCGATGGTGGGGGCCTATGTGATCACGGCAGCTTAATTTTTTAATCAAATCCCCTCTTAAATGAGCTTTTATTAAATTACACAGCTCACACTGTGGGAGTAGGGCATATTCAGAGATGGCACAGAGTAAAAAGAGCTTTGTGGGATAATTAAATAAAATTAATAAAAACCCACAGTCGGCTCAGGATGAGGAAGGAGGGAAACCCAGCGGCCATTTTTACATGCTCAGCTCCTGTTTCATTCAGTCTCATTTAGGTCCTGGGGAATGGACCGTGTACTGTCGAATTACAAGGAAAGGAGGGAGAGGTGGAGAGAATGCCTGCAAGATGTAGCTACTATCTGGGCAACAAATGGTGACGCACAAATGCCCAGTTTCTTTTCCATGTACACACAAACGGCACACAGAATTATTTTTTTTTTGCCTCTGATATATTTTTTTCTTTCTTAAATGCCTAAAGGGTGCCTAAATGTTGGAGAGCACTACACCAGACCAGCATGTGGCCTCACACCATAACCGCCATGTTGTTTTGTGCAGCAGTACAGTACAGCAGCACAGAGCATTAACTCACCCCTTAAAACACCTGCTTTAAGCCTCCCTGCTTCACCATCCCTGCTGTCAGGTCTGTATTTCAGATCACCTCAGGTTGTGAGGGATCTCACCCCAGAGCTGAGAGACCCTTGTGAGCTGCAGAGTTCTGCACCTCCAGTAGAGGTCAGCAGCCCAGTATCCTGTCTCTCTCTCTCTCTCTCTCTCTCTCTCTCTCTCTCTCTCTCTCTCTCTCTCTCTCTCTGTCCCGGCCTCAGCTGTGGAGGGACATGTCTGACTGGTCCATACTGCAAGCGGTGACCACCTTCCTATGGTGTTGTCATTCTAATTTGGGGACTTGGGGAGTGTTGCAGGCATTTAGTAATGTTGATTTAGCTGGAATCGGAGATTTCTCATCGTCCATGCTAGCTTGGTAACATGGTATTTACCCTGCATGGGAAAGACTTAACCTACCGTGTAATGAGCCTAATTGGACCAGTGATGTGTTGCAATTTTTGGGAACATTTCACTGACATCACATTTGTGTCTTTTGGCAGAAAATGAGATTGACATTTCACTTGTTCACTGAAGACACTTCCCACTGGAGGGAGTGTGTGTGTGTGTGTGTGTGTGTGGGGGGGGGGGCGCTTTGTGGGGGACATGCATCCTGTTCTGTGAGGCATCTGCCTAGCCGGTTAATATAGCGATTCTCCCCCCATACGAGGCATGTCACTGACCTGCCTGTCTTGTCTTAATCTCTCTTTAACATCCCAAATTCCAGTCCTCTTTATTTATTGACAGACTCATGGTTATTTATAGTCTACTAAAAGGTTCTAAGTTGTTCCGAGGTTGGGACTATTGCACTAATCTCCCTCTCTCCTTCTCTCATTTAGCAGTTTGGAATCCAGCCATGTGTTCTTAACTTAATTCTCAGAGATGAAACTGATATGCAGTTAAAGGCACTGCAGAGAAAATATCTCTGGGGCCCCTGTGGTTTTAGGGGAAGCCATCTCATGCTCCAAACGTCCTGAATGAGAACGTCCTGGGCTGCCGTGACCGTGAACACCAGCACCAGAGAGGCCCTGTGTTCCTGCCCCGGCCACAGCTGGGACTCCACGTTTCAGGCATCTCTCTGATGATGGAGCTGCTTGACTCGATTGGTTGGAGACTTTGGTGGCTTTGAGGTACTTGCGATATCTCATTAGGACAGCTTAGCGGCCCCTGTCCCAAGACTACAACCTCCTTTATTCTCTCCCTGCTGATCAGAGCTGACGGGCGACCAGACACTGGGTCTCGGAGGTGTTCCCGTTCCCCCCCCCTCCCGAACCCAACCTCGCACAGAGCCAGAGTCCTGCAGTCTGGTGGAGAAACAATTACTTAAACAGGAAGACCAACATTATCTTTCGGTGCAGTCAGTGTGTGAGTGATAGTTTGGGTGTGTAACCTGTGGAGAAATGTGAGCCAAATGAGGGTTTCTGGGTTTGGACTCTCTGGAGGCTGGTGTGGAGGGAGCGGTGGGGCTAGGATGGGGTCTTGTTTGAATTAGTTTACAGACGGCTGAATGAAAGCACCCTGCTGAGATGCAAAGGGCCAAGCCTGAAGGGCCTTTCAGACTATCTCTCCCTGAGAGGCATATTTATATCTTCCAGACCAGTAATTAATCACTCATGTTTCTTTTTTTAAGGAGTGGGGGTTGAGAGACGGGAGGGGGGAAAGAGAGAGGTGGTATGTGCATTTTATAGATCCCCCTGTCCAGCCGAAAGCTGTATAGCACGAACACAAGTATAACACCGATTTTACTGTGGTGAGGCACAAGACCATCTTTTCTCAAGTCCAGTTTAGTCTCAAGTGGTTATTTTGTGATGCATTGCGAGCTTATTCAGCAAACTCAGAAAAACAAGAGGCTTTTGTCTGTCACAAACTTCTCCACTGGTTCCTTAAGATGCAGACTGAGGTTGGGAAAGAACAGGCTGCTGCATAATATTTGGTGCTCAGCTTACTGTGGCGTGTGTTGCTGAATAAGAATCAGATCAAAGAAAAACATGGCATCTTTTTTCCTGGTCATCGGTATGTTTTTATAGAAGTTGTGCCTTAGCATAGATTCCTCCACTTCTACTGAACTTCCACCAAGTTTGGGAACTTTGACTTCTGAATCCCTCTCCGTATTTGATCTTCCAGTTGCTTTTTGAACAATAAGTGAAGAAGTTTTAGATTTTTGGTAATGAAGTTGAGCTATGCCCGCTGGAAAGCTGTGGACACATTTACTATCCTGTTTGATGAACATTTTGGTCATGGTCAGTGGATGATGTGCACTGTACTCTTAAGACGGCTTTGATCTCCGTGCTACCAATCCTGAGTGCTCCCAGTGGACCTTGCATCATGCTGGTGTTATAGTAAATGACTCTGTGAACTCAGTGGATGTTTTGAACCGTGTCATTAAAAGTCACCGTAACCCACCTCAGACTCACTTGTCCGCTGGTCATATACAAAACGTAATCACATATTTAATTAAAGTGTAATCACATTTCAACAAGATCGATCAGATGTACACAGGAGAAAAAACAAGAATGTGATCACAGTACAGCGTCTGCTGCAATACTTACTGTCAGAACTAGGATAGATTTAAACATTACTACTTCAGTAGAGCAGTCTACATGTTTTGGAGTTGAGTTACATGATATTTTTGGTCTAGGTTTCCAGTCTTGGTATCCATGCAGGCAGCTTACAGTTGATTTTATAGTACATTGGTTGTGGGGTGCAGTTTTTTCTTGCGTGGAAGTATTGTAACTGGTTGTAGAAATTGAGCGTGTTACATGAGGCAGTAGTAACCCTTCCCTAAAGGGACCTGTTATGTTGACTTCCATATAGATAGAGAATTTGACTGCTGTTGCAGCCTAAGTAGTTAGGATTCAGTGTCCTGAGTCACTATCCTACATGCCCTTCTAGCAACTTTGTGTGCTGCCTATAGAGACAACAGTCAAAAGGAAAAGAAAAAAGAGAAGAAAAAAAACGCCAATATTAACATAAGTTAATGTCTGGAAACTCTGAGTACTTCCAGTTCACATATCATTCTAAAACATGACGTGGAAGTCAGTCAATTGCCCCAGCGGTACTTCAAAGCCAAACTCAACAATATACATGACCACATCTGCACTGTGCAAATACCAACCACAATGCCTGTAATCTGGCAGTCTGTCCCTCTGCCAGTCAAGACTGTGAAGATGTAGGCCACTACGCTGACTGACGTGGGTCTTTGTAAAAGAGCTCCGGACACTTTTATGTCGCTCTCTCTATCAAACTTTATAATGTTTAGATTTTTACCCCACTGGCACTGTCCTTTAATTAGATTATATTGAAGGAATAACCGCGGTTCAGGATGCCAATTTGTGTCCCAGACTGTGTAAAATTTGCTGTTACACTTGCTGCCAAACAGAGCAGGTGAGAGCAGACAAGGTCCTGAGGCGGTGAGTCGGCCAGTTCTCTTTAATACTGCCTTTCTTTTCTCCTCCCCCCCCCCCCTCTCTTTCCTTTTCTGGGTCTAGAGCTGAGCTTCCAACATGAGAGGATAAACACATGATTAAAGTGCCCTGCAATCACAGAGGAACACAGAGGGAATATGGGTTTTCATGCAGATAGCGGGGTCTAGAATAGATTTTAATATACGCAAGCAGGTTTATGCACTCCGTAAGTGATTGTGTTGGCAGCGAGAGTGTGTGGACATTGAGGCTGACACGGCGCTCTGACGGTATGCTCGCTCCCTCACTCATTACACTGCTTTCAGACAGGGCAGGAAGTTAAACACCCCTGCTGGAGAAGGCGTCTGGAGCCCCGCACAAAATGAGAGAAGCAAACTATTTGAAACGAAAAATGGTTGCCAAATGCGGAAGCGTGCCAGGAAAAATGATAATTGTCATGAAAAATAAACTCCAAATATCATTATTACTGCAAGAAATGTTTCTTCCAATAACAATCAGACTTTCTATTTAGTCTGTTACAAATCTATAATTTACAGTGAAAATAGGGCCCAGTGTTTGAATAAACAGGCCAAGGAAAGCAGTGGAGAAGTGAACAGCTGGACATAATTAGACCAGTCTTGGGATGGCCTGGGATTTAAAGTAAACATGGACGCTTTCCACAGTCAACAACATTTACAAATGTAGAAGAAGGAAGCTACTGAATTTGTGAAGAATGTGCAGCGGGAATGGAAAGTGTAGAAGCATGAAGACAGCAGATGGCGAAAATGAAATCCATGCGGCATGTGTCTAACAGCACTGTGGGTTGATTCTTCTGAAGGTGGGCTCTAGCAGGGCAGGAACAGGCCTGTTACGGGTTAATACCTAAAGGTTTACATCTAGCCATGCATTGCTAGGATTGATTTTTCTTGAAATTTCCTTTAGGGGAAAACACACTTTTATTCTTAGTGCAGAACTTTGGCCCCTACGCCAAACTGTTTGCTACCATGATATTGCATAACAGGCCTTTCAGCTCAGAACATTCCACGAGTGGGTAGTCTGCAGGTTTTCAAACTTCACCTATCTTGTCATCAGAACTGATGTGATTGAAACAATTGGCCATTGAGGAGCTTCAAACCTGGGGATGAAACCAAACTCCTTCAGGCTCCTGCCCCTGGAGAGAACCAAGTCTTTCAGGCATGCCCCTGAAATATTCGAACCCTTAACTGGCGGGCAGACGGCACTGCTTAAATCGCTGAAACATCTTGAATTCAGGATGACTGGCAGGAAGAGGTAGTTCTCCTGTGGCCTGGAAAGGGCCCCAGCTTGTCCCTGATAACTTTTTAATCCTGCTCCAGTATCTGGGTGTGTTTTTCCCTCCTGTGAGCTCTAATGGAGCAGGTAGCAGTCTTTAAGAGGTCGGCCAGGAGGAATGTATCATGGCGGCAGATACATTTATTACCAGGCTGAGCTGTTCTTCTATAATTAATAGCATTGTAATATTTCACACTAAAACCATTCTTTTCCCAGCCCTGCAGACACTAGATGGATTCTTTAACGGAGGGAACATATAAATCAAAGAATCTCACGTCTTGACACATACGGTAAAAGGATCAACTCTTGCAAATGTGGATTCTTATCTCCCCGAACTGCCGAAGGCTAAACAGCTGACTGTACACTAAATGCACAATGCGGAGGGACCACTGTGAGCTCGGAGTGGAGAGGCCAGTGTGCATGGCTGGTGCATGTCTCTTAACCACAGCAGCGCTATGAAGTACGGTATAGTGTGTGAGTCATCTGGATCCTTGTTATTGTCCCTCCCCTAATGCTGCTACTGGGGAGGTGTGTGAGGTGGTCCAGCAGAATGCCACAGTGAGAAATGGAATGATGTTAGGGCATGGAATGCACCGTGTTCACTGTGTGTCGCTCCATGGCGTCCCTAAACCAAATATTAGCACGCTGGCTGGACAGTCTGTCTGAGAGAGTTGCTTTTAACAGCCTCCCCCCAAACACACAAAAATGTTTTCCTCCCAAATTGTTGCCATGGAATTTTGTAGTCAGACAGTTTCTTTCTGTCTCTCCTCTTTCTGGCTTTGACAATGGTAAAACAATAACATAAAAAACGCTTGTGTCATAAATGATGAATGCTGGTATGTGTAGGCATTCAATTTGACTTGTAAAACGCTGGGTGAGGCTGGGCGAGAGAGTATTGGTTTTGTTTTTCAAAGCCAGGCACAGCTTCAGAGGAATGAAATTTAACATTTGCTTTTTGTTTAACCCCACAGCTTGAAGAAACAAAATACTGCCTTTCACTGGCAACTAAAGCCCTCCATTTGAAAAAAAGCCTCCATACTGTGCCCATTCATTTCACTGTTAATATTTCAAAATGTCACTAGTGTGCATAGGTTGTGCTTTACATTGATGGTTGAGTTTTCCAGACTGAATTCTTTATGACATGTTCGTGAAAACTGTTGGAGCAAACTTCTATGCATGTTCCTTTTACTGCATGTACAATGTCCCTATGTTTCTTACATTGGGTGTATTTATAGAAACTGGGAGGTTAGAAAATGTGTAAGCTTGGAATATTTTATTCACCTTTTATTGATATTGGTATGGAAAAAACTTGTATGCTTTTTTTTGGGTGATGCAGTGTTCCACTGATAAACCAAGCACTATGGTACTGGGCTGTATTAGAACAATTGAAGGCAGTCATTGAGGTACAAAGCTGGTAGAACCGAGGTTTTATGTTCTCATGTCTAGTCCTGGGAAACACGGTAACGAGTAACTATTCTGTCTGTCTGACAAACTGACGTCTCAGGCATCCCCTTCAAGACTTAATGATCTCAATTTAGTGACATGATCCGCTACCCTACCGAGGGCATGAGGCCATGTACTTGAGTCAGGGTCTCGTGCCCTCCCTCTCACCCCTCTCCCCCCCCGCCCCTCTGACCGGGTATGCCTGTGCAGTCACCTCACTCGTCTGAAGACGAGACGTTGGGTGGTTTTATGACTTAATGACTGCTGTCGGATCCCATCACGCCCTGAGATGAACGTTACCAGCTGTTCTTTACCTGTGCTCTCTCTCTCTCTCTCTCTCTCTCTCTCTCTCTCTCTCTCTCTCTCTCTCTCTCTCTCTCTCTCTCAATCTCTCTCTCTCTCTCTCTCTCTCTCTCTCTCTCTCTTTCTCTCTTTCTCTCTCTCTCTCTGTCTCTCTCTCTTTATCTCTCTCTGTTCTCTCTCTCTCTCTCTGGTCTTCTCTCGTAACCCCCCTGCTTCTCTCAGGCAGGCCTAGCCTGCTCCACAGACAGTGGCCTCATGGTGGTGGTGGAGATCTTTGCTGGGGCGGGTAAGTAGCAGGACTGGGTTAACTGCTCAAGACTCCGATGATGCACCAGGCGCTCACAGTACATAGCAGGCACACATTCACATATAGCAGTGTGGTGCCGGCTTGGAGGGCTTGTTCATCGTTGGGCTCGTTTGTGCAGAAAGTTGGGGTTTGATGTGTTAGATTAGAGGCAAGACATTCATCCCAGTTGTTCCTTACAGTCACTTCCAGTATGTGCTGCTGTGCTGTGGATTGTGATAGAGAGATGTACATTATGTATCTCATTTGAGATTCTGTGTTAAATAGCAAAGTCGGGGGGAATGGTCCTATCTCCATTTAAAGGAGTGAAATGTGTTCTGGCTAGGATCTGAAGATGAGGGACTGAGTTGGAGGCCTCCTGTTCCCTGGAGGTGGGCTGGGTCATTAGTTTGAGTTTTTGAAGTGTTTGGCCTTTTGATGTTCCATCGTTCTCTTTAGGCAGTCTGGCCTGAAGGAGATTTAATATCGTTCCTTCAAATTTCCAGTTAGGAATAATTTGAACTGAGCATCTGTCAAAGGAGCAGCCGTTTAAATACATTGGTCGCGGTTAAAGAGGCAGAAAATGAGGCCAGATTAGTCGGAGCACCTTTTTCTGTGGGCTGGCTCTGGTCTGCTCTGCTCTACTCTGTTCAGATCTGATCTGATATGACCTAGTCTGGTACAGCATAGTCCAGTCAGGTCCAATCTGGTCCGGTCTGTTCTGATCTGGTCTTAGCTTGGTGTGTCATAGTGGGTTGGGGCCCACTCTTCTCCCGTTGGAAACACACCAAAACACTGTCTCTCCCAGTCATTATCAGCACCAGCCCAGCACTACCCCAGCACCAGCCCAGCACTACCCCAGCACCATCCCAGCACTACCCCAGCACCATCCCAGCACTACCCCAGCACCAGGCCAGCACTACCCCAGCACCAGCCCAGCACTACCCCAGCACCATCCCAGCACTACCCCAGCACCATCCCAGCACTACCCCAGCACCAGGCCAGCACTACCCCAGCACCAGGCCAGCACTACCCCAGCACCATCCCAGCACTACCCCAGCACCAGCCCAGCACTACCCCAGCACCATCCCAGCACTACCCCAGCACCAGGCCAGCACTACCCCAGCACCAGGCCAGCACTACCCCAGCACCATCCCAGCACTACCCCAGCACCAGCCCAGCACTACCCCAGCACCATCCCAGCACTACCCCAGCACCAGGCCAGCACTACCCCAGCACCATCCCAGCACTACCCCAGCACCAGCCCAGCACTACCCCAGCACCAGGCCAGCACCTCAAGGGATCAGCCCCTCGTGGCTGCCGGTGCTGCAGTGGCGTGGTGGGGATCGTCTCTACCTTCCAGATCCTTGATATTTTATTTAGGAATGTTCAGGAGAGCCGGGGGTCTCCCGGCCCCCTCTCTGACTGGCTCAGGCAGCCCTCTGTAACGGGGAAGCCCGCTGTCCCGTGTGTCTCCACATCAAAGTTCTCTGTTGCATTTCCACTGGGGCGTGCAGGGGGGACCTTTATCAGGGCACACAATCTGAGGCTGTGTTGTATCACTGGGAGGACGATGAAAGAGCATGTATTAGGCCATCTGAAAGTAGCTGTCAGGCCTTATTGTTACTGACTAGGCCTGTCTGTTGGATCTCTTTTCTGCCTGTCTTCCTTCCATCAACCAAAAACAAAGACAGGAGCATCGATTGACAGTAAGGAACTATTGTGTGGACATTCATGCTGTTTGGTTTTCTCAAAGTCAGTTCGAAACATAAAGGTCCATCAACAGGTTTCGTATTTACAGATGGTAAAGGTGATCTGAGATCCAAATCGGACACCCTAAGAATAAGACTTTTCAACTCCAAGTTAGTCAAACTGTTTTATATGTCAAAATGGTTTCATACAAATATGTCACCCTGTAAGGTGAATACATTGTTTTGAATGCAATGTGTTACAGTACAATAGGCAAGAAGAAGAATCCATAAGGAAAACTTATGACTGTTTTGAAGTCGAGTGACCACATTCCTTCATCATTTTGGCGCCCACGAGAGAAGAGGGTGAAAAACATGTTAAAGTCTGTGAGAAACACTACACTCGTTCTCACCCCTCTCTCTCCCAGACTCCCCTCATCACTCTCTGTCTCTCCACCTGTGTGGGGGTAGGGGCTGGGGCTGGGGCTGGGGTTGGTTGGGGCTGGGGCTGGGGGGTGGCTGGGCGGCTGCAGATGAAGACAGGTTGCGTGAGCTAAGCGCCCCAGACACTATCTTAGGGGGGAAATAAACAGCACATTAGTTCCAGGTCATCTTGGAACACTATGAAACAGAAGAGCGGAGAGAGGGAGGTTAGGGGAAGTCCACTGCAGGAGGGGAGCTGGGGAATATTAGCGTGTGGGGACTCGTATTAAAGCCCGAGTTTGCTCAACCATCTCTCCCTTGCACTGTTCTCTCTCTCTCTTTCTCTCTCTCTTTCTCTCTCTTTTCTCTCGCGCTTTCTCTCTCCCTCTCCTCCTCTGCTTTTGCCATGTGCTGTAGATTAACTGCACCCCAGTACTCACTCCCCTCTCCCCCCATGAAAACTTCGCTTCATTTTTACAAAGGCAGTGAAATATGTTTTAAGGCGAGGTTCACAACCATTTCAAGTCGTGTCTAGGTCATTCAGTAAAAAAAAAAAAAGGATTGAACATGACTTGCTTTGCAGACAGGTTGGCTGAAATGAGCCTAAATCATTTTGAGTCTTTATTCCTCCACCCTCATGTGGTTGTCCTTATTCTGCTGTGCTTGGTTTTACAGTTATCACAAACTGGGACCAACACAATTAACCCTAAACTGGATACCCATCAGAAATAGAAAATATAGGCCTTTCTTCAGTGTTAATTGTCTAACAATAGTTAATTATCTTCCAAATAGGCATGTCATCTTAGATCAGCCCACCAGAGAATTCTGCAGGTAAATTATGTTCACTATTCATTAGTATCTGTGACTTTCTTGATCTTAACTTCTTACTTTTTTCACTTACTGTCATTTTCGGTGCTCTGTTTTTGTGTCGTACAGTAAGAATGGTTATTGTTAGTGGGTTATTTGCTTGAAAGATTTGTGATGTTTCTGCACTTCTCTATCCATGCGGAGCATGTGTCCGAGTGTGTGTGTGTGTGTGGCGGGTGGGTGGGGTGTGTGTGGGGTAGTGCTCAAGGGGGTCGTGATTCACAGGCCAGCCACATCAGGCTAATTGTGCAGCCTGAGAGAGTTGTGGCTGTGTTGGGTAGGAGGGAGGCCGTGCCACCATTAAAGACTTTGAAGTGCGATTGGGTGTTAAATAACCAGGAAATGGCCAGTAGTTAGTCTGTGTAAAGTTGTAACTTTCCCCCTCTTTCCCCTGGCGACTTGCAGTAGCGCTGGGAGACAGCGGGTGGAGGTGAATGTTCTGTAAGTGTGGAACTGCAGTGGAATGGGCTGTCAGGGTTCATTAGCACCACCCGTCTCCATCTCAGGAGAAACTTGGCCGCTGGTTTAAAACCAATTTCCATTACCTGGCTTGGTTCTTATTAACTTCCGTGCCATTACCACCCTCTCCCCTCTGACAGTTCCTCCCTCTCTCTCTGTCTCCCACCTCTAAAAGCTCCGAGGTGGGAGGTGCTGCAGTCCCAGTTATCATCGCCTCTCTGCTCCCCCTGATGGAGCCCTGAACTGGGGATTTCCTCTCATCACCTTCTCAGTCCCAGCTCCAGGCCCAGCCTCAGTCCCCTTCCCTGCCTCCTCTCTCTTCCTTCTGACAGAGCTTCCAGTCAGTCCTCCACCCTGACCGCCTTCAGCCCCGCTACCTAAACCACGAGATGAATAGTCCCCCTTCTTAACGTCACCAAGGACAAGGCCAAACATCAGGCTAACAGAGCCCCTGTAGCTTACAGTCTCCCCCTCCCCTCTCTGTGGACTTTTTTTTTTACTTTTAAGAACAAGACCATCTCAAATGTAGAGGGTGGGTCATTGAGGTTCCATAAGCTTTTCATGGCCTCCAGCAGGTGACTTTCCCCTCTTAAAGCTCAGCTCTGGGATGTCAGTGTTAGATCCAGGGAGTATACGGTGGCTCTGAAATCCATCCCTTCCTCGACCCCGGCCCTCCATGAACGGCGGAGTCAGGAGGGAGCGTCCATCCATGAAAAAGAAACGTTTTTACAGCCGGCACACTGGGGAGGAGGAAGAGCAAGGGGAGGAAGGAGGTAGAGAAGTGCCCCTCTTTGACTGTCACGAGGAGGAGGAGGAGGAGGAGGGGTGAAAGGGCAGGTGTCTGCCACCGAATTTAATTAGCCCGACTTGATGCTTTGTCCTCGATAAAGTTGCTTCAGGCATTCTTTAATTGCCCCCCCCCCCCCCCCCCCGCCATCTCCCTCGACCACCCCTCCCCCGTTTCTCAGAAGTTCATTAGCATTCGTCTTGAAGGAGTGTCAGCATGTTGAGGGATGTCTATACTCCGTGCTGCACCGCACTCCATCTAGTTAACACTTTATCTGACTCATATTCACACGCTCTGACAAATACCCTCTTAATAGCTCCCTTGCCAAAGTTTGCCTCCCTTGTCAAACAGTGCAGGAGGAATTTGTCAATCTTGATTTAGTTAGTTAAACAGTACACTGTGTAGTAGGCCTCTGAGCTGTGCCACCAACACTGAGACAGGGGAAGAGGTGTAGAGAGATGTGGAGCCAAACACAGCAAACCGTAAGCTGAAAAAGAGAGCGAGGATCCAGCAAGCAATTAGGTGCCCTGAAGGTTGTCTACATAGTATGAGGAAATTAATCATATGAATGTACTCTAAAGAGCCTCATCCTTAGGGACTCACTCCTCCAGAATCTGGTTAAAACATAGACAGGGACTAGATTGACTGGCTACAGACGTTTGATCTTCCTAGTCTGAGTCTCATGTTGTGTGCCATGGATGAACCCTCATATTGGGCCTGACCTAAACCAGATTTGACCAGGGGCCCCAAGGAGAACTGAGTGCACCCATTGTTTACCGCTTCTCTAAGAGAGAGATTAGTAACAGCTCAGAGCTCATCACATGCAGACAATCTTCAAAGTGAACCTGGAGAGCTGGCTCTGACATCAGGACCGTTGCTGTCATGTTCACAGAGGTGTACTCAATAACGCTAGCTTTGCTGCAACAGAGAGCAACAAGGCAGATCAAACAAGAGCCAGCGATCTGGATCACTCAAGTGTTGGTTGTTCATTAGTCGACAGGTTTGAATAAGCCAGTTAATATAAGAGATTTGGAGATCAATCATGAATTGATTAAACATTTAATGAAATCCAGGAGGGGGATTTGATTGTTTTGATAAATTTGAGAGTATGTAATAAGCAATTAACTTTCAAATGCTGGTGACTTATACAACGGTGTTGCCAAATAAGTTAATAAAAGAAGAATTGCTTCTGAAAAAGAAGTAAATTGCTTTTTTTCATAAAAGACTCCAGCCCAGAGCTTTATCAGCAACATTTAGCCTAGCTAGCTTAAGGAAGAGAGAGTTGAGATTAGCCTTGCAATAATACTGCCCATCTCTCATTAAAACCGTAATCGTGCGTAAAATGAGATTGATGGAAATGTATGTAAAAGGTCAAGGAAAGGGAATTTTCGAGGCTGACACAGGATTTAATGGACAGGATTTTAATTTAGCTGCTTCTCACAACACCAGGAGGATCAAAATCCCCCTAAGCAAATTATAGCCCATCATACCCCTAGCTCTCCTCTCTTCTACCTCTCCTCTCCTCTCCTCTCTTCTCCCTCTCCTCTCCTCTCCTCTCCTCTCTTCTCTTCTCTTCTCTTCTCTTCTCCCTCTCCTCTCCTCTCCTCTCCTCTCCTATCCTCTCCTGTCATGCATTGGGCTCCTCACCAAGCACTCTACAGAAAACAGTGTTATTAAAGTCCATTTTTTAAATATGGAAGTGATTAGAACTGATGAAATGAATTAACATGTGTTTGGCGTGCTCTGTTATAGCCATCACTAAACATTAGAGGCAGGAGATGGTTGTGCCCAAGGCCCCTCAATAAAATACAAGGTCAGTAGCTCTCTCTTTAACTTCCCCTCCTCCCCCTCTCATTGGTGCGCTGTCTCATGCCTGGGAATGGCGGAGTCCTGCACATCCTGTTGGGAGGATTACCTCAGCATTTGCCCACAGTCTCTCCCGTTATTATCGCTTCTTCTCAACGGGCCAGTTTAAGGCCGATGTTTTAAAGCTCAGCCCATTTCCACCCCCCCGCTCTTACGCTGGATATAAAGCGTTTATTTTTGCTAATCGCTAAGTATTTTGCTGAGGTCGTTGCCTCCAGTACGCAGTAAAAGGATTAAGTGTATCAGTGAGTAAAATGAAGGGCGCACGTGCACCTTTTATAACAGACTCACTTCTAAAAGTAATGTTTTTCACTAAGTTGCTCAAATGCCCCTGCCTGTTTTGTGTAGGTGATGTATTTTTCAGCAGCCCCGGCTTGACACAAATTATGAATTCATTGTGTGGCAGTCTGTCTTAACAAACAGAAAGGGGGAGTTTGATTGTTTATTCATGTTCTGCCTCAACCTTGACTATGTTAAGCTCTTATTAAATAAAGGTAGATTGCGTCAGGGTCTGTGGAAAGTTACAGAGTTGAAAGATCAATGTACAAAATGCTGTGTGTGTTTGTGTGCCTGTGTGTACTCACTGTACTGTACATGTGGTTGTGTGTGTTGAGTGCGCCTCCACTCAGGGGGTAGTGGCATACAAGAAAGTGGTTGAGTGAGTGGTGTTTGTTATTGAATTGTGCTGTAGTCTTACATTTTGGCTCCACTCTTTCCGCGCTCCTGTCTGTGCCCCCTGCATGGTGCTCCAAGGTGTGTGCCCTCCGCCTGCTGTTCTAAAGCTTCATTTCAGACCAGCTCCAGAGGAGGAAAGCGGACGAGCCTTGCCTTTGATTGATTGTTGTGGCCATTGATCTAATTTTGAAGCCTTTGAATTTCTCCTCTGCATCCCTCCTTTTTTGTAAGGGAGTTGAATGAACCTAATTTCCCTGTGCCTCATGTGGGGCCGGGAGCTCAGAGGAGGAGAAAACACACTAGATAAATAAATAAAGAAATCCGAGAAACAGGACGTTCGCAGCGGCGCAGGATTTTTATAGACTGGATCAATTAAATTTGTCTTATTTGGAACGGTGGGGCACTGTAACTCGATAAGAGGTAATGTGGTTGAAAACGCCTCCCACTGTGCTGCCATTAGGTACAACGTTAGCTCGGAGGGCATTAACATGCAAGGATTACACGCACACAAGCCTGGTCTCAACCAATTACAGTCAGGAGCCGCGCCGGCGAAAGAGCAGAAACGTGGTGCCTATTGCTGGCCTGTCCTGCTGTGGAGGTCAGGGGTGGAGAGTTCCTGGGCTGGGCTGGGCTGGGGAGGCCTGCTTCAGCTTCTACCGCTGGGCTGGAATGGAGGAGAGGTGTCGGGGAGAGCTGGCCTCTTTCCATCCCTGCATGAAGCAGGGCTGCTTTCATATGTGTGCTTCTGCCCTCGCCTGCGTACGCTAGCCTGAAGTGAATGGCTCTCGTGCGGGGGGGGGAGAACGTAACTCTCTAAAAAGCCAATTTCCTGCACTCAGGAAACTCAGTCCGAAGTCTCATCCTTGAATTTTCTTGATCCTAACTCTCTTTCTGAAAACCCTGGGACTACTGTACATCGCTGAATGTGTGTCACTGTGTGTGTGTGTGTGTGCGTGTGTATACGCCCGCCTATCAGTGTTCTCAGACGTGTCAGTAGCGATGTCTGACAGCGAGTGGAGACGTGGAGAGCCCGAGGACATTGTAACAGTGTCCCTAGTGCCACCAACCCCCCCGACACAATTATCCGCTCATGTCTAATTGGCATTTGAGGTTTCTCTGCTCGATCGACCATGGCCACATTGGCATGAAGTGGCAGGCCAGGACCAGCCAAGCTGTGACTTAGCTGGTGCCACGCTTTGTTACTCAGCCCCCGTCGCTTCTGGCTGCTTACATAATCTGCTAATGTAAATTTGCTCTAGCTAATTAACATCGTCAGCTCCTAGTATAATCTGATCAGACACGAGGCGCTTCCGTTCCCTGGTCGCCTCTCTTTCACTGTGTGTGAGTGGCGGGTGCTCTGTGTGTGTGTGTGTGTGAATGGCTGGGTGGTTGAGTGTGTGTGTATGTGTATGAGTGCCTGGCTATGTGTGTTTGTGTAGGAGTGGCAGTCTGTGCGTGTGCGGCTGACTGCTTGTGTGTGTGAGTGAGTGTCTGTGTGTGTGTGTGTGTCTGTGTGTGGCGTTCCTTCGGCACGTCCATGGACCCCGTGCTACTGTGACTGTGTACTCTGCCGGATGGCTGCACCCACTCGGATCAGCGCTTGTTTAGGTTCAGTGAGAACAAGACAGGACGAGGAACAGGGAGGCGGAAGGGGGGCACGGGGACAAACAAAGTTTTCTGAGCTGAGCTGAAATTAAAAAATTAAGTCCATCCGAGTTTTGGAGGCAGGGAGGAGTGCTCGGACGGAGCCGGGGGAGGCAGTGGGGCATGGGCGCTAATCTAGCTGACAGGCAAGGCTCTGGAGACGAGCTCGGGAGATATCCGAGGTGACCGCGTTACACACAAACAATCATACTTTCAATTAGAGTGCCTTCCCTCTCTGCCTTTGAGTCGCGTCAGCTCAGAGCCAAGCCCTGGCTCTCTAATGGCTCGCTCCCTGCAAAACTGTCTCTGCATGTTCGCACAGTCATCATTAGACAGACAGCCCCACTTTGTTCATAAATGACAAATGTCGGGGATATTGATTGGTTAACCTTCAAAGCGGGCGCCATCTGCCGCCGACCATGGAATTATCATCATCTAATGAAGGTGGAGGGGATGTTGCTGAGTGACTCTGGCCAGGGGTGGAGGTGGGTGGAGGGGAAGGAAGGAGGGAGACAAAGGGAGGAGGGGAGAAGAGGAAGATGGGGGGGGGGGAGGGCGGGCGGGGGATCATAAGTTGGAGTTAAGGATCTAAAGTGTTCTCCCGTTGCTGGTAAGCGGGGGATGGGAGAGCCTGCCTACTATTTTCTCCTGATGTTTGGACCCTGTGGTGTTTTTCTCTTTTTTGGATGCAGCATCTCAGTTCGGCTCAGCTCATCTGGGTCTGGAGCGCAGGCCGGGACACGGGCAGCACAGGGCTGGGCTGGGCACCGCCGAGCCGCTCTGCACCTAGCCAGCCACCCGCGTCCTCAGCCCGCCTAGGAGGGATATGAGATCAGACCGGTCGTTTGTGACGGTGGCGGGGTCAGCGAGCATCTCGCTCACAGTGCCCGTGCACGCCTCCCCCCTCTCACCATTTGCCACCCCCCCCCCACCCCCCCCCCTCCCGCCGCACTGCAGGGTAATCAGGGCTGTGACACTTTATGAGAGGGGATGACAAAGGGATTTACACACAAAGCCTGGCGGAAGGATATCTCATTCGCTTCCTTAGTTAGGGCATGAATACACAAGGAAAGCAAAGTGAAAGGGAATTAAGTCTGAGTGCGTCCAATTTGGCTTAATTGCATTCATTTGCATCCGATTACTCAGATACTGACAGGCACTTGAATTAGAGCTGAGTGTTTTGCCTATGCTGTATTAAGCATTACCTAGAAATGTCATGACTTTTAATTTGACATCTTTCCAAACTCCCCCTCCCCCCACACCCCACACTCTGTGCCGTCTCTTGTAGTTTCAAAGTCACCGAATAACATAAATAAAAAAGTTGCTGCTGCCTCTGTCTTCGTGCTATCTTAGTCTCTCTCTCTCTCTCTCTCTCTCTCTCTCTCTCTCTCTCTGTTTTATTGGTCAAATCGTTTTGTGTACCTGTGGTTTAACTTTATGTGCTCCTGGTCATGTTGAATAATTTACCTGGAGGTAACTGTATAGAGCAGCATCTGTATGAGTGTGTGTGTCTGTGTGTGTGTGCTCGTGCTGTGAAGGTGGGTCTCAAAAGGACCGGAGGTAGAGTGGAGTCTGAATCTGCAGTGGAAATCAGTGCAGTGTTTTAAAGGCCTGCTCTGTTGTGGTGACCTGAGTGGTCTCTCTCTCTCTCTCTCTCTCTCTCTCTCTCTCTGTGTGTATGTGTGTGTACACTCTGCGTACTGCGCAGCAGCAACAGTTCAGGATTTGTGTTGGGACAGCAGTAGCAGGTCGGGAGACTGAGCCTGAAATTAGAGGCAGGAGTATTAAAATATTGATGACCCCCTCTCTGTGTCCATCGCTGGTCCATTCATTATTCATTATACCTTGAAGGTAGCATGCGAGATGGCCCCCTTCTCATTCAGGCCCCTGCCTGCCCACGCGCACACCCGCTCCTGCGTTGTGATTCGATGCGGCCGTGCTGACATTTTGCATCGCCCCGGCGCTGGTGACTCGCACGCACGCTTGCACGCTCGCTCGCTCTTGCTATTTCTATTTGATTTGTTCTCCCCTGAATAAGTCAGCAGCCAAACCCAGGTGTGTTTGTCTGTGGCTCGCGCTCCTACTTCTGAGTTTCCAGTGTGGCGGTGTGTCGTTTCGCGTGACGGGGAGAGGGAGTGATTCCTCCCTGTCTGGATGAGTGTTCGACCCTATTAAAGGAACAGAGGCCTCCTCTGAAGAGCGGGATCACACGCATGTTGTTTTCGGCAGATATCGATGAAGACACTCACATCTGAGGCCTCGAGTCCTTGTGCACACCGTGTCAGATAGCAGAACATTGCGATCTGCCAGGTAAGAGCAGGAAGACAATAGCGACACAGTCCACTATACAGTGTGATCTGATCCAGCGTGTCACGGCAAAAAGAAAGTGTGACTGAGCTCAGGTTCAATTGGTTGAAGCCAACTGGTTGGGAGGAACAAATTGATCAAAGTGGTGGGTGTGTTTTTATTTTTGTTGCAACTCAAGATAGGATGGAATTTACTTTATGTACTCACCTCACTGACTTCATGATCCAAATAAATAGAACGGATATTGCATATCCATCCCAGGTAGCCAGCCTTACCATGCTGTGAGAGCATATTTTTCATGCCGGCCTATATTTGCGCCAGGCCTTACCAGTTCCTCCTTCCTGCTGGGATTGGCCGGTAATAAACAGCAACACTCCCAGAGGGGCAGAGCTCCCAGGTGCTACCTCCATTGACCAATGGGACGTCGGCATGGGAGTCTGCGCCGGGAGCAGGTGGGCTCCGAGCTTCAAAGGCACGTAAGCTGCAGGAAGACCTAAAGCAGGGCTCGGCAATATGCTGAACATCTCCGAGCTTCTGATCACAAAGACCACAAGGTCTGAGACGGCCCTGCAATTCTTTGATGCCGCCGATCGCTCAACTTTTGTTGGTTGATTTGGCTGCATTTTCATGTACAATGTGTATTCCAAACGCCAACTCTTTTTTTTAAAGAATTTAAAGGAAATCCTTCAGAAATAACCTTGGAGTCGAGCACGGCATCAGTCGATTCAAAGGCTCAGCGGCAAAGTCTTCAATAACACAGGAGAGAAATCACCAGGTCAATCGTTGGATAAATCAGAGTGAAAAAATAACCCTACCATAAGCAAAGGAGATATTTTTAATCAATTTTATATTTCTGAGCAGCATGATAATATGTAGAGCTAGTGATCGATAGATGAACTTTCAGGTAGCTTGTTAAAAATGATTTAGATGCACAGAGAGACTGAGTAAAGATGAAAAACTCTGCTTCAGTCCCTCTGAACTTAGCGTGCGTCTGAGAAGCAGGCGTCCTCCAGGAGTGTGCTAATCTTTATTTCGGAATCACAGGAAAGAGAGAAATCAACAGAAGTGCATCTGTGTATCAGGTATCAATGCCGCATCTTGAAACTTGTTGGGAAGGAACAGAACATGAAAAGAGTCTCTGGAATATTCCCTGTACCCGCACAGAATAAAGACTCTGCGCTGTCGTGTTTCAAGGGTATTCTCCCTGGTGTGTAAAGTGTTGTTCTGGTAAACTAAAGTGAAGGGAGCCGTTCACAGAGATGAAAGGACACACAGGGGTATCAAAGCAGTTCGTTTCAGACCCAATCTAGTCAAGCTGCTATCTGGAATTTTCTATAATGCGACACAAAGAACAGAGTGGGGTGGAGATGGAAGAGATGTCTCCATTCCCTCCTTCCTCTCTGCACGCGCCCGGGTCAATGAGTTTCGCCAGACAGCCATTTTGTTTGCTATGTCCATGCACTGATTGTGTGCAGATGGTGTCCAGCCAGCGAGACCAGCCTGCAGGAAGTAGTGCATATGTAAACGTCCACACAGGCCTCCTCAGCCCTGTTCTGGAGGAAGGAGTTCAACAACATATTTAGCTCTTATTTGGAACGAGGCAGACAGAGGGGCATTGTAGAGGTGTAAAATTCCAGAGGGTCCAGGGGGTCTGAGATTTCCCAAGAGCTCCTCTGCTATTTGAGACTCTCCAGAGAGAGCAGAGAGAGAGAGAGATAGATAGATAAAGAGAGAGAGAGAGAGCAGAGACTCCTAGTACAGGGATCCGACTCTCAAGATGCACTCGCCTTCTCTCTCTCCTCCTCTCCCCCTCTCTTTCCCTCCGTCTTCCTCCCCCTCTCTACAGCATTAAGATGGATGTGTGCTGCGTCTCTCCAGCTTATTTGAATTGAAGCTGCAGACGTCCAATTTTATCACCTACGAGGTGGAGATTCAGAGCAGACCTGAAAATATGAAAAGTACATTTGTGCTCCATTCCCCTATATTCCCATCTGCCTGGAATGCTTGCAATATTAGAAAGCGCAGCAATTTTAGGCTGTATTTTCTGACCGAGCAGTTAGAATCCAGACCATCTGCGACCCATTAAATTATATGAAATCACCGGTATTTTTTTTTTAGATACATGTAGGGTTGAAAACTGTTAATAAATCTTTGCCGGGGCATTACTTGGTGGATAGAGCTATGGCTGTATAAATATGAGTGTTTCGTCAAGGTGATTTCAGCTTGTCTGTGGAAATTGCTCTGCTCACATAATCATGAGGGCGAATAGCTAGAATTAAGGTGGAATCAGGGTGCGGAGGAAATAACTTGATGGTACTTTTCCATCGCCATTCATCACACTTTATAGGTATCACACCCTTAGCTAGCCGCAGTCAAGCTCAAGTTTGGTACATGGACTACTTTACTTTTTTGGCACTTAAGTGTACTATTGTCTTGCATCCATCACAACCTGGATAGCATGCTCTGCTAATGACGAAGATGGTTGTTTTATGTTTTGCTACTTTTTAAGAATGATGTTCTCTTTACTTTTTTTCCAAGTTCTTTTTTTATTTAGACGTGATTTCAAGTAAGAAACGTTAGCTTTGTGAAGTGATACAGTTACTGGCTTTTGAGCTTCCAGCTTACTGAGTAGCAAGCAGGATGTTTGTGCGTTATGTTGTTGCTCTGTCTTCCTGCAGAGGGGGATGTTGCCCTGGACATGGCGTCATCCAGGGGCTGTTCTCAGGTAGAGCTCCCCTCACTCCTAATATTGGCTTATATTTGGCATCTGCCTAATAGCAGGATTATGCAGGTTAGAACATTGCATTATGTGAATTTATACCTCGTATGAAAGGCTGTATTTTGTTTCGCTGTGTTTGGGTGATATTTCATGAACGTGCAATATCTAAACCTACAGTTTTGACAGAATCATCACTATATTATGGATATTTTCAATGTAAAAAAATAAAAAGACGAAAAAAATAAAAAGACGAAAAAAATAAAAAGATGTTTTCAACACACCGCAGTCTACTTTCTTTTTATAATTATACATTTTGGTTTTTCACATATTTATTGTACTTAAGCATAACAAACAGAACATACCTTGAGGATGATTTAGCAATCATGCACTACTTGCAAATCTTATTCAGGAGTAGACTAATGGAACATTCTACATTTACAGTGAAAAATGTGCAGGTGAAAAGCTAGTCAGCGGTGTGCTGGATGAGACCAGTCCATAAATATGAGAAATAGTTGAGGATGAAGGATGGTGTGCGGAGGCGGAAGATGAGATAGCGGCGGAGCGCGTGGCCCCCTCCTGGCGCTGGCCATCAGAGCGAACCAAGTGGCCATTTTGTGGCGAGTGCGGTGGTGCGGTGGAGATGAGATGGTTAACACCCTTCTGCAGTACGGCCACACGCCTCTCTCTCTCCTCTCTCCCTCTCTCTCTCTCTCTCTCTCTCTCTCTCTCTCTCTCTCTCTCTCTCTCTCTCTCTCTATCTCTCTGTCTCTCTCTTTCTTCCTTTCTAATTCTCTCTCTCTCTCTTTCTCTCCCCCTCGTTCGCTCGCTCACTCGACTATGAAGACACTTCATCTTCCCTGACAGTCTGACCAGTGCTGCCTGTTCTGATGCGTTCACCATACCTTCATTGCATCATAAATAAATCCGAAAAATTACTTTTTTCTTTTTCTCCAGCGGTCCCTTCCTTTCTTTATCCCTTCCACCCCTTCCATCTGGGGGAGAAGGAGCAGAAGGATAAAGGGAAATGGCGTGCGGCTGGGTTTCCTGTGTGCACCTACTCTCTAGATCTGCTTTCTCTTCCCTGGGTGGGATCATAGCCCTCCTCTCTCCATTTACATTTATCTCAAAGGAAAGAAATTATTTTTGCTCTTTAATGGTATTCAGTTTCTTGTTATGACATTATCTGGTGTAATTTTAATTTAAATGTCATGGATGTGAGTGATTTTCCTAATTAATGTGTTCAGAGGATAAAAAAAGAACCTAACTGGAAGAAAGGAAACAAAGCAGGGATGTTTCATTTTTTTAGGGGGGGGGGTGCTCTGTGACATGCATTGTTATTATAACTGGAACACACACACTTGTACACACTTGTACACACATACACACACACTGTACTGTGGGGCTGCAGATTTCAGAGGGAGCGGGCGGGGTAGGATGTGCGTGTGTGTGTGTGTGGGGGGGGGGTGGTAGAGAAAGATTGTCAAGATCCCGCTGCCCCCCCCTCCCCCCTTCTCTCCTTCCCTCTCCCATCCACCTCCCCATCCCCCTGTCCCCCCCACCCCTTCCTGTAATCTCCACTCCTCCACGGGTAGTCTCAAACCTTGTGTTCGTCCACCACCAACCAATTACCTGGCAACCCTGCCCTTATCCCTGGCGCAGGCGTGATGCTGCTGCATGATGGGGTTTTTGTATATTGAATTCCATCTCCTGGTGAGATAAAGGGTGTAGGAACAGGGCTGTGCCGCTGCGCCAGATAAGTGTTTCTCACAAACCGCTCCTCGCCGCTTCTTCTGACACTGATTGTGGAGAAAAGAGACATTGGGGTGGCAGGGGGAGAAAAAGGCGTAGGGACGGGGGTTGCTACAGAGTGATGGGACCCAATTCCATTATGACTTCCTCCTTGTTTTTAATTTGCCATAAAACAGGGCTACTGAGAGAAGGTTGGTCTCTGCTGGCGACACCCTGTTTGTTATTGCGTTGTTTGCCCATGCAAACGGCGCGCGTGTCCGTAGTGGTGTCTTTTAAACAATGCTCAATATCGCGTCGATGTCTCCTCCTGGTGCGTCTTCCCTCGCTCATAGCGAGGTTACCAAACAGCCGTACTGTGTCGAGCTGGTTTATTTCAATTTCAGACGCGCATCCAATGTGCTGAGATGACAGTTGGTGGATGAGCAGCCCCGTGGAAGATGGGCTATCTATTCAAGTCCATCTCTCCCCTCTCTCAGTCCTATTTGTAACCTGTCCTGAGCGGAGTCCCTTGGTCCCCTGCCCTGGGATAGGCCCCTCCATCCATCTCTGTCTGGCCCATTGCAGGGAACCACACAACCATTGGTCGTCCCGGGGAAGGATTTAAGTGATGGACCACTGTTCATACATCAAACTGGCAAGGCGTTTGACAGTGCGGGACAGAGACATTGAAAATAATGACCACAGCAATATGTATCAAAGGTTATAAATAGAGTTTCGTGTGAGGGAGTTGGTGAACTTGGTGGTTTGATTTGTTGTGGTTGGGTGTCCGTAGAAGGAGTGAGGACGGGCTGTTCTGACCCACCTGTCCCTAGTTCCTTCCAGTCACCTGGAGGTTAATGAATGCTAGATGGAGAGAACACTCTTAGAGGGAGCCAGAATGAGTGATATTCACCTGCTTGGACACTGATGTGCTCCAATTGAATTTCTCTCTCTGTCAGATGGAGCCTTGTCGTGCTAGGCCCCTCCCTCGCAGCTGTGACCTTCAACCCCTTAGCTAGCAGTGATTCAGCCAGGGACCTGAAGGTCAAGTGTGAGGGGTCAAGTTCAAACTGCAGAGCTGTACCATTGTCCAAAGAGAGAGGGACAGAGACAGAAACTGAGAGAGAAAGGGTGAACCAGAGAAACAGACAGAAAAAGAAATATCCTAACTTGCCTCTATAAATCTTTAATGTAGTAAGCATATTATGTAAACATCTAATTGCCTGCACATGTTTGGACTCTGCTTACGTTCCCCCTATTTTCCAAAACCCTGGGTTTATGTGTAGTTCTACGAACCAGCTCGCACACACAAATATAATGTGCTCTCCCTCTCATATTTTCTTTTTCTCTCACTCCCTCTCTCTCTTTGACACGCACAGAGACTCACACGCGCGCACGAAACTCGCACTGCGCACACATCTGCGAGCACGTCCGCAACGTGCGTCGGTACACACCTGGAACAGATAAAGCTCCTTTCATGTTTGCGGGGCTATTCTGAGGTCAGGGAGTGCTGGTGTTGAGAGCCAGTTTTACAAGGCGAGAGAGCAGAGCTGGAAAAGAAATGAAATGAAACGGTGCAGAGCCAGGTGCCACGGAGTTAAGAGAGTTTTATTAGTCAACCAACCCTGATTCTTTCCCTCGACTCTTGGTTTTTCCTCCTGACATCATGTCTTACCAGCCTACCAGTTCATGCAGGAGTTTTATTCTTGAAAGGGGGGAAATGAAAGATAACGCATCGTTTTTGTGTCATTTTATTTATCAACAGTATAAGTTAAGTCTACACCCTTTCTGCCTTGTTTCAGGTGTTTATGACAGACAGCTTTTAGGCGGATCCTGCTCTGCATTACCTCTATCCTCAGGGTTTTTGCCTTTCAGTAACTCTGACATGACACACTCGATTGTAAACGACGCACCAGAGCCGGGATCAAACACACACATGCACACACTTGCATATAAATACACATGTGAACACACACACACACACCAGGCAGACACACACATACACCATCAGACAAACACATATACAGATAGACAGACACTCACACACATAGAGAGACACACACACACACGCACACATCCAGACACCCACAAACACCATCAATGTTAAATGAAAACAGCTCATACGACTGCTCAAAAACACATGGAGAAGGACTCCAGCAACAGTGATACAGCTGTCAATGTATCAACCCATCACGCCCCACTCACAGCACACAGTGGGAAGTATTGATATATGCTTTTGCATGTGAAATCTGCTTTTATCCGCTTCATACAATACTACCCAAAGTAGATCGGTTTTGATTTCTGCATGATTGAATTTTTGGATGTGCTCCTTAACATTCCCCGTAGTCGATCAAGTAGGGCATCTCTGTGGTCGTGACCCCCACATTCCTGGACTGTGGGAGTGTGTTTGCCTGCAGGGTTCTCTGACCTCACTGGGGGGTGGATACGGTGGGAAGCCCAGCTGCAGTATCTATTGCTGTGACGTGAGCTATAAAGTGGCCTCCATAGATCTGTGTTTGGTTATAATGTCACAGGGATCGGGGATCCATGCCTCTTAGTTCGGGGAAACCTTGATTTATTTGTGCGTGTGTGTGTCTGTGTATTTTTTTCCACACCGACTGGCACCGAGTGCCTAGGTAGGTTGGTGGAGACTTCTATGTGTGTGTGTGTGTGTGTGTATTTCTGAGTGTTGTGTAGGTGCACACTTGTAAGGCTTTATTGAGCTCCCTAGCTCCAGTTTTGGTCAGTGGACGAGTGTGTGTGAGACTGATCCATGACACCCTTGTCCCTGTAAAGTTTCCAGTGCAGGTGTAATTCCCCGTAAAATGCCCTATAATTTACTGGCCTTTGGGAGCACACTGTCTCTGGGTGTGAACATCAATAGGCTGGTGGAGAGGGATTGGGCACGGTATCTGTGCTCAACCACAGTAAGACGGCAGTTAGGGTAATTCTGTAATGGCAGGGGATGGGGTCTGGGATATCTAACTCTCTATCGGAAGCAGATAAATGTTTTACAACATTGTCGTTTAACCCTTCCTTTCTTCCCTTCCTTCAACACCCCCCCCCCCCACTTTTCTACAGGCTCTTTCCAGGGACCTCCCCTGGAGCTGGGGTCTATAATGGCGAGGGGGGGGGGGATCCCCCACCCAGGAACCTCCTCACCTCCCTCAATGTGCGTTCCGACTCTTAATGCTCTATAACTTTGCGGAGGTAGCCTGGGGCATCTTAGAGTATAGCTGATGTTCAGAACCTCCCCCTAGTTGTTTCAAAGGGAAGCCATGCAGAAAGCATGCATCGAATCTTACAAGATCCTGCATGTATAATGTAGCATACAAAGCACAATGTGGAGGCCCCCCCCCGAGGATGCAGACTCAGCCACTGTACAATCAACCCGTGAAGTGGATTACCAGCAGCTAGTCAGGAGTAGCTTGGATGTAGAAGGATGAAAGGAGAATACTCCACCTCGGCATGTCTACATAATATCCTAACATCCGCCAACATCTGCATCTCTTGCACTGCAGATCGGTGGGCTTCTCCATGTTGCTAATGATCTGACCAATGAAACCTCGCATTGCTGATCCTGTGTTGTCGGGAGAGAGGCTTGTGTTCAGAGGGAGGGAGAGCAGTGACTCTGGAGGAGGGGATCCCTGGCAGGCTTGCAGCCCAATCTAGGTGACGTCTCTCTGCTCCAGCAGGGAGACGCAATTCATTCTGTCTGTGAGAACGAGGAGAGATCTCATTGTGCCTGCCCGGATTGGCACCAACAGCAATCACTTGTTTCTGATTTATTAGATAGCCGAGGAAATTAATTTCGTTCCGAAATGCACGGTCGGAAATTAGATGGAGAAATTGTGTGAAAGAATCTGTGATTGTTTTCCCCCCACCATCCCCCCGGAGGTACAGATAACCGCTGATCTTTGCGACACCATTAATGAAAAACTTATTTTATTCAGACCCTGACAAAAAAAACATGGGCCCCAGCAAAGCTCTAATTAACTTGGCTATCTCCCCAATCCTTGACGTGGTCTTAACCACCCATTAAGTTTCCCCCCAAAACCCTGTCCCCAAGCCTTCAGCGTCCTCACAAAGAGCTGGGCAAACGACCTCAGGAAGTCTCTACACTTCCTGCCCCCCCCCCCCCCCCCCCTTCCCCCACCAGCCCCTGTCCAGGGTCCTGCAACCCTCCTTCCTGTCCTCAAGTATGAGGAGCAGAGATGGAAGAGATAAGAACAAGACTACCAGCTTAAAGCAGCCATGAGATCCATACAGACCTGGTTACAGCCATCTTAATCAGTGTTACTACACTGCATGTTTTAATGGGAAACTACAGAAAGACCAAAAGACCTCGGTGGTCAAAACCTTTTCACATCATCGTCGTAGTTTGCCATTGTGAAACCCGAGTGTCTACACTTCCTTGAACAGCGTGAATTGATCTAATCCCTGGAGAACGTTCACAGTGGCCAGCAGGTTTGGTGTGTCTCAGCAAGGAATCATTTTCTGCAGGGCGTAATGTCTACATCAGCCTCATGCTTTCTATTCATCTGGCGCATGTAGAAATGGTGGCTGACTGTGGAGATAACACCACAAGTTTTACCAGTGTTTATTGTGTGCGTGTGTGTGCGGGGGTTGCAGTGTGTTCTGCAGCTGTTCTTGTTTGTCCTCTTCCTTCATTGAGCTGTTGTCTGTTTCCTCTGAGTGCTTCTCCTTCTACATCAGACTGCATCTGTCACCAAGGCTGAGGCCATGGCCTTGGGGCTACAGACACAGGCCAGTAAAGAACACAGGCATTAAAAAAATGTTTTAGAAATAAAATTGTTTTTCGCCTTGTGGGTTGAGACGGAATGTTTAAGTGTCTTTATTGTAGCCGCACATGAACGCAACCTTGATGACAAGTTGGTGTATTTAGCATTTGTGTGCGTGTGGTTGCCTTGCCAAGAGGGTAAAAGGTAGCATGAAGAGATGATAGTCTTGTGGTGTGTTTTCTCCCCCAGTTTCTCACAGGCAGCCAGGCAAGTAGGGAGGAAGGCAGCCAGAATAAAATTGCAGTCATACCTCAACCTATCAGCCAGCTGATCACAAATTCATACTGCTGCCTGCCTCCTTCAGTGCTCAGCAAGGCTGTGTGATTGAATTTAAATAAGCAAATGGTACAATGAAGCTCTTTTTTGACATTCCACTCCTCCCTTACCTCCTTCATGCACCCCTCGCTCATTCAAACACACGCCGACCCACAGCACGCAAACACAACAACAGGCAAACGCGCACACACACACAGACGCACACGCACGCACACACGCTCATGCATGCGTGCGTTCACTAAAGTGCTCAGACACCTGCACATTCAACCTCGCACTGCTCTAAATCCTCACAAACACGCTCATCCAGACCCTATCCGAGATTTGATTGTTTTCTATTATTCCCCACTTCGTTTCTTTCCCCCCCTCCCCTTCTTAGTATCTTCCTGCCTTCTCTCCCCCATCAAGGCAGCTCCTCCATTTTCTCAGAGTAGAATGCAAATTGGTCGAAACACTGATCAGAACTTATTACAAAATGGAGCCTTGCTTGGAGAAAGAAAGAGTGCGTCAGACAGAGAGGGAGATGGGGAGGGGCTGGGGGAGCGGGAGCCCGCAGGAGGGGAATGTCGCTCTGTGGCGGGGATGGGAAAATTAGATTTATTTTTTCATGGGGTGTAGAGAGGGAGGTTGAGGGTGGGGGAGTGGGGTTCAGTAATGGTGCCTCGCTGTATTTTTTTTTATGTACGGAAGGAGGGAAATGAAAATGACTTGTGAATAGGTTTGCCCCATGCAGTTCCATTCTATTCTGTCGCTCTGTCTGTCGTCCTCTGTCCGTCTGTCTGCGTTTATCCCCCCCCCTTCCTCCCCCCTCCCCCCCCCCCCCCCACACACACACACACCGCCCCTCCCTCCTGCTGTAGGAACCCCAAGGTTATAGCAAGCCTGGACATCTAATCATACAGACAAAGTTAAGCAAAGCGACAACGCTGTGTTTGTTGTGCTCTGCTTGTCCTGCATCATTACATATTTAAGCCTGGGTCCAGTCTCCTCCATGCACCCAGCTGGGATAAATGAACATGACTTTGGGAAATAGAAAGGTTGAAATACACTGATTTTGTCTTTTATGTATTCAGTCTCTCCCTACTTTGAGCGTGCAAAGTGGGTAATGCCTTCCCAGTCTACATTTCTCATATAGGTACGAATTTGAGCGTTTGAAATTGATTGAGGCAAAATGGAGGCCCTGACTACATATGTAAGCTATTATGGGTAATTGAGGCAGTTATGTCTCTTGTCCCTTTGACCTAAAGGGATCATTTTTTGCACCTTGTCAAAAATAATAAAAAAGGAGCAGGTCTTTTTAGAATTCCATCTATGTGTTTGTTCTTTTAAGATTTCATTTTTCAAACAATTTGCCTTGCAATTAAGTTTCAATAACATTGGAGAGGAAACAGTGGTCTCTTCAGGCCTGTCTGTCTCGTCTCAACTCCTCTGACGGCAGCTTTCACAAGGGAAGAGATGCATGCTGGGGAAAAATCTATTCACACATCTATACCCACACTACACTGAGGAGAGACAAGCAACACAACAGTGGAGAACACTGCTACAGTGCAGACCCAGTTATTGTGCATGCAAAATCCAATGTACATCTTTGATACAAACAAATGAAATTCCACGCTTTCATCTGTATCCGTCAGAGGAACGACCATTAAGGATGTTTATTTGTTTACAGTTTTAGTCCAACGTAGTTCATATTTCATCTAGGAGTATTTTACTTGTTCTTCTTTTTCATCCTTTCAAGTGTAAATAAAATAGTTTAAGATAAAATTGTTAAAATAAAATGGGTATTTTACATAGGGAATCTTAGGTCAAGATATAGCTATGCACGTACAGCATGTGGGAACAACAGATTTCTCATCACACTCGAGAGGTTGTGTCACAGTACAATGATGCTGTCCCTCCCTGGTCCCCCGCTGGCCTCAGCCTGCAGTACCCACGTTTAGCCAGTAGATGGCGTGTCCTGTTCAGGTTTCCCCGGCTTCACGCACCAAGCCTTGCTCGCTCACCCGTGACTTGTGACAGCGCTATCAGGGAGGCCTCCCCAAGCCCTGCGTCCTACCCCCTCATCCCCCTTCCCCACAACACTGCATCTCCCCCAACTACCCCCCCCCCCTCCCCTCCCCGTCCCCTCCCCCGGCCTCCCCTCCCATCCAGGGGGCAGAGTCACCGAGGTGGCAGTTCTAACAAGCTGCCGGGGACCGCGCCGCTCAAATGAGCCAAATCAAAGAGAAAAGGGGGAGTGGGATAGGTAGCTCCATGAACCCCCTGCAGAGAACAGCCAGTCTGATGAATATGAAATGAAATCGTGTGGCCTGACATGATAAGCCCAAGGATAACCCACTGCTCAGACGGCACGTTTACCCCCAGCGCTGTTCAGACGACCATTCATTTCACTTCAAGAAGCAGCGCGACCAAACAAAACAACAATAGTCAACAACTGCCTAACTGCCCTTGATGTGTGAACGTGTGAGGATAGAAGAGGGGTTTGGTGGGGCTTTAATATGGAGGCTTTGCTTTCGCTCAACCCCCAAGAACCCCTTCATTCGGTGTTCATTTGGCGTGTGTTTGTGCGTTTTGGCATTGCTGGGATGAGGGTGTTTGTTTTGTTGGGTATGAGCTCGTGCGGTGTTGCGTTGATCCATCCTTCCCTCCCACTGCTTCGGTGTCTGGCCACAGCCCCGTTTTCTGATGAGGGGCATACCGATGATTTAGGCGCTGCAACACCGCTGAAATCTTTTGGATTCAGTGTCTGGTGGATGCGGCATAAATAAGAGAGTCCCCCTGTATCATTCTCCTCCGCTCTGTGAGGTTCCAGGACTGGGCCTCCCCCCCCCCCCCCCTCCCGTCTTCATTCCTCATTCTTCCTCCATCTCTATGATTCCTCATCTCCTCTCTCCGTTGCAGTCGCTATCCTTCTGCATCTCTCATCTCTCTTAGGCTGTCCCCTTGGGGTTCTCGCAGCGCTGGTGTCAGGTCACCCCTCAAAAAATATATAGAATGATAAAAAAAGGGCCATATTCTGTCTCTCTGCATCTGGCAGCTTTAGTCTGTCACCTTCTCGGTGCACACTTACGTCAAGCGCACACACGTGCGTACACACACACGCACGGGAACGTTTGTAAACTCACAAACTCGCGCGCATGTTGACAATGGCAACACACTCCATTTCACACACATAGATGCATGGCTTTGTGCTTTTCTTAAAACCAGAAAACAAGGAAGTGCATAGGAAATGTAAAAGCCAGTGTTATCATTACCCTCACAAATGCTTCTGGCATGCAAGGAGAGCCATTGAAATTGTTCAACCAAGAGAAGGGAATGGGAAACATAGTGTATAATAATGTGAATAGCAATGCTTCTGTTTTATGTCCCCATCTTGTCCCTACCGGCTCGATCTTAGTGCCCTGAACCTAGATTTACCATGATTCCACAATTTAGAGAAAGAGAACCGCAGAGAAGAAATGGCCACATCAGAAATCTTTTCTCTCTCTCACTCTCTCTTGTGCGTTTTGTGTTTTTCAGCTTCAGTGAGCTTAAAGAATTGCAGAGTGAACATGGCTTCACCCCAGGCCCTCAGCCTGCTCAGCGAGCTGCTCTTTTGCTAGATGCCTGCACGAGAAGAGCCTGTGTACTTATCTAAAGGTAATGGTACCTTCTTATATATACCTCACACAAGCTTAGGGAGACGCGCATAGGTCCTCTCATCTGTTACTCTTGCATGATTCATTCTCCATAGCTGCCACTGCTATTCTGCACATGCTGTCTGAACATCTGCAAATCAAGGGTTGATAATCTGGAAACTGAAAAAAAGGATGTAGGATTAGAATGACAAAGGTTTGCACGGAAATGTACATCTTGCAACGGGTCCTTATTTTCTTTCATAAATGCATGTGCGTGTAATGTACATAGAATATGAGATACAAAGGAAGAGTATTGTTTCTGATGTTGATTTGAATGCTTGTTGACAGATAAGGCTGTTGGATTTGAAAGTTTCTTAATTGTTCACCGCCAATCCTCTCTCGGATGAGTCAAATACAAGAGACACGTACAGGGTTTCTTTCATAGTAAACAGCGTAGCCCCAAATCTAGATCTAGCCTTGCAGCACAATACACTGACCTTGGGAAGGCACTGCTAGACCTGAGTATTGTAACAAGGTGCTGTTGACCTCCCCAACGGCCCTCTGTACAGCTCTGCTGCTGTAGGACTGTCACTGTGTCACCTCTGGCCTCGACGCCATCGCTGTCCCACTCCCAGCTCAAGGCTAGGAGACATTTATGTGTGTGTGAGTGTGCTGTCACAGGTTTTACCACTGTTCTTTGTGTCGTCTGAATGGCTGTGATTATCCAGACCTGTGTGGCCAGATGTTTACTCGGACTTGTGTCCCCTGTGTGGAGGGCCCTAATATTGCAACATGAAGAAATTCATATTAGCGAAAACACAGAATATTCTTTTGAAAACGTTTCTTTTATGGAGCAGTGTGTGCTCAGGTGTTCATTATCAACAAGGTCCTGTTTAGAATAGCAGGAAGACTGGGCGTTGCCATGTGTGTTGATCCCGTACAGTAAGTCTAACTGCTTATGTGAATCTAAATAGCGCCCAGCGTGCCAAGGTGTTTTTACTTTATTTTTATTCAGCCTAGCACAATAAAAGCAATCTCTCCATAAAGCCACTCAAAAACGGAAGCAACGGACAAATGGGTTTGAAGAAAAATCCGGGGCGCAGCAAAATCCAAGCTGCCCCTTCGCTAACCCTCCACCCAAACAGGCAGAGCCGCCATTTCCTCCCCCTCCCGTCGAGCTTCTGACCCCCGTGCCTGTCACCCAGTCAGCCGACCCGGGCCCAGCACTGGCGACGTGATGCGGGCCATTTCTATTCCATTTCACATCCCAGTAAAACAGCTTGTCATTCATTTGCCTCCACACTGTACTGCATGCTGTGTACAGGGGCTGTATATGTGATTTTGAAAGGTTTTGTTTTAGATTCAGTCAACCAATATTTTTTTATACAATATTGCATCAAAAACATGACAATTATAATTACGCTAGCCTATGATTTTCTTTAAAGAAATCAACATTCAAGGTGCAGATTATTCAAATGCAAAAATGTATTTAAATTAAATTACTTACTTAGATTAACTTACTGACTTCAATTACATAATTAGTGTTTCTGACTTCTTTATTTAACTACAAATTAATTATGATATATTGATTTATATACAATTTCACATTGAATTGCATAATTACTTCAGTGTCTAATTAGTTTGTATAAATAATAAAAAAATTGCAAGGTAACTGTTAAATATATTTGCTCTTGTAAACATAAATAATCTAAATAAATTGTAGGAATACCCAAATTTGCTCCCTGTGAAAGTCGACCGTTAGTCAATAAATAAATATAGGTCTTTATCTAAAATTAATAAAATTATGATTATACAGCTCAGCTACTTAGTTTGGCTTGTATTCATATATCTAACTTATTTTGTTATCATCTTAATTCTGACAGAGATATGGATGACTTTCTCTTGCTGCTTCTAACAGTCCATTTCCTGTACAGACGGCTGTGACTGGTATGAATCAGTTGCTCCCACTGAGGGACCTGAAAGTGGAAAAGCCTGTAGTGGTGCAGCGGTGGCCAAACTGCCAGAGTCACAGCCCTGGTCGCACTAAATCCCTTGGTGTCCCTCCATCACAGCCGACAGCACACCAAACGACAGACTACAGACTCTGCTGTTAAATCTGTTAGCTCAGGGTGGAAACTCTTCACGTAGATTTGGTTTATCCATGATTTATACTTTATTTTAATTAGTAAAGTAATTTGTGTGTTCATAATTTTTTTGTATAAACTATAGACGTAGCATTTAATCTATTCTGCATTTAAAATTTAATCACATTTTTGGGGGATCTGGCTTCACCCGAATTTACATAGTACGAAAAGTATTGAGACAATTTCTCATAATTCCATTTATTTTTTTCTTAAAAGATTTTACTGACCCAATTATTAAAATAATATCAGTATTACACAGTATTAATTACCTGAATTTGTATTTTTCCTCTATAAAAATGTTTTATTCAAAAAAGTCATACAATATTTAATTCGGGTTGGAATTTAATATTTGTGTTGGTTTTGGCGGTGGGGAAAAGGTAGTGCCTTAGTGTTGGTTTTTGCCTCTGTCTTGAAGGGGGCATTGAGCGTTAGAGGACAAACGGATCAGGGGGACGGGACAGTTGCCTTTATTTTTTTTATTTTCTCTCCATCTTCTGAGGTATTCTTCATCTTCTGCCTCTTCTTTGAATAATAATAAAAAAGGGAATAGTCTGTTTTTTTTTATCGTCCTCTCACCGCAGCATTTCATCAGCTGCTCTGATAGCCATGAATCTTGTCACTCATGTTTTTCATCAAGCCCTGTCCGTGGAGCGTGCCTGCGTGTGTGGAGAGGCCTGGAGATGGCCGCCGAGCCGAGCCGAGTGGCCAGGGAGAGGCTCCCACAGCAGGGCCAGACACACACACACACACACGTTATTGTGGCATCTCCTTCAATGCCTCTATAATATCAACCAGAGAGATGTGTGAAGACGTAGGCTACAGCAATCTCTGGACTGTACCTGTGGCGTTTCTGTTCTTTTCTGAATTACACAAACAGTAACAGATGTCTTGGAGAAAGAGAATAGAACAAGATTTTTTTTTTAAATAGGACATCCATTGCGTAAACAAAACAAGCCAAAACAGAAATCAGAGAAGTTTTGCATGAACTTAAATCCGTTTTAGAAATGTTTTGTAAGACATACAGGGATTGGGCGGTGAGAAATAAATTGTGTTTGGCTGGCAAACAATGGCCAAGAAGGTAGAGAACAAGAACATGCAGTATGGAATGCACATGTACTTTTCCCTTGTTGGACTGAGAGTGCCAGGGCCATGTGTCCGTGGATCTTCTCAATGTTGTTCAGCTATGTTGGCTGTCAGCTTAGCTGAGCCTGAGCTCCTCATATGCATGCCATGTTTCTTTTTTGTTGTTGTAATTGTTCATCCTCCTGGATACTTTGTTCCTTCAACTTGAACTTGACACTGTTTTCCTTGCTTATGTTCAGGGCCGGAATGATTGGCTTTGACAATGGGGATTTCTCCCCCTTTGCCCTGAGAGGGAGAGCTGTGGCCTCCCAGACAGCTGTCATTTATCATTACACATGTCCCATTTGCCAGATATAATTTGGTTTATTTCTGCTGTTTGAAACGTTGCTTTTTATCTGTTTATTCAAAAGCAATATATATATTTTTTTTTATCCTTTAATCTTCTTTAAATATCACCTAATACTTCAAGTGGTGTTAATTGCAATGTAATTGTCCTAATTATAGCTTAATCTAGCAGGTGATTAAGGTAATTAGCTCAGTGTTAAATACACTGACTTCTTTTTAGTCAAACTGAAATATTCCCTTGCTTAGTTAATGATATTAATTATCATCAGTGATACTTTAGGTATAATTGTTAAAATTCCCACCTGTAATTAGTGCTCTTGAAGAAGACCTTAATGAAATTCCCTGTAAATTAAAACATGAATATGTTTCATCTCCATCAGATAATTAATATAAAATGCAGTGTCACCTCACAGTGACAGTTCACATTAAATGTGAACAATTTGTTATCTTCAATACTGACTTAATTAATACTTCCTATACTGCTCAGCTAGACATTAGATTAACTCTCTCAAGTTGGAGTTTGAGATCTACATTAAAGTTTAGATTTTCGAACCAATTGAAGCTTATGTCAAGTATATCTTAATAACATAATGTAGGAGTATCGCTAGGGGTAAATACTATTCATCTAACGTAAAAGTCTGTTTTTAAGAGCTAACATCATGTCTTATATTTCAGTTCCAACTGAACTTCCTTTTTCAATAATACTAATTATTCATTGAACTAGGCTGAGACAGCAGACTGAGGCAGTGTCTATCTGTTTGATAAAGGCCTAGATGAATGTGATCTTAGAAACCGTTGCGTGAAAAAGGTCGCCATGCATAGAATCCCATCTGACCAATCAATGTACTTAGTATTTAGCTGGACTGAACCGTTTTTTAAAACATCATAAGTTTGATAGGAAATGCAGCCAGAGAACCTCAATGTTCCGTAGCTCATAAAATGTCTGTGTACTCGTCTATCTCTGCCTGTCTCTCTGGATCTCGCTGCCCTCTTCCCTCCATCTCTCCCTCCCTCCTCCCTCCATCTCTTCCTCTCTCCTCCGTCAGCAAGCAGTGGAGGAGTCCGTTTTACTGTCACTACCTGTGAAATTGTATCCCAGGAAGATGGATCCTTTCTCTTATATTCATGACATCCAGGGAAGCACAGTCACCTCCAACACCCGTTTAATATGGATGCGGTGGAGACGGACACACACACACACACACACACACACACACACACACACACACACACACACACACATGCACACAATAGCCAGCGCCCACACAAACACGAACGCCATACAAATACCTACCCACACACGCCTGGCTACACACTGACTCTCACATGCACTTTCGCAGACACGCACACCCTTTTTTTGCCCCAAAGACAATGCATGGCTGGTGTTTGCTCCTACTGATGATGAAGAGCTGTAGTGACAGCGCTTCGCTCGCTGGCTTGATGCATTACAACACGGCACTGCCATGTTGTGTAAATGCTCTGCCTCTCCTCACTGAGAACATGGAGGCTTCCCTCTGAGGCGCTTCCATCTCTTGAGCTTCTTTGTCTCCATAACCAGACTTCTAGAACTGGAGTCCCATGTAGTGGAAGTTCAGATGTTGTGGTCTTATACTGCGGTTCCTCTATGTTGAGTGCAGTCTCCAGTGTTTTTGCAGGCTGGTGTGTGTCTTGGTGTGTGGGTGTGTGTCTTGTCTTGTCTGTATGGTGTGTCCAGGGTGGTAGTCAGTCACAAGTGTTTGTTAAGATCCCCTTGCAGCACACAGAGGGGTACATGCTCAGCAGGTGTATCCTACCTGCCTCTGTTCTCAGGGGCAGCCATGCAGAGAAATACAGCCAGGTTAGGTTTAGGGAGGGTGTGTGTTTTTTTGTGTGTGTTTTCGTGTGTGGGCGTGTGTGAGTGTACGTGTGTTTGTGTGTGTGTGAGTTTGTGTGTGCGTGTATGTGGGTGTGTTTTTGGGTGTGGGTGTGTGTGACTGTACGTGCATTTGCGTGTGTTTGTGTGTGCGTGAGTTTCTGTGTGTGTGCGCGCGTGTGTATTTATTTGGACAGCAGAGAGGAGGGGGAGGGTGCGGTTGGAAGGTCAAGGGAGCAGAGCAGACTCCTGAGTGAGAGGCTACTAGGCTGCAGCTGAAACCAACCAGATTAATAAAACAACACAGAACACAGGACAGGACTCAAAGAAACCACCCGAGCCCACTCCCCTCACCCCAGCCCTCCCCTGACTCGCCCGCCCGCCCTCCCCACCTCCCTCCATCCCCTCGCTCCTCTTCCCTAATATCAGCAAGAGATGGATCCCCACGAGTCCGAGGGAGGCATGTCTGCTGGCTCTGATTTGGCCGGCGCTCCCTCTCGAGGAACACCCGCGCTCAGGCAGGACCCTGCAGCTCTCTGGAAGAGGCCCATGAGCCCTCTCTGGTGCCCTGTCTCCCTGGGCTCCTCCGGGGCCCTGGAGGTGTGGAGGTCTGGGCTCTCTTCAGCATGCAGATCCACCTGCTCCAGCCTCAGGCTTAACGGCCCTGTGTGCTGCAGCTCCTGGAGCACGTGTGTTGGCGTTTAGGAGCTTCGTCTTCCCCTGGAGAATCACCTGAGCAGCAGGAAGTCTGAACACGCCGTTGTCTGTGTGTTGGGCTGCTTGTGTTCTGTTGTACAACTTAACATAGGCGCCAGGCACTAGCTAGCTGGGAGTGGAGTTCCTACAACCTTTTTCGTGTGTTTGGGAGGAGAGGAATCATAGAGTCTCAGTCAAATGGGGATTTTTTTTTGGAGGGGGGATTTTTTGGTGTGTGTAATCCTATGCTAAATTCTGCATCAGATCTTTTTGGGGGCTGTGTAAAACCAGTATGTTTTTCTTGTCTTATTTCTTTTTCTTTTCTGCGCGTCTAAAAAGTGATGATAGCGTATGGCTTTTCAGCTATCTCACCCCCGAGGCAAAAATGTACAAGGCTGCTAGGCAGCATTACCTCTTCCTCTCTTACAGACAGCTAACCCCCTCAAAGGATGCTGGAGTCTGGAGAGGGAATGCCTATAAGCAGGAAAAGGGGGGAGGGAGGGTAAGGAGGGAGGGAAAGGGGGAGGGGAAGGCAGACAGGGGAGAAGGTTGGAAGGCAGGAAAGGAGGGGAGGGAATGTTCGGGTGTTTGATTCAAAGAGGAAAAAAAGAGAAAGTCCATTCGGTCCCCCCTGTTCTTTGTAGAACATTTAGCTTTGACCCTCCCTTGCTTTCTCAACTCCCTCCCACCCCGCCATCACCCCCAATACACACACGCGCGCACACGCGCACACACACACACGTGCACACACGTGCACAGGCTCACACACATAGTCCAACAGATCTGCTGGATATCATACTAGCCACCGCTTCATATCTCCCACAGTAGATGTGGGTTTTTAATATATATCTTCACTGTATAGAGTGCCCACACTGTCGCACCAGGCAGACAGCGAGGGACGAGAGGGAGAAGAGAGGAGAGAGAAGAGAGAGAGAGAGAGAGAGAGAGAAAGAAGAGTGAGGGAGAGAAAGAGGGAGAGAAATAGAAAGAGGTAGAGTCAGTGTGAAATGAAGAAAGGGAGGGGTAATGCCTCATGTATTGTGGCATGCTTATGCAGTGAAATGCAGTGAAAAGTAATCATGTCAGATTTGAGAACAATTCTTGTGAGAGAATTGGAATATTTCCTTTGGTTGAAATAGTGAAGTAGTGTAGGTAGCTGCAGCCAAATCCCTGACCAAGACTGGTTCCTGAGCAGAGCAGACTGGAGGCGACCCAGGGTAAGTTGTAGGCTTTTTGTCTGTGCTCTGTGCTGCTGATTACGATGCTGCTGATTGATTGGTTAGCGGCTGTGGATTATCACGGGCCACTCGTCACCAGGTGCCTGATGATGAGAGGAGCGAGCGAGAGAGAGAGCGAGAGCGAGTGTGAAAGAGAGAGATATTTTGGGAGGGAGGGAGGGCGAGCAGAGAGATGGAGGGAGGGGTGGAAATTAGCTGAGCTTGGGCTCCCATCAACAGATCTCACTATTTCTGTCTTTCTGATTTCTTTCTGTTTACCACATGTGTGCAGGGGAGGAATGTGTGTGTGTGTGTGTGTTTGTAAATGTGTATGTGTCTGTGAATATGTGTTTGTGAATATGTGTTTGTGAATATGTGTATGCGTGTTTGTGAATGTGTACTGTGTGTGTTTGTGTGTGCGTGTGTCTTTGTGAAGGTGTGTGTTTGTAAACGGGTGTGTGTGCTCGTGAATGCGTAGTTGTGAATGTGTGTGGTCCCTGGCTCTCTCTGCCGGGTGCTTGCCTGCCTGCCTTTCCTTAGTCTGGCTGGCGCGTGCTCACCAAGCTCTGGGGAGGGGATCGCTGCCTCCTGGCCACAGGCCCTCTCTGTGAATATGCAGATGAGGGCCTCGTGTGTGTGGAGAGGGGCGGAGGGCAGGGGGGGGGGTGTTTGTGTGCGTGTGTCTGCATGCCACATGCTGTACTGTTTACACGCACTCCATAGGGAGTCAGATCGTCAACAGATTGCTGGTGGTTGATGTGATCGAGCCCCTGTCTTGTTGGGGTGTGGGACCAAACAGAGGGGGAGGGAGGGAGGGAGGGAAGGGTAAAATAGATGGAGAGATACAGTTAAAAAAGAGGGGGGGGTTAGTACTTGTGCTTCAGGGCGTGTTTTCACACCGTTGACAAGGCATGATGATTGCTTCCCACCCACCCAACCACCCCCCCCCCCCCCGCCCCATCACCCCGATCCCCCCTCCACTGGTCTTTTTCTAGTCCATTTGCATGTCAAAGCCATGTAGGCAACTGTGCAGATTAGTATGAGATGACATAATGATGTAATGAATTAAATGCACCCGTTTAAGTGCCGCACTCTGCTCTGCCACAGGAGGCATGGATAGGGGGATGAGGGAGTTGGAGGAGAGGAAAGGAGAAAGAGGGAGAGCAGCCCTCTGATTATTTCTATGCAACCTTTGGTCTGGGTCTATTAACTACGTTATTTCATGGAGGAGATTTTGGAGTATGTTTCAATTTACAAGTTACAGTTGGTGTTTGTCAGTTACACAGATTGCTGTTATTTTCTCCTCATCTGCATCAACATGTACACTTTGTTTTCTGTTTTGGATGATGTTGATGTTGTTGTCCTGGGCTGTCCTCAGGCCAGCACATTGCCTGGGAATGTGAAAAATGAAGCATCACATTCAACATTGTTCTCAGTTTTTATTTTATTTTTACAAGTCAGCCTTCCATCTCCCCTGATGTCGCAGTTAACCTTCTGTTCAAGGTCCAAATCAAGCAAAACCACCTCAGTCATTGATAAGTCATTGATAATTCACCACATATGTAAGCCAGACTCAATGCCAATTGTGCTGTGTGCAAAATCTTGCATAAGCGACATGTTCGCTCTTTAATAATAACATTAGTAATAATAAAATAATGCTAGTCTTGCGTCAGCCATCTTGTGAGCAGGGATGTCTTTGACAAGATGCCTGTTTGAAGAGCATCGCTAAGACCATCAGAAAGAAACGGAATCCTCTGTAATTCTGCTTCTACAGGATGAGGGGTTATGGGAGCACACAACACTGTTTTCTAGTCATCTCTCCTCCTCTCACGCTCTCCTCTCACTCCCTATTTCTAACACCGTCCTACTTTCCCGCTCTATTCACACTTTTCTTACCCATGTTTTCCTTTTTTTCTTCAGCCTCTCTTCTTCCTAACGAGGTGTTCCTGTTAACTAGCCAGCAGCCTGCTCATTGGCTGTCTGACCCCAGGCCCACAGCAGTGATAAGCTGATGTTCATCAGCTGGTGTGCATGACCACATCAATGGGGTGTCTAATTCAGTGATGTGTGCGTGTGTATGTATGGGAGGATGTGTGTGTGTGTGTGAGGATGTGTGTGTGTGTGTGTGTGAGGGTGTGTGTGTGCGAGGGTGTGTGTGTGTGTGAGGATGTGTGTGTGTGTGTGTGTGTGAGGGTGTGTGTGTGCGAGGGTGTGTGTGTGAGGATGTGTGTGTGTGTGTGTGTGAGAGAGCGAGAGGGAGATGCTAGAGGGTGTCAGGCCGAGGGAGGGATAAGTGTGACACACTCCTGCTTGTGTCACCCAGAGAGGAGGCAGGAGACTCAGCCCCCGTGTCTCAGACGCTCTCAGCTTCATAAAGCCAGCGCCTTAGCCCGCGCGTCAATCAATACAATACTCCACGCACACACACGCACATATGCGCACACACAGAGACTGAGACACCTGAAAACGATTGACCAGCTTGACTTACAGCAGACTGTGGCAGGTAGGCAGCTTGTAGAAGGAAAAAGATAAAGGCCCCCAGTCTCTCTCTCCCTCTCTCTCTCTCTCTCTCTCTCTCTCTCTCTCTCTCTCTCTCTCTCTCTCTCTCCCTCTCTCTCTCTCTCTCTCTCTCTCTCTCTCTCTCTCTCTCTCTCTCTCTCTCTCTCTCTCTCTCTCTCTCTCTCTCTCTCTCTCTCTCTCTCAACTCCCAACTGCTTTATTTACTTTATTCAACACTTCCCCACTGCTGTATATTGATCACATGTATAGTGTGGTAGTGATCCAGTTGTGCAGGCTCATGAGACACCTCCTCTGTGTGGTCAGGATCGGGCTCTTCTCAGTCAGGCATACTCAATTGACACCAAAATCAATACCAGAGGAAGACCTCATGATGGCACTTCACGCTATGGAGATCCTTCACTGGAAGTATCTCTGTTGCAACGATTTCTCTATTCTGCGATATTTGACATTGATAATGAGTCATATTTAACCATACATCATTATTCAAATATACTATTCATATCGATATATGATTTTCAACTTTACTAGAATTTATACTTCATAAAATTGTTGCTTGAAAACAAAGAACAATAATTTTCAAGGATTGTCCATTGTTTTTGTCGGCCCTTGGCAAAAATAAATGTCATGAACAAATACAGAGCTGTTGTTGTTGTGTGCTTGTGTGTCTGTGTTTGTAGGGAGTCAGCTGGGTGGTGCAAGGGGTAATGAGGATGCACTGTGACAGCTGGCCTAAAGTGTATGGATGTGCTGGGTGAGAGTAATCAGCGGGACCATGGGGTGTGAGAGGAGGGTGGGGGGTGGGGGGAGGGGTGATGTGAGGCTTTATGACTGCAGAGCTCCACCACACAACCACACACACACACACACACACACACACACAGGCTTGGACATTAACGTGTACGTACACTAACACACTAACACACACATATACACACTTGGACATGAACATGGACATGGACACACACACACACAGTTAGAGCCCAGGGAGGGCCGTTGGGATGTAATGCCTCACTTCACCTCTCCAATGCTGCTGAAGCTATTTGTGGGCTCCACAGCCTCTCCTAATGCCCTGGTGTTCCAGAGCCTCTTAGCATTCACTGTCTATTGGTGCTTTCATAAGAATGAGTACAATTAAGATGAAATTACATCTTAACAAAGATCTTTAGCACATCTGAAAATTAATGAACAATGTCACTCATGTTTTGTGCTGATACATCGAGTTAAAGAATTTTCCTCAGGCAAGCTTGGGTATTCTCTCTTTTTTATTGCAGCCCCTGCAAAATATTGAGTGTGTGGTATATTATACAAATGTTTTTCCAATATCTCTGAAGAAAATGAATAATGTGGTATCATTTATTTCTCTTAGTGGTGCTGTGGACCTGGCTTTAATTGCGTTATGGAGACATAAGATTTGCTTTGTTACAGACCACATCTCAATTTCGGTTTGGGGGCCTGTGGCAGCACTGCTTCACAAATAATTAATATAAAGTAGGCCTTATTGGCCAGTGAAATTGAACACACTAATAAATACATAAAGGGAAAATAAATATTGATCGTGCAGTGCAATGACGACAGTATGGCTTTGATTTGATTTCCACAGTTTGCAAGGCAGGGTGTGTGTAATTGTATGAGTGTTTGCCTGTGTGTTTGTGTATTTGTGTGTGTTTAAGGTAGACTACTTTAAGTTGAAGTCTGCGTTCGCTTACCTGTGTGTGTCTGTGTGTGTTTAGGAGCTTTCTCATACATCCCTGTGGAAATGTAACTGCTGTGCATTTGTGTGTATGTGTGTATGTGTGTGCTTGTGCATGTCTCTCTGTGTGTGTGTGTGTGTGTGTGAGTGTGTGTGTGTGTGTAGTAAACGTCTGTGTGCGAGAGGTGGTGCAGGATGAACTCCTGGCCCTGTCACTCCACACTGCAGTTTTCCCTGCTCCTCCAGCTTCTCTATTGCCAATAAAGAGGATAGGCAGGAAAGAGGATTATTGGTATTGATCTACCCAGGGGGATCATTAGGCATCACTATCAATCCACAGCTCCTAGCGCACAGCACCGGCCAGCACAGACATTGCCAATTTGTCCCTATTAGAGTCACCTAGTCTGTGGGTGTCTGCTGTGATACAGGCTGGCTGACCAGAGCTCTGCTGGACAGGGTCTAGGCAAGACTGGGGGTGGGCTGGGGCTGAGGCTAGGGCTGGGGCTGGGGGTGGGGCTTGGGCTTGGGCTGGGGCTGGGGACGTGGCTGGGGCCGGGGATGGGGCTGGTGTTTGGAATGGGGCTGGGGTTTGAGTGAGACAGAGAGCGATGTTCCTCTGAGCCCACCTTTATACCTACAACCCTTCCACTTCCGGTACGGCTAACATCAACCTGGCACCAACATTCTGGCCTTTTTTTTCTGCCCGGTAATTGGAGCTGTAATAGAATACCTCAGCTGGGCTTATCCAGCCCGGCCTGCTTATCTGTGTAAGCTGGCTGTTCTGGGGACTAAAGCCTGTTGATCCCTCCTGGCTGACTGGCACCCTCTCTGCCAGAGCAGCACAGGCCGCCAGACAGGAGAGGAGAGGGAGGCGTGAAGCCGGCTGCCAGCGCTGGCTCACATGGGCACTTACCATGTGACGAGAGCAGCCAGGTTGCCACTCAGCCCGCCGATGGTTTGACGGAGTGCCCGTGCCATGGTGTTACTGGTATAGATTAAAGTGTGGAGCGACGGGAACCAAAAAGGTGTTCCTCCTACGCGACGCGGCCGGCTCTTCCTCGCTCTCTCCCCCTCCGCACGCTGACAGGAATGGTGCCCGCTGGAGTGGTCCAGTCTTGTCCTCTTTCAACTTTGCTTAAATTGGTTTTCAATTGTTTCTGGATTTGTCAGATCAGAACAGAAAAAAAGTGTTCAAAATGTGTTTTTAGGGGGGCTGGATGATTGTAATATATACGATATTTTTTCACTTCATGCAAACAGACTTCTTTTTGTGTTCTGATGGCCATCCTCTCAAATGCTATTTTGAAATTCAATATTGAAAAATCTATGACAATAGATTCTTTTCTCTGCTTGAAGGCTGCTGACATATCAAGGCTTTCTGTACTTCATCCCTGCTTATTCTCTGTGAAGGGGATTTTGACACCTGGTTTATAATGAAAGTGCTTTAGAATAAAGGAGCGTATGAATAGACAGTGGCTTTGGGCTTGCCAGTGTACCTGTATGAGCTCAGTCTGCCCAAAGCACAGTGCTCAGAGACAGGGATTTGGTGCTTTGAAATTGGAGGGAAGGGAGTGGAGGGACCCCTTGGGATGTGGCAAGTTTCCCCCTCACTGGTATGTGTGTGTGTTTGGGGTGTATGTGACAGTGAGTGGGCACTGATCCCCCCCCCCCCCCCCCCCCCGCCCACACACACCCTCCACACAGATGACGCTGCTCTAGCAGGGACCCAGCCAGACGGTGGCTGTGCTGGGGCAGGCAGGCGAGGCATCAGCAGGTGCCCTTTTCTCACGACCCTTGACCTCCTGGTCACTGGCTGCAGCCCTGTTTGACCCGAATGGTGCAGCCAGTTAAACCCTCTCACTCTGGCCTCCCCTGCCACTCTGTGCTTGTGCACGCACGCACGCACGCACCCACCCACCCCCACCCCCACACCCACACACACAAACTGGGTTGTAGCAGTGTGGCACCGTAAACAGAAGTGTGGCAAACTCTGAGTGGGTGACATGTGACACAGAGGTCCATTCCAGGCGGGGGCGAGGGGTTTTCCACCTGGACCTTTCAAGTCCTCTGATAAATCACCCTAAACACATCCCCAATCCATGGGAGCCAGCTCTCCCAACCTCTCATTCAGGAGTGCCTGTGAGTGGGGCAGAGGGGCTGGCTATGGTCCTGGCTCCTGGCCGGGCCACAGCAGCAGCAGACCCACAGTACAGTACAGACATCCTGGAGCACCACATCCGTCTCCAGGCAGCGAGTTCTCCTGCTAGGAATCAAAGGCAGTGTGGTAATGAATCCAGCCTGGGCAGCGTGTTGGGGTCCCTTTGAGGAGCCACCCCGACCCACCCCAAAGTCGACTTACACACATCCTCACTCACAGAGCCTCAGAAGGGGGCCCCCTGCCCCCCCCCCCCCACTTCCACCACCACCACCACCACACCAGCCCACAGACCACACTTATAGGCTCTGGTCCATATCAAACCCCCAGAGGGAAAAATCTGTCAGTTGGCTCTCACTTCATCAAATGCAAAACCAAGGAAAAACCATTCTTCAGAAAGTACCCTAAATGATCCTCTAGATGTGTATGCATGCATCTGCTATTTCTTTACAAAGATTGTGACAGAGAGGGCTGTAAGTATGTGTGAAGCCAGTATGCGGCAGAACGCAAGCCTGTCTCTAAGAAGCATTGATAACGCCGTCAGTAGAAATCAAGGGTGAGTCTGTGATGTTTACTTCAGTGCTGTTCTGAAACCTTGCCACCAGTAGAGGGCGCTATGGTCTGCCTGGGAGCATGGCCAGAGGCTGCTGTTCATGGCTGTAGCATTGTTGTAATGCAAGCATGCACACACGCACGCGCGAGCACACACACACACAAACACAGGCACCGAACGCTTCTTTGTCAGTACACACATCCTGATAATACACCAATACTGCTGTCCTTTTTATGTTGGGAGCGTTTCTCCACAGCAGTGGTTCAGAGCGGCTTGGATCCTGTATGAGACATACACACAAGCCATCCACACACACACACACACACACCTCCACATCCATTCCCAATTCATTTCTGATTGTTACCTTTTCCAGCTTCAAGAAACAACTGTCTAGTGCGGAAGCTGCCGACAAATGACATGTTCCAGGTAGATATCAATACAAAATCCTCAGCTCAGATGAAGTCACAGCACTCTCTGTCCAGAGAAAGCCTCACCACTGTCTGTCTGTCTGTCTGTCTGTCTGAATGAATGAATGAATTTATATTCATGGCAACCCTGCAGTCGCATGGCTTTTTGAACCACTAGTAATGCAGGAATGAATATAAAACGTAAGCTGAAGGACATCTGTTAAATTAAAAGGATTTGGTAGATGTGTGCCATACATTCTGCTCCTGTTCTTTGTGTTTTTATGAGGCAGTGGAGGCAGACAGTCTAGGAGTAATCAGATCAAAACAGGGATCATTCATGATCCTTAAAAACACACAAATGAAAAATAAACGGATCGCTCAAAGCCAGTGGGAGCTCTGTGTGCCTCCTCCTCCGTGGTTTTACCCAGAGGACTGCTGGGCTGGGGATCGCACTGTCAGATATTCAACAACATCATCTTAATATGTGTGTGTTGTCTGTGTTTTGTCATCTGAGAATTTAAGCCTGTGTCTGTATTTGTGCATGTGTGTGTGTGTGTTTTCTGCAGAGAAGGAAAGGGACAGAGGGAAGGAGAGAGAAAGAAGGGAAGGAGATGGATGAGGGCCGTTGTGGGGCTCTGGGTGTTTTAATTATCCGTTGCTGTGTCGTTGGGGTCGGAGCTCGCTATCTTTCTCCGGCTTTATCCCCGTCTCATGATTTGAGCGGTAACTTTATCCCTAAGCCTTCAGCTCCTCTGGCCAAACAAAGAAAAAAGGGAGGGCAAAGAAGGGGTTTTACAACAGTAACTATGCCGCGCTTACCATTAATATCCCTCAATCTCCTCTCTCTTTCTGTTGGGAAGAGCAGAGTAACCCCTGTACAGTGACCCTGTGAATATGGTTATTACAGTGCGGGGTGATGGAGGCTCCTTCAGGACTAGGGCAGACATGCCCCTCTGAATTACAGCTCAAAGGGAAGAGACAAGCGCTGGCAGACGGCTAAACGAGAAAGGGTGAAGGAGCACAAGTGTATTTTCTTTCCCTTCTTTCCTTTCTTTCTTCGCCTTTTCTTGTCTTGTCGTGTGTGTTTTTTTGTGTGTTATTTTTTTTTTTTTTTAGGAGGAGAAGATCTTGGAAATGCCAAGCGTTCCGGCAACATTGCATCTCTTACAACACTATTGGCTGAGGAATGGTTTCCGTGCATGGGCACACTAGTCACATGACCTCTCTGTTGAACCTCCCTGAAGTGGAGTCATACTGTACACACATTCCTTTAAGACATCTGAGAGCATTTCACTGTTTTTAATTTTTTTTTTTTTTACAGAACACTCATACAGGACTAACAGCAGGTTGTTGATTTTTATATAATTAAAAATGTGTCTGAATGAAATAACACTGTTACTATTTACAAAAAACTATTCTTAGGCTTTTATCTTTCAAATTATGTTTGAAATAATAAATTATAATTTCAAACAAATATTTGCTGAATTTGGTGGTTTAAATTATAATATTTTGCAACATTTATGGAGTATTTACCAATCTGTCTGAGCTAATATTATCTAACTAAATGTAAGCAATTGAAGAATAAATATCAGGTAAAGGAAATGTGTGTAATAGCAAATGTTTTTTTAAATAAAAGCCAGAGAGAGAGAGAGAGAGAGAGAGAGAGAGAGAGAGAGAGAGAGAGAGAGAGAGAGAGAGAGAGAGAGAGGGAGATGAGAGAGAGAGAGAGAGAGAGAGAGAGAGAGAGAGAGAGAGAGAGAGAGAGAGATAGAGAGTGTTTGTGTGTCTGTGTCTATGTGTGTGTGTGTCTCTGTATATTTGTGTAAGCGCTGAGGTGTATGTACAGGCCAGTGCATGTGTATATGTGTGTGTGTTTGTATGTCATTTCTGGCCTGTACCGTATCACCATGACAACATGGTTTTGATGTTGGTTCCCTTCCTGACATTTCCCCATTTGGGGAGGATTGTGAATTGGCTTGCCTCTCCTTCAGCCAGCGTGTCATATGAAAAAAAGGTGTTTGGGGGGTAGGGAGAAGAGGGGGGAGGGTGGCGGGTGTATAGTGGGGTAAGAGAAAGGGGGGTATAGTGGGGTAAGGAGGAGGGGGGTATAGTGGGGTAAGGAGGAGGGGGTAATACGAGGAATCTAATGGGCGTCGGGTCTGATTGTCCTCAGCCATGGCAGTAGAGACAAAGCAGATGAATTGTGAAATGTATTCGAAGAGATTGGAGACAAGTGCATGTCAGCAGCCCCTCCATCTCTCCTCCTCTCCTCCCCCCTTTCTTCAAGATCCCTCCCTCTCCATCTCTCCTTTCTTTTTGTCTGACACCCTGAAAAAAGCAGGCATGACAGCAGTGCTCTGTTTGAGCAAAACATTAAAAAAGAAAACACAATTTTCACCAGTTTTTCTTTTATATTAGCTACTCAGGCAGACGTTCGACACATTGCATCCATATTAATTGTGAAATACTGCATGATAAATCCAGACACTGTTTACCACCAAATGTACATCAAGGAGATTTAGATTCATGCATTTTGAATTTCTGGGAATAAATAGCACATATAAAAACAATATTTATAAATTGAGTAAAAAGATCCACATCAATGTAGAAAAAGGCATAGAGTAAAAATTTGTATGACAAAAATGTCATTTTCCAAAGGCATTGTCGTTGACTCTTCATATCTAAGAGCTGTTCCAGGTGACTCCTAGTATATTTTAAAATGATTTCCCCACCCTTCTGTGTTGGAGAGTTACTGGCCACTGTCTGGCTTGTGTCTAGCCTGTGTCTGGCCTCTGCCCCTGTGGCTGACCCCTAGGAGAGCAGGGAGGCAGTCAAGCAGGCAGAGGGTCAGAAACCTCCTCCCCCCACCACCCCCTCCCTCTCATCAGGTTCCTCCCTCTCTTTTTGTCGAGTTCCTCTATGACCAATACACTCAACCCTGCTGCACCCCTCTTGTGACTCCACAGAGAGGAGGTGGATCAACAGACAGTGGCTGGCAGGTTTGCAGCACACAGAATCCCAGTCTGGCTCTAGGCTGAGTTGCCAATTGCCATGTAACACTGGACTACTGGCGTACTGCATGTGTAATTGTGGCCGGCTCCATGTCTTGTATGAGTGATTCAGTGGAATATAGGGAGGTAATGCATCCCAGGGCTGTGAGTGTGAGGTATAAGCATCTGTGGTGGTGTATTTTAGACAGGCGCTCTGCCTTTGAAATTCTGAAGAGGAAACACTCAGGGCTCTTAAAGGCATCACATTTCCTCCACAGAACACGGTAATTCACTCACTATGTTCAGCTGGTTTTTAGATTAGAACATATAGCATCAGAAAATATGTATTTTCTTAAACATGTTTTAATGATATCTATTGACATTTGCTTAATATTTTAATATATATGTATTAGTAATATTTATTCCTGAATTTTCAAGTAATTCCAATCCAATATAAAAAGATAAATTGATGACATACTGCATTTTTGCATTCTGATCAGGTGGCCATCATGACAATAGTGGGCTGTCAGGTTTTGTTTTCTGTTGACTGTATTTATTATTCATTCTTACATCACTATATATTTTAATATGAATAATGGAGGTGTCAGTGGAGGTAGGAGAGAGGGATGTGAGAGAGGAATGACACAGTGTGGGTCCTGGCTGTTCCTCCTCTGTCTGGAGCAGGTTAGGGGGCAGTAGGGGATCTGAGGCTGGGTGTGCTGGTTGAAAGGCCGGGTCCTGATCTAGCTGCCTGACTCAGTCTGTTTCGCCAGCTTTTGTGCATATTTCTGCTTGCCTAGCTGGCTACCTAGCTGGCTACCTAGCTGGCTACCTAGCTGGCTACCTAGCTGGCTGCCTATCTGGCTGCCTAGCTGGCTACCTAGCTGGCTGCCTATCTGGCTGCCTAGCCAGCTGACTCTCTCGTCGGGTTTAATAACAGTGTATAAATCAAAAGCCTCCTGTCAGCCACGCAGCCTTCATTAAATTCGAATGGGAAACTGGCCTCTTCGGATCCAATTTTAATAAAACCAGGTAATCAAATATGGTTTGAAAAAAAAATAGGTCATCATTTCACAGCCCCTGAGATGTCCGCTGGCCACTGCTGTTGTGGTGATCATGCTTTAACAGGGTCGAAGGCTCCTCTCATGCACACACACTGAATATACATACACAGCATGCACATACCCAGACAGTACAAGAAAACACATCATGTCCTGTGTGCATTGCAATATTTTGTTTTGCATGTCCTCTTAACGGTCTATCAAAATACAATGAATTTGACAGTTGTGCTAACCTTGATAAGATTTTAGATTTATTGAGATACATTTTCCAAAATTATAATGAGCACTGTTTCTTAATTGATATGATAAAACAATTAATACCATGGATAGAAGCAATCAATAATTCATTTTTTTAGCTTGGATTTTGATTTCAACTAAATGTATGATTTCAACTGAAAATGTAAGGTAATAATGATAAATATTTGGTGTAATTTATTATCCATTGATAATATTTATAATCATTAATTTGTATTCATTATCTTTCCTTCTCCAAAATATGTTTAAAACACTTTGAAAATGTATTCATATTTGTAAAATAATACTTTATTTTTGAAAATGTGTTATTACCTTTCATTTTAGGCCAGTGTGGTTTGGTGATGCTGTAAATGTCATGAGTGTTGGGACAGCGAAATGGAGAACCCAGCAATAGGTTGTGTGTTATGGCAATGTGCTAGCAAACATCGTCTCAGAGCACATATGTGTGATTAAAGACAAATGTTGGTTGCTGTGGAGCTGTGGTGAGTGCTGTGCTCCTACGCCATCCCGCAAATGTAAAGCCGCCGTTTTCATATTTTTGGCTTGTTGATGGGGGGGGGGGGAGGCCCTGGACCTTCTGTGTGTGCGGAGTCTTCTGACTGTACTGTGGCTCTCTGTACAGAGGACTGGCTGCCTTATGCAGGTGGTAGGCTTAATATGTCACCGTTGTTGACCTATCAGTCCCTTCTCACAGCCGTGACCTTTATTATAGCGGCCTGCCCCATGGAAACTCAGCCTGCCTCACAGACAGGTAGCATATCTGCTTAAGGGAACACAGTCCGCAATGAAACATACTTTACATCAATGCTGTATTTTCTTTAGCTAAATATTCCGGGAAACCACATTCTGCAGGCATATGCAAATGTTCCCCAAAAAATCACAAATCCTGAAATCGGAAAAATATTCATACACTAATTAAGATATTTGAATTTGGGATTACTCATCTAATAGAGTTCCACTCTAAATGTTAGACTTCAGTATGTGTTTTATTAGTATGTAGACTTATCTGTTTGGCAGCCATGACAAGATGGAGTAGAAACATCCTCATCATACAGACTACGAGCAGAAGAGGGCACTCTCAGTCGCTGATGTTTTCTCTCTCTCTCTCTCTCTCTCTCTCTCTCTCTCTCTCTCTCTCTCTCTCTCTCTCTCTCTCTCTCTGTCTGTCTCTCTCTCTATCTCTCTCTCTCTCTCTCTCTCTCTCTCTCTCTCGCTCTCTTTCTCTCTCTTTCTCTCTTTCTCTGTCTCTCTCTCTCTCTCTCTCTCTCTCTCTGTCTCTCTCTCTCTGTCTGTCTGTCTGTCTGTCTCTCTCACATTCTCTCTGTCTCTCTGTCTCTCTGTCTCTATCTTGTCCCCCCTCTCTCTCACTCTAATTCTGCTGTTACCTCTCATTTATGTGCCAATTTGCATTACAGTAATTTGTAAAAAAAATACAGGATTATAATAATTGGTTCAAAGTATAAATGTAATCTCATATAATGAGAGTGAAAATGTACAGTACATGTACAAATCGGATCACAGATACTGATAAATGTTGATGCAAAGCAATGATCTAAACATCACATACATTACAGTGTTGTTTCTTACAGTAACAGTTATACTTGAACAAAACATTTACATTTTATGTTTTTATGTTTTATACTATCCCCTTTTAAGTTTACGTAAGTGATTCATTTTTGGTTCCTAATGTTAAAAGCCGGTGGACTCTATCAAGATAATGTAATTGTGGGCATAGAACTAGAATGGATAGATTTTCAAACCATTAGCACACAGAAACACTCCATCCACATTGGTCCACTCAATCCTTTTCTGTTGAATGTCCGATGTAAGAATTTCTTTCTAAATCTGTGCTGGTGTGGTGACTGTGTGTATGTGTGTGTGTGTGTGTGTGTGTGTGTGTGTGTGTGTGTGTGTGTGGTGGGGGGGGGGGGATCGGCCCTGCAGGCTGTAGATGTGTCACATCTCCCAGGACGTGTCACTGTCTGTCAGGCCCTGTCCAACCTTTCACATTCCAAATGTTACATTCTCCAGCTCACATGATGCGTGTGATTTCGTTTTTGTTTGATTATCAGTTCACATTTGGTAGAACGGAACATGACTGAATAGGATAAAATGCATACAGGATAAAGACAAATGTTTTCAATACTGTTCATACTACCCCCCCCACCCCTCTATTCTTCTCCACAAGTTTATCTTTCTTTGTTGGATTGAAAAGAGATGGACAGAGAGTAGTGGAACAGTGATTGTTGCCCTCCTCCCTTTGCACTGTAATCACAGCTAGATATACCGGAGCACTGCCTCTGTGCGTGCGGCCCCCAGTTCCCACACGCCTCCCAGCCTCCCCTCCCCAGGCAGGGTCCAGCTCCTGCAGCCCCCTGGTGTGTCTCCCTCCTTCCCTCCTGCTCTCCTCCTTGGAGCCAGGCAGGGCTGCCATGTTAGCCCAGGCTCCTGCTGCTCAGCCCCGCTCCTCCCATAAATCTTCATGTGTGCAGGGAGGAAGGTGTAGGGTACAGACAACAATAACCAGCGCTTCTCTCCATCAAAGGGTTATCAGGCTCCCACAGGCCCGCTGACAGACTGCTCTCCAACAGGGGGCAGGGAGGCAGGCTTCGTCTCTGACTGACGAGGGGTGCCGTTTTGGAGATGGAAGTCGGGGTACAGGTTTTGGAGAGAGACACAGTTTGGAGGTGGAAGTGGAGTGCATTGTGGAAGATTGAAGTCACCAGTTAACATTTTTACTATATAAAACAGTGTTAGAAATGTCACAAATCATTGAAGAACATCAAATGCATACTGTACTGTATATACGCTACATTGTCCGAAGAGTTGTGTAAGATATGTACAGTTCATTTTAACTACAGTGTCGTAAAACTGCTGTTTTACGATATTGCACTGCAATTCATCGATACCTTTGGTCATGCAAATGATCAATTGTACAAAAACTATGCAATTGTGTGTTGTAAGTTCTTTATAGTCAACAAGCAACCTTATACTCTCTCTGGCAAGAATGCAGCATTTGTCAGGACAGACGTGCTGTACGTAGATGCAGATAGCCTATTTTATGGGAGACTGAGAGGCAGGTCCCAATTCTTCAGGGCTGTATTAGTGTGTCAGGGAAGACTGCTATAATGAATTGCCAGGCCCAAATTTTGCAAGTTAAAAAGTGGGAATGAGAGTAAACCTTTTGTTTATGTCACCTATCATCTTGAAATATTTACTATTCTGCGCCTCTCAGCTCCCCGTCTCCCTCCAGCGTGATAAAAGGTTGCAGGCTCCTTGTCTTAACCCCTTCCTGCTTTGCCCCATCTCCTGCTCGTCTCTCTGCCAGGAAGGAACAGACATCATAAAACCTCCTCTCTCACACTGCTCAAACCTGCCGTCTCTGCTCCTTCCCCCCCCCCCTCTAGGAAGTGTTTGAGTTGTGAGGGTTCCTGCGGGAATTATATGAGCATTTGACCAGGTGTTTGCGACACTTTCAATATATTATTGCCATGTGTACGTGTGTGTGCATGCCTGTTCGACTCACGGATGGGAATGGGAAAACAATACATATACCGTATTTGTTATTTGTGCTTTTGTGTTTGTTTGCGGAAGACAGGGGGTAAGAGAAAAAGAGAGAGTGAGAGAGAGAGAGAACGAGAGAGAGAGGGGGGGGGGTGTACATAGGTTGTATTGCCAATATGAGGAAATAAAATGTATTGCCGAAGGAAGTATAAGGTACATATTGGTGAATTTGCTTGGTTTGTCTGACTGCGTGACTGAATGAAATTTGTGTGTGAAGGTGCAGGAATAGAATAGAAAAGCTGTGTTGTGTTTTTAGGATAGTGCTGGGTATGAATTGCCTGCGGTTGCCTTGCAGGACTGATGCTTCTGAAATCCACTATCTCTCTCCATTCCCTTTCAACAAAAACATGTCCCCCAGCTAAGGTGCTCCTACACTGTTTTTACCATCACTATTTCAAGAGAAAACAAAACTGTGAGGAGTAGCAAGCAGATACAGGGTTTTGTAAAGGTGTGCTGTATGCTTTCTGAGGAAGACTGGCTCCATGCTAGTGTCCTACAGTATAGCAATTCACTCACACAAGGTTGAACTTCCATTTACCAAGCTTTGTTTTGTAATGACAGGTAGAAACTAAATAAACAATCAACTTTTGACATTGTTTACAGTCAATTTATAATACAGGTTGAAACAGAATAGTTTGCTGCTACTGATTCTATGGTGGGCAGCACTGTACAGGATTTTCCCTCTATGAAGTGAATGGATATTTATTTTCAGTTGTCTATTTGACAAGACTTTTTTTTTTATTTCTTTTTTTTTTTACTTAAAAATGTGCATTCTAATAGGATTCTCTCACTCCAGGGAAAGTTGATTATATCAAATATTTTGACTTTTAAAATCCTCCTGCAACCCATGTTGTCCCTAATTAGATGCATATGAAAAACAGTGCTTGCATGAGGCCTTGTGAAGTGGAAATAACAACATAAATATCTAAATGTTGCACAAGGGATGGAAAGCTATCTCCACAAAGGTATACAGTAGGAGATGAGGGGTCACTTAATTGGCAGTTGAGTATGTAACGGGTGATGTAGCCTTCTCACATATTTATGTGCATATTTATTTTTTAATGTTTCTTTTATTCTAGATTTGCTTCACTAATAATTCATGTTACTGCTTTCACGTGTTTTTTTCTTCCCCTTCAATCTCCCCCCTCACACACACACTCTCCCCATGTGTGGGTCTGTTTCTCAGAGATTCTGTATGTTGTTGAATGTAGTTGAGGAGGGAAACCTCAGGGTCCATCTCTGGCTCTCCCGTCATCCACGGCTGTTTTAAAGTCCTGTCAGGGTTTTTTTTTTTTATCTGGAGGGGAGGGGGGGAGGGGGGGGAGGAGGAGGGGGCTTTGGGGGATGGGGGAGGGGGGGGGGGTTATGTCAGGAGGGGCGATCATAAATATTAGGAGCTGCAGGGAGACAAAGGGGCTAAAATGGAAAGGCTTGGCTGGACGAGGGGACCTGGCCATGTCATGTACCTCACTCATTTTTCTTGTGCGCTTAGAACTCAGTCAGGGGTTTAATTGGAATCCAGACTTCAAAGATTCCCTCGCCCCGTCCAGCAACCCACCTCAACCCCCCCACCCCCCTTTCCATACCCCACCCTTTCTACCCTTTCTACCTCTGCTGGCTGACACACACACACACACACACACAGACCATGACCATTACACTATCCCACATTGCGTCACCGTGCGTGGAGCTGGCTGAAATTGACTTCTCTGGTGTTTACTCTTGATACTGTAGGTGTGATTAGTGTACCTTTTGTGTGCTCTAGTATACAGTATGTAGATATCAATGTTTTTCCCCCAAAAATGCTTTATTATGAGTGTCAGTGTGAGTTGTTCTCCTCAACTTGTCTTTTGCCCAATATTACCCTGAAAACTGATCTGACCCAGAGCAGAGGAAGGCAGGTTAAGATATACACACATACAAGACACTAGTAGTGTCACTGCACAGAGTTATTAAAGTAAGTCCAATGTTTTGACTGCATGCCAGCTACTTTGGTAAGGGATTGGTCATGGTTGTTAACTTGTCTATCAGCACGAGCACTGTGTGAGTGTGTGGGTAAGTAAGAGAGAGAGAGAGAGAGAGAGAGAGAGAGAGAGAGAGAGAGAGAGAGAGAGAGAGAGAGAGAGAGAGAGAGAGAGAGAGAGAGAGAGAGAGAGACCTGGCTTTACCTCAGTTAGTTTAGAAAGCTATTCTGCAGGTCAGTGAGAGTAGCCCCTCCACTGGGCTTGCAAGATGGAAATGAGGAAGGTTATTTGCCCAGGATTCAAAAAACACATTCATATGTCACCGGTCTAATTTTAACCCTCTAATTTTTACATGGTGTCATTTTCCACTGCTCTATTTTAATGGCAATTATCAGGCAAACACAGTACAGCTCATTATTAGACATCCCATATAGCATATAGGCACCATTCGGTATGTTATTGGAAATATTCAAATGTATTACCATGTGATGGATAATTGTAGCAGAGGATTGTCTGCTATTTTTTGCTTAATTGGAGGCGTTATGAATATGCAACACATGCCTCAGAAAAAGTAGCATGAGAAAGTTAAGTCAAGTAATAAGTCTGAAGAAAATTGAGTAAAAAATATCCTATAATTAATATTGGAGCATGGGAATGGTTGATATGTAGTAATATATGCACCCGTAATTAAGGCTTCTGCCTGCTCCCTTTGAGTTCCAGCAAGTCTTGTTAGCACTGCGGAGGAGACATTTTCTAAACCATACCTGGAGTTAATATGTTTCAAAGATATAATTATAGGTCGAAAAAAGGAGACCTATTTTCAGACCTCTAACAAATCACTTTTTTCCATTATACATGGTAAAGGTGTTAATGACGCCTTGTCTTTTTGATTTTTCCATATGAATTATGAAACACCTGTATCATTTGAAGTACAGTTAATAGGTGAATTTCAAATAACCAATCTGTAGAAGAAAAAAAAAAACTATGGATACCCAATTTAAATAGTTCTCTCTGAGACCGACATCCTTTTCTATAATCAACAGAGGTGTGTGTGCACTTATTGAAACCTGCAATCCTGGAGGTGACAGTGAACTGAGCCTGGGTCCAGCAGCGTAAGACTGTGAGGTTAGACTTGGGGACTGCGAGTCTCGGCAAGCCGTTCAGACGGGATGTTGGAGTTTGATTACTTTACTTTGGCTTGGTTGCTTGAGATATGGAGATCAAAAAGGTTGTCAAAAATAAGACGTTGTCATGAGTATAAATCTGTTCATGTCAGGCGCTCTGGGTGGTGTTAGACAGTCTCCTTAGTTAGTAGACAGTGATCTAGTTCAGAAAGGACAGCAGCCATTTTGCCGAGGGAACACACAGCACTACAACCAAACACGTTCTCTTTTTTATTAAAGCAGAGGTCATATTCTTGGCCATTTATAAACCATTAGATACTCTGTAATGGGGGTTATTGTTTTGGCTGCATGAATGTATCCTCCTTTGTGAGTCTCTCTGCAATTATGAGCTGACATATCATAACAGCCCTCAGTCAGTATGACTGTGGATCGCTGGGATGGAGGATGCTAACGTCTGCTGGTGCTGATGATTATGACTGATTGCTGTTTGAAAGAAAACCAAAAGATCTTCCAACACCCCGCTGTCTGGTGGAAAACAGGCAGTCTGGGAGGCGGCCCAGGGTTCTGAATGACTAATAGAGCTGCATACACAGAATGGCTTCTAATGGAGGTGTTAATGACCATGTTGCTTAAATGTTACTTCAGAGTGGTGTTTTCACTCTCCCCCTCGTCACCTCCCCTTCGCACCCACTCTGGCAGTCCTTATTTTGTTTTCTTATTATTCTCTGTCTCTCTCCCTGTGCAACTGCAGAGTCCGGCAGATCAAGGGATGACAGAATGAGAGGAGAAGGAAAAAGATTGCCAGAAAAAAAAAGAATTTAAAAAAGAGAGAGTGAGAGTGTGAAAGAGAGAGAGAGAGAGAGAGAGAGAGAGAGAGAGAGAGAGAAAGAAAGAGACAAAGGAAAAAGAGTTCCTAAATCTGAGAGGTCTCCCCAGAGCAGCCCAGCAGGACGTTGACTTAAAGGGACGGGAGCGTCGAGCGCCTCTCATGTTGGCCTCTCTCTCAGGGAGCAGGGCGGAGGTGGGGGGGGACACACCAAACACACGCTGCTCATCGCACACACACGTTCCCGCACAGACACACACACTCCCATACACATGCCTCAGCCTCATCTCCATTCTCTTTTATAAAATATGAAAATGCAGGCACCCCTGCTCCTGACAGTGCACCAAAAACCCAGTGCACCAGAGGGAGGGAGAAGGGTAGCATCCCCCCCAAAAAAAGAGGTGAGGATTTTTTCGGGGGGCTGTTAGCTTTCATGATAATTACGTCTGAGTGTCCCGTTGTCAGGGGGCTCAGTGGTGGGTCTAATTTGGGAGCGGAGGTTGCACATTGCGTTTTGCACCCTGCCAGAACAGACTGCATCATTGTCATATGGGGGCTCTCTCCCACGTTTTCATCGACAGACTGTCGCCGACGTCGAGGAGACAAACGAGTGTCCTTCGCGCGTCCATCCTCCCGTCCCCCGCCGCCTCGGAGAGCTGAGCCATCCTGCCGTCCCCCGCCGCCTCGGAGAGCTGAGCCATCCTGCCGTCCCCTGGCCTCGGAGAGCTGAGCCATCCAGAGTGTCCCCTGGCCTCGGAGAGCTGAGCCATCCAGAGCGTCCCCTTAAAACGGGATGAAATATTCAGAAAGAGGGGAAACATTAGGAGTTTTAATTCAGCTGGAATGGAAGCCTCCCCCGTGCAGCGAGCACCTGGGATGAAGATTAGAGGGAGAGGGCTGAAACGTGTCATCCATCTTGATGACTGTTGATGAGCGCTCTCCTTCCCTTCTCCATTGGAATTAATTACGTGTGAGCAGAGGGCATTTGTTAAAATCCCACTTATTCCACAATTCCTTTATCCCTCATTTTATACCACGACTATTCCTTGCCAGCTATTTTAAAAAGACTATTGGCCCCTTTATACACACTCAGCATCCTCAGCAAGGTCTTTTTACATCCATGAACCACTACTGAGATAATGCACTGCAGAATTAAGTGTTCAGTCTCAAATGAATTTGACCACTAGTCTTAGCCGTGTAAAGGTATTTTCAATTGTTAACCAATGATGTCTTCCACTGGATGGTGTGAATTGCAGCCATATCAGATTTTGATCTTGTCTTTGAAGTGTGTGGAGATATTTATATGTGCATTGTTTTGGATGGTTGGCTTCTGACTGCGGAGGTCTGGCAGGTCATAGAGAGAGACAGAGAGAGGGAGGGAGGAAGGGAGGGAGGGATGGAGGGAAAGAGAGAATGAGAGAGAAAGGAAAACAACAGCGTTGGGGCACTATGATCTGTTTCACAAATGCCTCGGGTGTGCTGGAAACACAGATCCAGACTGCAGTTAAACACAAAACAACATATACACACATATACTCGTGCACACACACACACACACACACACACAAACACACCACACACACACACACACGCATACACACATACACAGCACAGTATATCTCCCCATCATCAAGGCTGATAACCAACCACAGAGCAGTGCAGAGGAGCGGAGAGGGGAGATGGGACAAACCTTGCCTCCTGCCTTGCAAGCCCAGACACAGAGGCAGAGACCACCTCAGCCAAACAACACAGTCTGCCTCCACCTGCCTCTTGCCCCCAGTGCTAACACCATGCCCCCACTTCATCACTGTGGACGGGGGAAAAAAACTAGAAAAACAAGCCCTCTAAGCTCCGACTTGGGCTCAGCTCATATAAATGCTGTCGTTTATAAATGTCAGGAGGAATATTCAATAGCAGTGAAACTCCAAACCATAAATCTCTCCTGATCTGATCACACCTATGGTGGTATTTAAATAAAAATGACTTGCCTTGCAGCATTGAGGTGAAATTATATTTGTTTGGTCTTTTTGTAAAAAACTAAAGAAAAAAAAGGGTCTCAGTTCACAGTGTAGGATATTTGTAGAATTGGTGGAACAAAGGCCTACCTCAAACTAGAATATGATCTGGGCAAATCATTTTGCATAAATACAATATATTATACGTTAACGCGCGCTGCGACTCATATCGGCGATAAAAAAAAAATATCGCCGTTAATCTATTCTCAAAGTTGGGTTGGGAGCTGGGTCTATACTACTCAAGCTATGATGACTTTCACCTTGATATTTTAGCGCGGATGCATACCTAGCCGAATTGCACTGTAGGGGGCGAGAACGAGTCTTCGAACCTGTGTGTATGCCTTGTGTATGAAATTATCACATCAAACGTGACGTGCTAACCAGAGCCTAACATGGATGCAGTTTTGAAGCCGCCTGGTTTGCTTCAGGGAAAATGTATTTTTAAGAAGCTTCCCAATGGAAACCTCGACAAGACTAAGGTTGTTTGCACCTTGTGCTATGCGGAATTAGTTTACTGTAGGAGTTCTTCCAGTCTCAAATACCACGCAAAGCATCCCTTAGCTAATGCGGAAGATGCCGGGCCAAGCACTGATGTAGCGCAGGGGAAGAGTCGTCGTCAAACTACGATGTTTGAGTGCAACCGAGGCAAGCCCGTCAGCACAGCTCTATCAGCCGAGCTAACTAATCTAATAAACAGTTAATAAACACAAGTACATCTTATTGAACATAATTTATTTTCATCACCAATTATCATAGTAGAACAGCTTTCTCAAGCAGTGTGTGATGCATTTTGGAAACAGGAGATGAGCTCCTGGTCTAATGCGCCACCTGGCTTGAGAAACCCGTTCTCAAAGACTTAAGCCTACTTTTAGTCATTATTTGGGTAGCACACATATTCTGAATGCCTTCGGCGGAATTCAAATTAGCCATTTTAATCTAGATTAATCTAGATTAACGCCAATATTACAGTGAGATTAATCTAGATTTAAAAAATTAATCTATGCCCACCACTAATATTATTACATAATACAAGTTCAGCATTTACTCTACATTATACGTAACATATTCTTGTAATTTTTTTCCTGATTACAATAGTATGATAAGTCTCATAGTATTCACAACCCTTACAGCCTCAGTAATAAAATAATATAGTGGATTCCTCCCTTCAGCCCCAAACATAGGAACCCTGCCTCTCTGCTTCATCCCTGGATAGAGGAACCTTAACTCCCTGCCTCCCTGCCTCCCTCGCTCAGCCCCAGACTCAGGAACCCTGCCTCGGTGACTTAGCCCCAGACAGGGGTACCCTGCTTGTCTCCTCAGCCCCAGACAGAGACAGAGTGACAGAGGGGGCTTCCCCAGTGCTGCTGTGATGCTGTGTGGTAATGGCCTGTGTGTGCCAGGCCTCGGAGGAGGGGATTACGCCCACCGCTGGAGAGCAGCGCCGCAGAGATGCTGCCTGAAGGCCTTTGGTCTCAGGAGCGCTCTGCTCAGCTGAAGTCACACGCTCCTCTGGAGTCCTGACATACCTGCAGTCCGACCCCAGCTGGCTGCCTGTGTTCATCACACTCACAACCTCCTACATCTACCAGCGCCCTTTACATACCAGCGACGCGCTCCAAACCTCCACCTACTGTGTCACGTGAGCCTTGCTGTCCCTAGGTGTTTAAGACCCACATCGTGGAAGAATAGGGTACGCAGCCCTGCAGTTGGTGTGTGGTCAGGGTTCCACAATAGAAACGGTTCTGAACCCACAGACACTCCCAGGGAAGGAGAACTGGTCTCCCTGTTCTCCACAGCTACAAAGGGCTGTGTTAAACACCAGGCTGGAATCATACGATGTGGCCCTGCAGAGCTGTAAACACCCCGTATGTGGTGCGTCTCTCTTTCATTTCTCCATCATCCCTCCATTCCTCCCTCTCCTGGCTCCGTTTAGGGCGCACACTGAAATAGAACCACGTGTTGAGCCAAAGAGTGGAATGTGGATTGGGTCTGGAATGAGGGATTTCAGAATACATAAATCATATATTTTTAAGGGAAAAAAGAGGAGAACAGATGGAGATTGTTCCGTGTTATATGTTATGAAACAGTGTCATGTTGCAGCCTTAGAGATACAGTACAGGAGGTTGTTTAGGACCTTAAGTGGATGAAATATTAAACATAGGCATATGGCAGCAGCTGGTCTTTTTTCTAATCAATTCGAAACACACATTCAGGGGCTGGAGTTGTCATGGTCTCCTTGCTGACAGCCAATCCACACTGTATTGTTGTGAAAATGGAAAGTTAATTTTAGTGTGCCCTAGTGTGAGGGACAAGGTCATTTGGAGGGCTCAGTGAAAGAGGCAAGACCGAAAGCTTCCCAGCTATAAGGCAGGTCATTGGTTATCAGGCTGAGGCTGAGGCTGAGGTTGAGGCTAGGACTGGGAAAGGGGCTGGGGAAGGGGCTAGACTGGATACTGATCATTTCAGAGAATATGTTGCTTTTGTAGGGTTTTTATATTGGCCAAACAACCAGAACCATGCCCCTAGATCTAATGGAAGAGATCTCTGCCAAAACATCCCTACACACTTTTATGCACATGACGCAAAAACACTCCTTAGATGACAGATTTCTAATCGTACACCGCTCTGTGAGGCTTTTGTGTTGCAGCGGGTGAGAGGGTATCCCAATCTGATATTACCATAGGCTGCTGATGGCCAACACAGATCCTCAGTGATAGTAGATGTTTATCTCGGCAGATGCAGTGATGACTGCGTTCAGCCTCTCCCACAAGGTAGAGGTGCTTGTAATGCAGCCCCTCTGAAGGTAGACTGTTTCTCCGAAAAGGGCCGGATCTGGATAACGATGCTTGAACAGTCTCATCTGATCAAGACTTATGGAGAGAAGTTTGCCTTCTGACTTCATTTCCTCTCAGCATCGTCACGTCGCAGCGCTTTCCTTTTTTTTGCCGTGATGGAGTGTTTCGAAACTGTGGATGAAGTAGTAGAGGTACATTTGTTCAATGGGGCGTCAAGAGTCCAGCTTTTCCAGGAGACGGAATGAATTGTTTTAAATAAGCTGTTGAGTGCAGTGGAAACCCCCCGTGCCATTTCCCTTTCCACCCATCCCTCCCTCTTTCTCTCCCTTTCTTTCTTTCTTTCTCTCTTTCTCTTTCTCTCTCTCTCTGTTTCTTGGTTCTCTCCGGGTCTTTAAACTCACGCTGACATGGTGCTGTTGCCAGTGTGACTCTTCACTCACCACCTGGGTTGGGATGTCACTTTGCCATTTAAGGTCTATTGTCCTCTAAATGGCAACATTAGAGATTTCTCTTTGAAAGGACTGTGTGAAGGGTTAGGCCTGTACAAATTAGACTTAAAAAAAGAGGCCGTTATTCCCCACCAAGAATCAGCTGTGGAAATGCACTTGGCAGAAAGCTCTGCTCTGTAACTAATTTAGCGACGTCCCTTTTTAAACCTCTCTGCCACCACCAGTGATTCGCTGAGAGCTAATGTTTCTGATCATAAAACTCCCCCCCCCCCTTCCCCCCTTTTCTCTGCATTTATTTTTAGTGACACAAGTTATTTGTGAAATGCCCCCAAAACTGCTGAGAATAAATGACAGGCAGCAGTATGGTGAGGCATGTGCGTCTTTGATTCGGAGTGTTAGAGAGGAGAGTCAAATACTGAAAATGAACTTGATGGCTTCCACCCAGTGTAGTCCTCAGTCTGGCAGCAGATGGATGGCTCGATACCAACCAGCCCGAGATCCAGACCGCCTCCACATTTTAATGTCAGCTATGAAGAAAAAAATGAAAAAAGGTTTTGCTGGAATGCAATTCTGATGTAGACATTAGCAGCGATGGGACTGTTAGAGTGTCAAACTTGTCTGTGAACTGCGAATAAATCAAGACGGAGGAAGCTGAAGGCTGATGGTGGGATGTTTATGAGATGACCCAGTGAAGGCGTCTCTGTAATTACAGACTGGAGCTCCGTGTGAGATTAACTACATTGTGCTTGTTTGAGAAGAAGTTGTATTGACGAGCCTGTCCTACACATCACACTTTAACCTAAACTACTTCTGCGAGATCCTCAAAAGAGGTTTAATTCTTGAATGTGTGTGCAGATTTGAAATCTGGTTCAATGCGTACGTCAGTGGTATTGGGAAGTAATGCAAATGTATTCCCCACAGATGTGTTTTTTGAAAGGTATTCCTCAGCAGACACAGTGACCTCCCACAGTGACCTCCCACAGAGCAGGCAGTAGGTATGCGTGTCCCAGGCTCAGTGTAGAAGTATTGCTGAGTGTTCATAGGAAACCTGCCCTGTTTCACATGTGGCCAAGTGGAGGCAGCATTCTCCACTCACTGTTCTACCACGTTCTCTCTTTCTCTCTTTATCTCTTTCTTTCTCTCTCTTAGTCTCTCTCTCTCTCTCTCTCTCTCTCTCTCTCTCTCTCTCTCTCTCTCTCTCTCTCTCTCACACACACACACACACACACACACACACACACACACACACACACACACACACACACACACACACACACACACACACACACACACACACACACCTCCTCATGCCCAAACAGGAAAGTGAGAGTGAGAGGCCATTTTTTTTCTCTTTTTTTTTGACAGAAGTATGTTCTTTGTTCTCTGTTGCTCAGACCTTGTGAGGTGTTTATTTGTTGATGCTTATGAAACTGCCCCAGATATCCATTTATTATTACTAATGACAAATAGTGCATCTACCCTCTTTGCAATTTTAATTGATAGAGCTTATTTATTCATAATTGCTAAATTACGAAATAATTGGTAAATTAAATTGAGCAAGATTATTTTTCTGATTAAATACTAATTGTCCCTTTTCAGTGATTCACAGTTCTGTCTTTGTCCTGCTTTAGTGATGTGGTCTGTTTAAATTGCTTAAAATGCTGTGCACATGTACTTAGTGCATATCTTAATGTGCTCAGATGGCATGACATGTTTTCCTTCCGTCGGCTCGTGTGTATCCTATTGACATGGCACTGAGAGAAGGATGTCGTGGATGAAATGTTACATTTGTAACAAGGCTAGCAGTGTTTTACTGAGAAAACAAGCCAAAGAGTCACCAGCCATGAAATCTCTGTCGACCACACTCATGCCTGTGTGAATGAACTGCGGTAAAGAGGAAGTGTTTTCACTACACTTTGTGACCACTCTTCCATAGAGACTGACCTTTGGCAATTGAGAAATCAATGGACTCTTCTAAGTAATATACAGTGAACATGTTAGACATGTGAGTGAATATAAAGATCTAACAAATTATAATAATATATTTGATCGTATAGTACTATTATTACTACTACTGCTGATAGTAAAATATACTTGTCTTACAGTAATATCGCTACTACTACTTTAAACTACAGATACTAATACTAAGTTACATATACATCTTGGCAAAGGTGAAAAGCGGCAGAAGATGTATGAACAGCGGCCACTGTCAAGTATCTGTAATTGCCGTAAAAAAATTGAAATATGTTGTTTGAACTTTCAGTCATTTGGGTTATTTGCATTGTTCATGGAACAATTTCTGTACAATAGCTGTTATTGTTCATGGAAAAACATAAAAGCCCTGATTGCGTTCAAGTGCTTCTGTATGCAATCTCATTCCATGCTAAACTGTTATTTTACTGTAAGACCATGCCGGAGTCTCCAAGGCGTTCGTTCAGGTTTCCACAGCTAGCTGCAGTATGCCTGTCTCCTCATTTCTCAGTGTAGTACAGAGGGATGAATGACGGGATTGATGGTCTCTGGCCCGCTAGTAAATAGAGGGACAGTATAGACACACGCACGCGCACGCACACACACACACATGCACTCACACACACACACACACACACACACACTCACACACACACACACCAGTCATGTGAATGTGATTCTGTGCTGTTTGTGGTTTGTAGAGGAGGGAGGTGAGCTGACCAGCGGAAGCCTGCGGAGGTAACATGGAGGGCCTCTCTCTCTCTCTCTCTCTCTCTCTCTCTCTCTCTCTCTCTCTCTCTCTCTCTCTCTCTCTCTCTCTCTCTCTCTCTCTCTCTCTCTCTCTCTCTCTCTCTCTCTCTCTCTCTCTCTCTCTTTCTCTCTCTCTCTCTCTCTCTCTCTCTCTCTCTCTCTCTCTCTCTCTCTCTCTCTCTCTCTCTCTCTCTCTCTCTCTCTCTCTCTCTCTCTCTCTCCACCTGCCCATTCCTCCAAGCTGCTGCATTTGAACTTAATATTCCATGAAATAAGGCAGGCCCATCAGGCCATTGTAATCGCGTCAGGTTAATAGAAGAAGTCAAATTATTCTCACTTACTCCTGCACCCTCCCCTGTCGTCTCTCAACCTCCCTCCATTTCTCTCTCCCTCACTCAGGAGTACATTGGAAACCATACTGTGTCCTATTATTTTTTCTCCCATAAAATTTCTTTATCCCTTTTCCCCCCGTGTTCCGATTCTTATTAGGATCCATTTTGAGAGCTGATGCAGGCCCTTGTGAGTGGGACGACAGCTTTTCAATTCCTAATAGGCTGTTCATTTCGGAGGAGAATGTGTTTGGGCTCCCTCTCCTCCCCTCCTTGTTTTTAGCATGCTTTCTTTTCCCCTCGTGTTTTCTCTCTCTATTCTTCTCCATTCTTCTCTCCCTTGCCTGCTCACACAGAGGCAAATTCTGGGAGTGTGTGCTCTGACGCGTGAGGGTGTCAAACTGTCAGGGCCCGAGAAGTCATGTGACGGCGTGTGTTCACCTGCAGCCCTCCTCGGGTTCTAAAGCAGCAGCCTCCTGTAGGCCTGATCTACAGTGACGCGGTGCTTTCTGTCTCTCTAACACCCCGACACGCACGCACACACGCATACCCATGCACACGCACATGCGCGCTCACACACACACACATCCACCCGCACCCACACATGCACAGGCATTCACGACAGCATCCCATGCAAACCTCCTTCTTTCTTCCGCTCGGTTCTTCTCTTATTTATTTTGCAGGCGTCTTCGCCACGACCTGGTTTGCGGTCATCGCCAAACCTGAAAAAAAAGAGTGAAAGAGAGACAGGGGGGGGGGGGGGGGGGAGGGGAGGGGGTGGATGGGAAGGAGGAGTGCAGACAGAGAGCGTCTGAGGTAAGACAGGCCTTGCAGACAGGCTCTCAGACACTCGGGCCAGGAGAAGGGTCTGCTCTCTAAGTGAGTCCTCTCCTCTTTCACTGAATGCATCTTTACCGGAATGAGAGAGGGCATCTTACCCTCCTGTCTGGTCCAGGTACACACACACAGCAGCATGGGCCCAGGGAGTCCCAGGTCTGGTCCGGCCCAACGGCACTGCCTGCTCCTCTTAAAGGGAAGACAGCTAATATACTGGAGAGACACTGAAGAGAGAGAGAGAGAGAGAGAGAGAGAGAGAGAGAGAGAGAGAGAGAGAGAGCGAGAGAGAGAGAGAGAGAGAGAGAGAGAGAGAGAGAGAGAGAGAGAGAGAGCGAGAGAGAGAGAGAGAGAGAGAGAGAGAGAGCGAGAGAGAGAGAGAGAGAGAGAGAGAGAGAGAGAGAGAGAGAGAGAGCGAGAGAGAGAGAGAGAGAGAGAGAGAGAGAGAGAGAGAGAGAGAGGAGAGAGAGGAGAGAGAGGAGAGAGAGATTGACTGACAGCATGAAACAGGAAGATCCCAAAGGATTGCTACAATTTATCATGGTTTGCATTTTTTTTTTTGGACCAGTATTATGAGTTTGTTAATGAATCTTTGTTTTGATGAATGAGGCTGCTGGAGAGTGTGTAGGTTGTGCTGCGTGAGCAGCACTGGGGTTTGGGAGACACTGGAGAGGCTGGTCCACGTTATCATCTCAGCCATCATCTCAGGCCTCACTTTCCCACAGAAATAACAATTAGGTCAAATTATTGACTGATTGAATGTCTTGTGTGGAAAATGACTGAAGCTGAGTTAAGAATAGGGCACAAGGAAAATATAATCAGGGGTCTCAAAATAGTGATCTCTAAAGGGAAATTAGGACTGTAGTGCTATTGAAGGCTAATTTTGAAATAATTACATGGGTCGTTCTCATGACAGTTGGAATAATTTGATAATTGCCTCCATGTTCCATAATTTCATCAAATGATTGTCATTATGTGTGTATAATCATATTTCTAGCGGTCAAATGGCATTTAGAATTTGCCGGGTCATGAAATCGGGGAAGAAAAGTGATTGAGAGAGTTGATGCTTGTGTGTGTGTGTGTGTGTGTGTGTGTAATGGTGTGCCGAGGCAGGACGAGGCAGGAAGGGGTGTGACTGCTCTTGTCACCTCTCACTGCCCCCCTCCCCATCATTCCAACTCTCTCTTCATTGCTAGTCTAACACAGGAGCCCTTTCTCTGTAGTCCAGGGCCCAGCTGTGTATCTCTCTATCCTCCAGCCAGCTCTGAGGAATGTGCCTACTCTAGCCCCCCCCCCCCCCGTGCAGTATTTGCGCCAGGCTTCACATGCAGCCTGGGACAGGGTGGGGGGGGGGTGCATCTCAGCAGGGGAGCTTTTTCCTCCATGCCCACGACTTGGCCCGTGTCACTTCCTGCCTCCCTGCTTCTTCCTTTGCCCAGCCCCAGTCAGTCAATCTAGTTTTCTGGGGCTCCTCTGTCTCCTGCCTGGACAGTGAATTCCTGGCATACTGGGCTGGAAGCCTGTGTTCATTGTATCACCGTGTGCGTGCTTGTGTGCGTGCGGGCATGTGTGTGTGTGTGTCAGTGTAATGTGTGTGACTGGGGGCAGAGATTCTCTGGAAGGAGAACTCGAAATATTGACAAAATGCCATTGCTAGTATTTACTTGCCTCAAGTTTTCTGGTGGCAATATTTTAGTTACAGGAAGTCAAAATCACAATGCAAGCACGTTTCTGAGGACGAGAAGAGGAGTATGTTTAGGGGAGGCTTGGGAGCGAGGGGGTTAGAGGGTGCATGCTGATTTATAGCAAGGCCAGGGAGCAGCGCCCTGAAGGTGCAGAGGCACTGCTTCAAATAGAGATTGCCGGTGGCCTCTGGTGTGATCGGCGACCCAAGGTGAGGCACTTAGTGATTTATCTCTGGCTGAGCCCCTCATCCTCCCCTGCTCTGGGGCCCGGCAGCAAAGCCTCCCCAGGTCAGCGGGAGTCAGAGAAGGGAGGAGACCAGACATGGGACCCTGCTCCTGGCCAAGCCCCGACCCCCAACCCCCCAGACCCACCCAGCTACACACAGACACCCTGGGCTACAGAGCAGGGTGGGGTCCTTTCCACCGGGTCAGGAACTACAGAAGGTGTGGCAGAGTTGGACACTCTGGTGTCCTCCTGTGTGTGGGTGTAAGTTTGTGTGTAAGTGTGTGCCTACGCTTTATACAACCCAGGTACCCTATCCATTGTTTAACCCATCTATTCATTCCACCTCTGTATCTTCCTCTTTCTTCATCTCTCTGTCATACACACTTGTTCTTCTTCACACTCACATTGAAGCGCACACACGCGCGAGCGCGTGCCCGCGTGCGTTAGTTCAGCCTCTCTCAAGCACCATTCTCGTAGAGCGTGCACCCTCTCTCAGCCCCAAAGCTGTCTGAGGATGAGGCCGGCTAATGAGGAAATGTCTTCTCAGTTGACTGGACTGGATGCCAAGAAAACCTGCAGAATCAGCCCAACAGCTTCATCTGTCCGGCATATGTGTGCGCTCCATGAGAATGTGTGTTTCGGGAGAGAGACTGTGTGAATGGTCGTTGCGTGCAAGAGAGAAGGTTTGTGTGTGTGAGAGAAAGAGAGAGAGAGAGAGAGAGAGAGAGAGAGAAAGAGAGAGAGAGAGAGAGAGAGAGAGAGAGAGAGATGAGAGAGAGAGAGAGAGAGAGAGAGAGAGAGAGAGAGAGAGAGAGAGAGAGAATGCTCTGCTCCACTCTTAACATATTTCACCGCATGGGACTGGTGCTGACATCCCCCCATGCCCTGGGATCCTTCCGGAGCAGATTTAGAGTGATTTTCAGTGCAATTATACCTGCCAGTTCTGACTGGTGGAGTTGCCCTCGTCTCAGCTCATGTCTTCATGCTGGCGAGCTGACCACCCAGTGCTAGTGCTGAGACGGCAGCCGGAGCCCCAGCCAGGCGTGGGGCCGAAGGGATGAGCCTCCTCAGCCAACCCCAGAAAGAAGCTCCGTCTCAGGCTGCGTGGCGGGCCTCTGTGTCCTGGAGCCAGGTGCCTGCTGCCTGATGCCTGGGACGGGATGCCATTTGCAGCTAGTGGGAGGTGATAATGAGCTCCTACTCTGAGTGTCTGCCACCAGTGGGCTCTGTCCTTGTTGTCTCGTTGGCTGAGGTGGAGTCAGGGGCCCAGAGGCAGAATTGCAATGTCCTTGTCTGGAGGTGCAAATCACAGTATTACACTTGGGGACTGGTGACCTCCTCGCCACAGCCCTGAGTTCACCTCTACAGAACCACAGCGTCCCCAGACATACACACACGCGCGTGTGTGTGTTATGATGACGTGTGTATGGCAGGTTTGAAACTAAGTAACATTCTTGAATAAAGTGTCCTCGATTATTGTGAGATGACTTTGTTGCTGAGGATACACTTGGTACTTTGAGAAACAACACAAATCATACTTTCCGATCGGATCCCAGGTTTTTGTTCATGTTCTGTGTCTCTATTGGTGTTTGTGTGTGCGTGTGTGTTGGTGTGTATGCTGCTGTGCGTGTGTGCCTGCACATGTGTTTTGCGTTCATGTGCCCGTGTGACCCTGACCCTGGTTGCCTGTGTCCTTGACGCTGGGCTGGCTTGTGTCTGGTCACGCCGGCCCTCTCCCACGTCATATATCAGCACAGCCATACAGACCAACGAGGTCCTCTGTCCACCACAGAGTTAATAAGAGATACACCCTCAGCCACACAATGAAGCCCTCAACACCTCCACTGGAGGACCGCAGGCTAATAAAGCAGGGGAAGGGTGTTAGGGACAATTTGATCCGTTACAAGGCGTACATCACCACTTCTGCAGCCATGTCCTCCTGGCGTCCATTTTACCTGAGCCGAGGTAGACGGCGAACACTGAGACAAATGTTCCCGTGTGAGGACGGAGCACGGGCGGAGTGAGGCACGTCTCTCTAATTTCACAGATATTTCACGGAGGCTCAGGAGAGCGTTTTAGTGTCGCGGCTCTCTTTCAAGGCATCATTAGAGGAGCTCGGAGAGAGGGAGATAGAGAGAGAGACCGCCGCCCGCCACGTCCGGCGAAAGCGAGCTTCTTTTGTCATTATCTGCAGGAGGAGGAAATAAAGGTGCTTTGGGAAGGGAGGAAGGCTTCATTAAACCCTTCTCTAGGGGGACAGACAGACGGACACACGGACAGACAGACAGGCGGACAGACGGATAGGACCTCTGGTGTGAAAGAAGTCAAATGTCCTGGGATTAGGTCGCATCAAATAGGTGAATGTGTATTCATGTAGAAACATGCCCTGAAACAGCGGGCATGCTACAGTGGCAGTATATCTACTGTCACCCTGAGCCTGTTGCCAGTGTAATTCCTTTAAGGGTCTCCTCCCTCATCGGTCCATTAGCGTCAGTCATCTGCAGCCACACGTAGAATCAGCCTAATTGATTCGCAGGAGCGGATTTGTAAACAGGAAGCCAAACAGATGGCCTCCAGTAAGGGCCTGGCCCGGGATTGGTGGATGGACACTGGGGATAGAGCAGGTGGGAGAGTCCATAAAGTGCGTGGAGATGTTGCATGACTATTAACTAAATTAGCTCTCATTCCAATGAGAGAAAAGCTTGATGTCTACATTGCAAATACTGCGGGGTCCAATTATATGATGGCAGAAGTCACTAAAAAGATATCCAACGTGATCAAGTTTGAGATGTGCACTCCTGTTCCGGAGTGTTGATTAAGCCTCAGTAACAGTAGAAGTACATCATAATGCCTCTTCGGTAGTAAAGCCTCCAGTGTTCAGTGGTGGGATCCTGTCGGCTGGTCACTCTGCCCCCTGCAAGGAAGGTGTAGCCACTTGGTGTAGTGCTGCTCTGAGAGTCACCACTGGTACCTGATAAATAATGAAGGCATTAGCTTTCTCTCATCTCCTTTCCTTTCCTCTCTTCTTTTCACTTCTCTTCTTTTCTCTTCTTTTCTCTTCTCTTCTCCTCTTCTTCTCTACGCGCCATCAACCTCCAACACCAGAGTTGACGACTCAGCCGTAAGGTGTCCACGATCTGGTGCGGACACAGGAGCGGGGGCCGGCCCAATCCCGCCCGGGGCCGTGTGTGTGTGGAGGCGGGGAGCCTCCTCCCTGTCCCCCGGCGGGGCTGACAGCTCACTCCTCCCTGTGCCCTTTCCAGTCAGAGCCCAGGCAGGGGGGAGGCAGCCCCCCATGCCCATCCATATTCATAACCCCGGCGCCGAATGTCATGTTTACCTGTCAAGGTCGTGATTAGGATGAACTGTGATCAGGTATGTTATTGAACCCCCCCACCACCACCACCTCCTCCTCCTCCCCCCCGCATCACCCCACCTCAACAGACAGTCTAAAGTCGCTCAGGGAAAACACAGTCAACAAAACCATTCAAGAGTAAGTCGTTTGATTCCTTCTCTTGCCGTCAACGTTTATTTGAATGCTCCCCCGGTATTACAGCGGTAGCTGATAATGAATTCTGATAAATTAAAGGTTTTATTGTTGTGCTGCCACGGCTGTCCTTGATCAGGATGCCAATTATGGGGGGAAATTTCCCCCCTCTCTTACCTCCCTAAGATCTCTCAAAAGGAAGTTCCTGCACAGTGGAACAAGTTGACACATGGGTGACAGATTATTTTTTAATTCATTATTATTTTTTTCAACATTGTTTCAACATTAGGGTGATGCAGTCTGCATTTGTATTGTCGCCCAACCCTTCCCCTTTCCCTTTCTTCGAGAGGAGGGAAAACAAATCTGTTGACTCAATTGGAAATGTCATCCAAGAATCTTTAACCTGAATGGAAGCATTTTGACTCTCCTTATAAGAGATGACAGACGAGGACACAGTCTGTCTTCATCTGCCAAGATGTACACAGACAAGTGCGCCTCGACCTAACTAGTTCAAGTCTAAAAATAAGTAAATAAAACAAACTAACATGCTGTGGGGCAGATGAAGAGGAGGGGGGGGGTGCTTTTTTCATAAACAATATATGAGGTGCTTTTTGCAAGTCAAATCCATAAAGATTCACTGCCGGCTTCCCTCTCAGTGCCTTTTAAGGAGCCGGATTGCATGCAATGGAAAATGGCAAGTAAACATTGGAGGGGGGCAGAAGTGGGAAGGAGGCGGGGGGGGGTTAATAAACAGACAACAACGCATTAAGGAGATAACGGGTTGACATGACGATTGCCGCCCCCTCTCCTCGCCCCCCCCCCCTCCCCTCCCCGTTCCTCCATCCCGAGCCCCGCGCTTTGAGCAGGACCCACTCCCTGAAGTAGCCAGGAGATGTTTGCACATGTAACCTCTCCTCTCTTGTGAGCGTGCTCGGTTGGCTGCGCCCTCCTGCTGCCCCGGCCTCTCCTGGCTGATGCAGAATCACCTAGGATCTGCCTAATGCTGCGTCTCAGCCAAGCCGACCAGTAATTAAGGTCTGCAAGAGCCCTCGTCGCTGTTATCGCTGTAACTATCTGAGGGGTAAGATGCCTCTTGACTGCCGGTTGTGCAGTGACCTGTGCGCGTCAAGTCCTCCTCTCTTTATTGGGTTGTCTTCTGTCCTCACTAATGGCCATAGGGGCCTTCACCTGACCACCACTCACCAAGTCTGGTCTCTTGAGCCGACAGGCGGAACGAAAATCACATTAACTCAGCCCAAAACAAAACACACACACAGAAGACGCCGCGCACACGCGCGGACGTACCAAACGAGCGTGGAGCGTTGGCTCTGTTGTGGCCCGTTATCAGCGGTAGGTGTCAGCTTGGCTCATCGTTGTTTACCGGCATTGTCATCCAGGGCGTCTGCCACCCACACCTCGGTCCAGAGGGCAGAGACTGGGCCCGGCTGGGGACCGGAGCCCGCACCACAACATAGCCACCACAGTAGCTTTCACGTCAGGACCTTCCCAAACAATAAATAATGAGGCTGTGGTAGGGGGTTGATAATGTGCTGGAGTCTGTAATTTGCCTATTAGTGTGATATTGGTCTAATACCCTGTTGGGATTGTCAAAGACAGTGTAGTTGATAGACTGATGTGCCCAGAGTGGAAGGCCTTGATTCTGGGAATGAAGGGCTGTTTGTTTCTCTTGTCACTCACCACTCCACAGTGAAGCTTATCATTAATTAATGTCTGTTTTCTGGCAGCCATGTATTTTAGACACAGGCCTTTTTTGCTATATATAACCTTGTAGTCGTCGCTCCGTATTATTTTTTTTTGTTGTTGTTGAAAAGAGTATTGACCTGTTTTTCTTTTTCAGAGAGCTTGATAGAGTAGTTGGTTTTAGTGCATTGCAGCTCTTCTGCTCACAGCCTCTTCCATCCAAGGCCGGCACTCTGGCCGCTCGTTTTCAATTTCACCGGCGTGATCAACAGGGAATTTAATTTTCAGACCACCCTCCCTGACTGCCGTTAAAGGCGGCCTGGACAGACACGAGCCAGTTTAATTTCCTCGACACTTAACCAGTAGCTGTGGGGCTCGCCACACGCGTCCTGATATATAAGCCCCTTTGTCACAATTAAAGGTTTCTTGGCTCTGTGCCAGGCTGCTGTGCCAGCCCCGCTCCCCCCTGCCCTCCTACCCAGGATTCCTCTCACCTGTTTGTTTCCATGGCTTTGGCCTCGTCCATGTTACCCACCAGAGGCCACACACGTGTCACACGTCCGACATGTGGACGGACGCCAAACAAAGCAAGAGTGGAAACTAGGCCACTGCAGCCAGGCATCCCCACAGTGTGCCGCTGGGCTGGAATCGGAGGTGAATTAAAGCTAAATTAGCTATCAGGGCCGTCATCTGGCTGGCATGCCATTTTTTCCCTCCCCTCTCTTCCCTCATGTAGAGCTTGGGCTTGATTTCTTTGCGGCCTCTCCCTCCATCTCGCTCCCTCCTTTCATCTGGGCTCTCCACTCTGTGTCCAGGAGGCATCCAGACTCATTTCTTTTCCCCTACCCTTCACATTGCACCTCATCATAAACTCCCTCTACCTCCACAATGCTATGGAGACTAAATCGACCCTGTGTATTTCAGCGCCGACGCCTCCCCGCCTGGCCCCCAACTCCTTGCTGCCCGCCATCCCGCCCCCCCACCCCCAACCCCCGCCCCCCCACGTCCCTGTTCCCCCCCTACTTTCCCGGCATCCCTCCCGTTCCCATCTCTGCAGAACAGAGGGCAGGGGGGAGCAGCAGAAGCCCAGGCAGTTTGTTGTTTTTATTTAATGTGTTTCTACTTCCATGTCATATTTTCTCTCTTTAATTGATGCCTGGCCCTGCACTGGTGCCCAGTGCAGCATTGAGGGGATGCTTCTTCCAAACAGGCCCTTATCCTGCTCTAATAGGTCTGCCTCTCCTCTGAGGCCTTCAGCTGTGTCAGGCCACTGCTGCCTCACTGCACCTCCAGTTTTAACTGCTGCCGTGTAGCCCATTAGTTCTCTCTCCAGGCCTCACTATTCCCCACGCTCATCTACCACCAGCCTCCCGGTACCCCCAGCCCCCCACGGCCCCATCCCTCACCCTCACCTCCCCTCCACCCCTCCCCCCCCCCCCTCGTTTCATCAGCAGCAATATGAGGATGCTTTCACAGTAAACATTTTTCATCTCATTTTTCCTGTATGAGTAAAAACTCCCCGTCTTTGCTGCGCCTGCCGGCTGGGCCTGTACGTGTAATTTGTGTTTTGGAGGAACTCTGGGCCCAGACCCACCCATCACTTCCAGTGGCCTGCCTGGGAGAGAACTCATTGCCGTGGTGCTGGCTCCTCTTGGTGGAGCTTTGCGTGTTTGTTTGTTGTCGGTGTGTGTGCAGCTTCAGAAGTGTGTGGGACATTATGAGTTACTTGTTGGTGTGTGCAGGCCCAGGTGTGAATACGGTTTAATGCGTGTACTTGTGTGACTGTATGTGTGTGTGTGTGCACGCGCGTGTCTCTCTCTGTGTGGCTGAGTCTTAGCTCCACTGGTGTCCGAGGGCTAGCCATGCCTGGCCTCTCCCCCAGCTCTCTCCTCAGGAAGGCTGGACTCTTGCAGCCCTACAGAGACGGGCCGGGCAGACACGAGGACGTCTGAGCCTTGAGGGCACGGCCATGGCCACCCTTGAATCACTGTCCTCTCACGCATTGATAGATCGGCAAAACAGTTTGTTCTACTAAATTTAACAATGATATATCATTATCACAACTTTGAGGTAAATCTATAAAATCAATGGGCTCTGTGCCGGAGCAGGATTAGTATGACTAACACGCTGGGAGGGTGTTAAAGCGCTGGGGTATGGATCCCAGTTGTGGCTCGGATCAATGGCATTTGTGGACACTGAGCTCAATAACAAGCCTTCCAAGAACTGGCAAGAAGAAGAAAGAAATAGATGTGAAAAGCAAATTTGCTGGGAGAAGAGCTAATATCCTGTACGCGCCCGGCTGAACATGAGCTAGGGAGTCGCTGGCAGAGCGAGAGGGGGAGAGGTCGGGAGATGGAGGAGAGAGGGAGAGGGAGAGAGAGAGAGAGAGAGAGAGAGAGAGAGAGAGAGAGAGAGAGAGAGAGAGAGAGAGAGAGAGAGAGAGAGAGAGAGAGAGAGAGAGAGAGAGAGAGAGAGAGAGAGAGAAAGAGGGAGAGAGAGAGAGAGAGAGGAGGGGTGAGGATAGGAGAGGAGAAGAGGGGCGGGTGGCCATTATAGATACGGATTCCACCACTGAAACGATGCCAATACAAATGTATGTGTCGTTATTGATATCCTTGCATCACTGGTATTGACAGACATGAATAAAGAACGTAAAATACATTGATTTCAAAGAGGTGGAAAAACAGACCTGTTGTTGGGCCCGTCAGTATTGAGTGGAGAGGATTGATTTCCAAATAGTATGTTTTCAAAAAGCGATCAATGCCTTTGGGGTTATTGGAAGAGACTATGTTTACGAAATGCTCTTTTTTTTTATCAAAAGGAACGATTCCCTTGAAAGTGCCAGTAATCATTGGCATCCTTAAGAGCGGTGGTTGCTGCTTGAGTGAGATGTGAGATGCCGGGGGATTCTCTGTTTGCAGGCCATGTTGCATGGGAGGCATGGAAGAGGTGAGCCACAGACACAGTAATTGGATCTGTAAAAGTCAAATTTCCTGTTTGGTGCCGAAGTCCTGACAACATGACAAAAGATGCTGTGTTTAAAGAATGGAGATGCTTGGCCATAGGGAAAGCATCAATCGTGAGCAGAATGACAGGTCAATAGAAAGAAACGCATTTCCTTCCACAGCGAACAAGAGGAAACAGAATGAGCGTGTCCAGTTGATCGTCTCTCGGCTGCTTGAAGAGCAAGAAGGCAGACAGGCCTTCAGATGCATCTGCTCATTCTGATTTGAACCCATCACGAAACCATCCTCCCTCCAATCTCACTGACTGGGGTTTGGTCACATGACCAGGAAGTGAAGACAGTTATTCTAATTTGGCAGAAGACTTTTTACAGTCATATTACCACATTTATCCCCATTGTTACACTGCAAATTTTCAATCAAGTCATCTTTTCTGTTTGTAAATGCATTTGTGGGCATCTTCATATAGGAAAGAGGATAGGTGGGAGACATTTTCTTTTCTTTTGAGTACACCATCTTCGAATTAGCAGGAAATATTCACCACTGACAGTACTGAAAATGTTGTTCAACACTGACTCAAATAAAATCAAATACACATTTTGCACAAATCATGGACAAGAATAAGAGACTCAAGTCAAGATAAGACACGCAGCTCAGAATGCTCTGGTATATAATCTAAACCCCATTACATATGTTTTTGTCTAGAGGATCTATTCAAGTCAAAACACTGTCAAGATGATGGCTTAGTCGTCTAATAGACAAACTACTAATTACATCACAAGTTTTGTCTTTGTAAACCTTGGATGTATATTATGCGCACTTGCCCAAACACAGCCAGTCACACAGGCCTGAGTGACATCCATTTACAAGTGAAATGCATTTCTCCATCTGTCAAGTAATTCAGAGAGAGCAACAGGATACTTTCTCTTGGTGAATGCGTCTGATTGCGTGTGTGTTCACTCTGTGTTTGTCTGTGAAGGCCTATTCACACAGTGACCAGGCTTTGGTCCCAAAGTAAACTTTGTCACCAAGCAGGGAGAGGTTGCTAGTGGACTGTGGTCAAACAAGACCATTTCTTGGAAACACCATTAAGGCCTCCTATACAGCAAAAGGAGAGAACACAGGCATATCAACACAACTCAATGAGCTTCAAGGAAGAGAGAGAGAGAGAGAGAGAGAGAGAGAGAGAGAGAGAGAGAGAGAGAGAGAGAGAGAGAGAGAGAGAGAGAGAGAGAGAGATGATGTGTGGAGAAGTGAAAGACACAACTTGGAGGGGGAATGTAAAAGGCAGATGAGATATTGTGTCAGGAAAGAGGGAGTGTGAAAAAGAAAAAAAAACTGAAAGAGAGTTCTAATGAGAGGCCTAACTACTTTGAATGAGGCCCATTCTTTTCACCCTGTTTTGACAGAGATGAGAGAGAGAGAGAGTGAGAGAGAGAGAACAAAAAGGAGCGTAATTAAACAGCTTAATGAGTTTGTGGGCCTTTTGGAAGCATGAAGGGTTTTTTAAAGGAAGACCATTTTTTATGGTTGAAAATCTTCTATTTCAGTGCTGTCAAAGAAGTTTCTGGCAGAGCAGTTATCACAGCATGTCAAATTGCCTCAGCTCTAGAAATAATTTTGATTTTTTTCTGTTCACAGAGTGCTGCGAAACAATAGGCACCCCCCTGGTCTAATTTGCCTTGGTAGGTACCTCTGGGTGGGGGGTCTGCACGGACAGAGAGGGCACTGTCTCCTCCTTGGTGGAGGATTAGGCGACCAGGGGGTGAGGGTGTGTGTGAGGGGATTGTGGGTGTGTGTGAAAGAGCCTGTGAGCAATTTTACCCAAAATGCCGCAATTGTCCCAAAGATTGAACAGTGCAGAGCAGCAACGCTCATTTTCCCCCACCATTCATTATCTCTCCTCTATTTACTTATCTTTGTCTCATAAAGGAAAAAAATCTAAGTGTTAAAAGGGGCCCTTTCATGTGGAGAAAGGTTTTTTAACAGCGCACTCTGCTCTGACATGGTTGAGTTAAACTAAGCCATGGTTATGTTATGAAGACAGTATGAATGGCAAATGAGTACTTTTCTACTTTTCAGTGGTATTATACACCGAATTAGATCCTTGATTTCTCTAAATTACATTTCCCTAGGGCCTGAGTATAATGCCTTTTTTTGGATGAGATGAGCAATTTCGTGGTGTCAAATTAGCACACCGAAAATTACACTGTTACACTATTACGCATGGAGTCGGGGAACAGTCATATGCTATTTTTTTCCGTTGTGTGCCGTAAGACACAATGATTTTATTTTTCTTAAAAAATAAATCCCTTTATAAATGATGCACGAGAGATCCTCAGACAGGGGATAATAAAGCAGAACTAGCACTGCCAAATTTACATTCTAAAAAATGCAGACAAAGGAAGTTTATGAGAAAATCCTATTCCTCCTCTGTGTTTACAAAAAGATAATCCCAATTGACACTGTCTCTCTCAATGAAGTCAAGTTTGATGTATGACCTAAACCACCTCAATGCTGCCACACTCACCCCTCACCTGTTCTGATTCAGCCAGGTCATAGTTTGGTATTCAGTGTGGCAGGTTGCGGTGTGCTACCTAGGACCAAGTCAATTCACATACCCAGGATGTTTGACATGATGATGCTAGCTAATCTTTTCATGATACTAAGTCTTTCTTACATACTAATCTAAGGATATTTGAACAATATGTTATTTCTTTGCTGACCTGAGGAGATGAGAAAGTTGACCTCGAAAACTAAATTTACGCAGCGCTATTGTAAAGCTTTTTTGTGCAAATCAGTGTGGCTCTAGTACTGCTGTACGCGTACTTGTGAAAAACCAAGGACTGAACACTGGTGTGATAAAAAGGATTTATTTGAAATAATTCCATCTCAGTAATAACAGTGAGACTGACAAAACACTCCCTTGTCAAAACTCCCTCTCCAAACCTTGAAATACAATTCTTTATTTTGTGGAGTACGAATATTGAAATACCCTCTTTGTGATGTAGGCTGTAAGTGACTCTCTACCATAACTTACTCACTTCAGGTAGTCAGGGTTGGCAGGGAGCAGTCATCTGGTGGTCTGCTGCTCTCCTGTGGTTGGACCACATGAGATCTGGAGGATGGTGAAACAGGGATGCTGCCCTCAGACTGACCACAGTATCAGGAGACGCAGTCCACCCGAGTTGAAACTCTGCCATGTGTCAGAAGGACATTGTTACCACCAACCCCGCCCTCACCCGCTCACCAAACGCTTTCTCCCTGGAAGAACCAAATGAAAAATTCTCAAACAATTAGTTCCCCCCCCCCCCCCCCTTCCAACTTAATTACTGATATTTCTGTGTAATAGGTGTCTGATTTGAGGGAGATAATTAGGTGGGATATTGAGGAGGCCTCCAGGGGCCTTGGCCTGGAGGATCAGGGCTTCAGAGATGAGGGGAGACGCCATCTTCTCAAATTATTCTGGGGGGCTTGTGCTCCCAAGCAGCTTATGCAGCTAAGGCCTGGTAATTAAATTATAATTGAACCTGCTGACTGCAGAGCGCGAGTTCAGGCCAGGCTGGGGGGTAGGAGAGCCTTGACAGGATTTACACTTAATGAAATAATAAAGCAACAGCATCTCACCATCCGGCAGCCAGGGGACATCCACACCTCACCTCTCTGTTTATTCACCTCCTCAGAGTCTGTGTTGGGGGAAGTCTCAACCCTGTGTGTGTGTGCCTGTGTGTGTGTTTCTTTATGTGTGTGATACACTGGTTAGTATGGTGGATGTTGACCATGGCATGTGTGCTGTATGTGTGACTGCGAGTTTGGAGTTTGCTTTCATTGCGTACATTAGCGGTGCTGTGTTTAACTACTGCACTATCTTTCTGTGCATACTAATTCTGTTTTGATTAATTAGAGCCTCTCATCTGGCTCATCTTAAAGTGCTTGTGATTAACATCACCCACTTCAAGTGGAAAAATGTAAGATTGGTCGTTAGTTTTTTTTTCCTCAATTTCCTTTTTATGTTGAAAGGACATCAGTACTAATACTCAAAAACACCTGTCTCTGTTCAGAGACACTGGAAGGCATCAGGATTCATGATGAGGCCCCCTGCTGGGCTCTGAGTGGTCAGACAAGGCCAGAGCAGGCCACGCTGGGGACAGGAAGAAATCCTGAGAGAAGCAAAAGAGACTCAGTAAGGAAGGAGAGGTAGGGGAGGGGGTGGGGGGGATGATCCACCATTTCACACACGTTCATTGGGTTTTTTCCTCCGTCCCTGGGTCTCTTCTCCTCAGCTGGTTAAGATGGACGCTCTGCGTACAGGGTGCGGCGCAGTGTTCCACCCAGTAGACTGCTAGCTCATTACACCCCTACCCTCCTCTCTTCTCCCCTCCCTCAGTCCTCTCTCCACCCTAATCGCCCCCTCCTCCTCACTCCCTCCTCAGCCCACCCCATCCAGTCTAGGGTGGGCCCGGCCGGGCCCCCACCACCCCAGCCCCAGTGCCCGCCTCTGTGACAGACAGGCCCAGTTAACAGTCCCTGTAAGCGGGGAGAGAAAGGCAAGCAGAGAGGTAAAATGACTGGACCGCAAATGACAGGTGTAGTTAAAATGGTGAGGCCCAGAAAGGCTTCAGGACAAGAGAGCAGGGAGGCAGAGTAATAAGCAGGATGAGGGAGCTCAAGCATTGCCTGAGTTTTCCTCTCTCTTCCACTAAACCCTTTCCTCAGGCAAACAACAGGAAAATAAGAAAAAGTTAACTTTTCTCTTCATGTCTCTTGTCCGTTATTCCTTGGGTTGTATCCCCACTGCCAGTCCAACATCACACAAGTGTTTTTTACGTGTCCAATTTTTCTTCTAGTTCATTTACAGTAACAATAAAATACAGAAATAAAGGAAAACGTTCGAAAGAATTGTGTCACGGCTGCTTGAAATGGAAAGAGAGTGTAGGGCGGCCATCTTGTTTCCGCGTGGACCTGTCAGCCCAGTTTAGATGGACACCGGGGGGATTTGCCCTCCACTGCTGATCTGCATCTCTTTTCTATTCCTCTTATCCAATCTCTTTGCTCCCTTTTTTTTATCTCCACCTCTCCATCATGTCCAGCCCAGGCTCATGTTTAAAGTAATCAGATTTCCTCAGCATGTCCTGTCCTGGCTGGGGGAGAGAGGGATATGGGTGTGAACGGGAGATGGAGGAAGGGGAGGTGTCGGAGTGGAGAGCGTGTGCGAGGAGGTGCTGGTGGAGACTGCTGGTGTGTTTGGGGAGGGGAGGGAGAGGGACCACACTCCTGGTACAGGTCTGGCCCCGGCATTATTCCCCTGTCTGTCCCGTGTTGGTTTCAAGTTTTAGACGTATTGACATTGTGTCTTGCCATAGACACATTGGAATTCACGAGGTCGTCCTTATGGGATTGTGCACTGTATGCGCAAACAAACGTGTTTGAGAGAGGAGAGACAGAGAGAAAAGAGAGAGAGAGACATACAGTGTGTGTGTGTGTGTGTGCGTGTGTGTAACCAACCAACCGACCACTCAAGCACACGTATTCGGGCAAGCAGAGAGGTCAAGCAAGGTCAAGCACAGACAATACTTTACAGGTCACGTAAAGCACACATTCATGTTCACTCATAAACGTCTTTAAGACACTGGAGTGATTGCAGTTCTCTGGTTGTTTATGTAAGACTCTTTATCATGGACAGTGAGCGCGTGTTTGTCATGCAGTGTATGTTTGCGGGCGTGCCTTTGCGTCTGTGTGTGTGTGTGTCCTTGACCAAACACTATACTTACCAGACATGTCCTTGTAAAACAAAACAGCAGAGCAGGAATCTGCCTCTCCACCCAGCCACCCCCCCACCCCCCCACCCCCCCACCCCTAACCCTGCTTCCTCTGCCTATCTGATGAGCATTAACAGGATTAGCAATGCTGCTGTTGTAATTAGCAGTAATGGAGGGAGAAGCCACTCAGCCAGAACCACAATTATTCATGTAGATCATGAGGGATTAAGCTTCATAATGTAGAGATAGCTCCGAGGCAAAGGAATGGCATGCTTTTTGATCTTCAGGAATTTGCGGATATCTGCGGTATTTGACTCTTCCAGAGGATAGGCTCGACACCACATTCTCTCAACTCACTCGTTTCCAATAGGCAGCAGGTAATAATAATAAGCATTCAAATCCCCTGACACAGCCTGTGCTTAACACTTTCAATGGAAGGAAGGCCCAGAGGAGCTAACCATTCACCTTGACTCTCCCTGCCCATAGTGCAAGTGATTTGAGGAACCAATTAGATCTATTTTTTATGGTGGGACATTAGAGCCTTAAATACGATCAGAGAGAAAGAGAAAAAGAGAAAGAGAGTGAGAGAAGGAGAGAGAGGAGAGAGAGAGAGAGAGAGAGAGAGAGAGAGAGAGAGAGAGAGAGAGAGAGAGAGAGAGAGAGAGAGAGAGAGAGAGAGAGAGAGAAGGAGAGAGACAGAGACAGAGAGGGAAAGAGAGACCCTCCCTGGTCCTTGTCTCCCTACACCCAGTGTGCTGTCCATGAACCAGAGGGCACAAGGAGTAGTGTTATATCCTACAATATCCAACACAATATCTCCCCAACCGTAGGAGCTATGTCCCAAAGTATCCACGAGATAACGACCTGTCCAACAGGACTTTCCATACCATCCACCACAGCATCTCCCACAGCCCTGTCAGCCTGACTGCAGGAACCCCCCCTCCTGCTCGTGACTGACAGATGGCATGTTGCTAGTGAGGACGGCGGTGCTGGGGCCTCTCGTTGTGTCTGGTCTCCATGCAGGAGTGGAACATCTGTCTCTATCAGCGGCGGTTAACTCGCTACAGGAAACCCGGGGCGTGTTATTCATGCAATATTTAGATGACGAGGTCGGAGTGGCCCTGTGGGGATGGTGCTGCTGGTCTCTGCTGCTCTGATGGCATGATTGGCCTGGGCCGGATCTGGGGCCTGATTGGCCTGGGCTGGGTCTATGAGGTAGAAGGGAGGACTGTGATTGGTTTAAGTCGAACCCGTGGCACACAACGAGGCCTAGTAATGACAGATCAGCTCTTCTCTGTGATCCAGTTCTCCAATTCCCTTCAGACGTCTATGGTTCAGATTGGTGACGACACTGTGGGAAGTTAGGTAGCTGGCGAACGATTGCTGCAGCCAGTGATATGCTGATAGGGATCAGGGGTGATTGAGATATTGACAGGCTGAGGAGTCAGTGATATCCTGCCCTAATAACACATAATGTGGCCTGTTTGGAAATGGGCTGCCTCTACCAGCCCTGTTATCTGACTCACTATCTGCTGTAATCAAATGACTCTATGCAGGGTTGTGCAGAATGACATTTAGAGACACAAACTCACACACACACAAATATATATATATATATACATACATACAGAAAAAAGACAGAGGGCGTTAGATCTGTTTATAAAATCTGTTTTCCAGGTTAATTTGAGCATTGCTGGCATGCTGCAGAGCTGCTGTGTAGGGTAGAGATAGTATTTGATGCAGAGTTTCTGGGAATGCTGGAACAGAGCCCTTTCTGCTCCACTGCCTACCAGTAGATGAAAGGAATAGCATCACTGACACACGCACACGCACCAACATACAAACGCACACAAACACACGCACACACCGAAATGCCACATGTCCAAAGCACAGTTTGGTTTTCTGAGATTCTGTTCCTCTCTCTCTCTCTCTCTCTCTCTCTCTCTCTCTCTCTCTCTCTCTCTCTCTCTCTCTCTCTCTCTCTCTCTCTCTCTCTCTCTCTCTCTCTCTCTCTCTCTCTCTCTCTCTCTCTCTCTCTCTCTCTCTCCCTCTCCCTCTCTCTCTCTGTCTCTCTCTCTCTCTCCCCTCTCTCTCTCTCTCTCTCTCTCTCCCTCTCTCTCTCTCTCTCTCTCTCTCCCTCCTCTCTCTATCCCTCTCTCTCTCTCTCTCTCTCTCTCTCTCTCTCTCTCTCTCTCTCTCTCTCTCTCTCTCTCTCTCTCTCTCTCTCTATCTCCCTCTCTCTCTCTCTCTCTCTCTCTCTCTCTCTCTCTCTCTCTCTCTCTCTCTCTCTCTCTCTCTCTGTGTGTGTGTGTGCTGGTGTTAGGGGAGCGAACGAGGTGCTCTCGTGCATATCATCTCCTGATTCCGCGGCGCGCCTCTCACTCGTCTGTCATATGAAACGCTCTGCGTCGTCATTCACTCAAAGGGAACGCTTGTCGGCAGAGCGACTTCTTTTCTCAGCAAATCTACGGCTCTACCGCTCAGCTCCTTCACTCGCCAGGATCAAAGGCGACGAGAGGCTCTGGTGCTGGATGTGTGCACAGGGTCTCTACCGCTGCCGACTCATCTCACACTGGGACTGAAGGGGCCACGCCTGCTTGCCCTGTGCGGCAAGTCTGGAGCGGAGAGAAAGTGTGCGCACCTGTGTATTTGCACATACCTTGTGTGTTTGTGTGAGTGTGTGTGCGTGTGTGTGTGTGGAGTGTTTCTTCAGCGGGTTTCACTTCAGCTGGGCTCTGTCTCCAGCTCTCACTTGACCTGGGCTGTCATCAGCCAGGCGGCGAGCTGATTGGCTCCCAGGCCAGAGGAAACAACCCCAATGTCCTCCTCCTCCACTGACACGTTAGAGACAGGAGGAGTGAAGAGTCCAGAGCCCTCCCCCCTCCCCTCTAAAAGCATGAATGACGTGAACATTACCTGTGTCAGACAGATGTGTAAGATACACAGCAGCAAGCTATCACGAGAACTAGAGGTAATGACTGTTGTCTTTTTTCCCCTTCAAACTGTTGCCATATCCCAAAGGGGATTGAAAGCCTCGCCTTGTTAAACCAGTCACACACTTATAGATGCACAGTAATGACGCAATAATAATAACTTCAAATAAAAAGAGAAGGCATTCTCATCTGGTCACACCTTGTTGTGCTCACTCAGTGATCTGCATCAGTTCCCTCTCCAAACATAACACATTTAGAAATGAAGCCATGTGCCATTAATAACGCGTTAAGAGGAATTAAATTTGGGGGTGAAATGTTTGAGGGATTGCTGCAAGGGAGGTGGGGAATTAAAATGGCCCCTGGTGCCACTGTTGAGGAGACAGCTGAGAAGGGGGAAGATTTCAAATAAGAATAATATCATCATGAAACAATTTAAAACCTTATAGGGCATCAACACACATACACAAATAGACAAGCAAGCGTGCAAACGTGCGCTTCCGCACACACACACACACACACCCACACACACACACACACACACACACACACACACACAGGCACACACACACACCCCAGCCCAGCCTCCCAGGCCTTGAGATGACACAATACAAATTCCCCGTCCCTCACGCCCAGCTGATGTCTGATATTTCATCCTTGTCGTTTTATTAAAGATTTAAACAGTTTTGCATCTCCAACAAATACATACGGCCCCATTTCCCTGACACCAGCGCTGATCTAATGGCACAGATTTGGAGGAAGGAGCGAGGAGGGGTGTGTGTGTGTGTCTGTGTGTGTGGGGAGGGGGGGGGGCTGAGATTGTGATGGTATATTATATTTCCACATGTGAATTTAATAAATGTAAAGAATGCGTTCTTTTATATTATCTGTGCTAAAGGGGCCGGTGTTAGATTTGGGTGAATATGACTCCTGTCAGATGAATGGGAAGATGGGCAGAAAGCGTCTGCCACGATGAAAAAAGCCTCATGACATTACCATTATGAGTCCTGTGACTATTAGCATGTGTAGAAACGCGGCTGTTCGTCAAGACGTGATCTCTTCTTATTAGTATTAATAATAATGAGAATATGCTGCTTTAATATATCTGTATGTTCAGTCTCATATTAACCGCTTTTGTGTGGGAATGAAAGGATGACTTCTAATGACATCCCTGCTTTTATTTCTTTCTCTTTCATCTTATTTCCCCCCCCTCGTACGACTTTATCTATCTCCTCTTCGTGTCATTGTTTTATGTGCCGCCTTTGCTTCATTTAATTTCTCTCTCTCTCTCTCTTTCTCTTTCTCTCTCTCTTTCTCTTTCTCTTTCTCTTTCTCTTTCTCTTTCTCTCTCTCTTTCTATCTCTCTCTCTCTCTATCTCTCTCTCTGTCTCTCTCTCTCTCTCTCTCTCTCTGTGTCTTTTCCTCCTTCTGTCTCATCCCGTCTCCTTTTGTCTTTTGTTCTCTCAAACCTCAATGTCAATCGATTACGTCCATATCTGAGGTTCCTACTCCTGTCTGACGTACGCTCTCTCCTCCCGTGCTTCTCTGACCTGGGCCAAACCCCCCCCACCCTGGCTCCGCCCCAACCCTCCTCTCCTTCCGAACTTGGATGGCAGCATCAATATCCATGTCACCAGTCTGACACTGTCCGACCTGCATCGATAAACATTTGGGGAAGGGAGGCCGATTTTTCTGGGTTGAATAATTTATAGTGCGTGATTAGAAACCCAATCCTGAGTGTGGGATCTGGTTGCTTGTATGTTTGTCTTGGATCTTTACAATAAAACATGACCCAGTCTGATCAGTGAGACTGGGGCCGGAACAAGGACGGCGAGTGTGTGTGGTGTGTGTGCTGCATGTGTGTGCGTGAGTGTGAGTGTGTGTGAGACTGTGTGTGTGAGTGTGTGTGTGTGTGTGTGTGTGTGAGACTGGGTGTGTGTGTATGAGTGTGTGTGTGTGCTTGAGTGTGTGTGTGTGGCACTGATCCGGTCCAACCTGCTAAGCTCTCCTCTGAAGTGACTGTGTTGTGGGATGGAGAGACGAAGCTGGGCTATCCTCTGTGAAGGCCTGTCATCCTGCCTGTGGAGTCCCCCAGCACGTTAAACACACCCTCACACACATCCACCCTCACACACATCCACCCTCACACACATCCACACTCACACACTCGCACATTGCCTTTGACTGGCACTGTCAGCATACTAAAACACAGTCTTTCAAGGCAACTCTCGCTTTCATGTGCTGGGACGCTAACACACATGTTTTGCATTTTTCATCTTTTTTTTTTACATTCAAGTGTCAAGTCTTTAACAGGAAGACAATCAAAGAGAGAAGGAAAATGTTAGTGTACAGATATCTGTGATATCACAGAGCCAGAAACCTGGGCTGGCCTTGAGGGAGACTAAAGCAGGCCTGTCTGAACATAGACCACCAGCCCAGCAGGCCTGTCTGAACATAGACCACCAGCCCAGCAGGCCTGTCTGAACATAGACCACCAGCCCAGCAGGCCTGTCTGAACATAGACCACCAGCCCAGCAGGCCTGTCTGAACATAGACCACCAGCCCAGAAGGCCTGTCTGAACATAGACCACCAGCCCAGCAGGCCTGTCTGAACATAGACCACCAGCCCAGCAGGCCTGTCTGAACATAGACCACCAGCCCAGCAGGCCTGTCTGAACATAGACCACCAGCCCAGAAGGCCTGTCTGAACATAGACCACCAGCCCAGCAGGCCTGTCTGAACATAGACCACCAGCATCAGCAGGACTCTGGTGATTCATTCAGTTAGCTGCTCCACATCTCTGTCATGGCTGAGAATCACCAGGGCTTTAGTCATGATGCTACAGGTGTCACCAACACACAACAAACACAGAGGGATGACCATCAAGGTGCGGCCTGTCAACAGAACCAACCTTATTACATTGTTATTATTTACCAGAATGAAAATACAATTTGAGAAGAAGAGCAATGAGAACCTGATGGTAAGCCTCCACCTGCTCCCAACAAAGTATACATTTAGACATAATGTCATATTCTTATCTATAGAAATGATACCTATGTTGAACTCTTTGTCTATGCGGAACTACAAAGCGAAACATGTGCTGTCAAATCTACCGTGACGAAGGTTTGAATCAAATCCTCCACATCTTGAACAAGCAAGTCTGATTTAGAATGCGCAACACCAGAGACGTACAGCAAAAGACTTGAGTCTGAGACGGGGAGCTTTCTGCGTGGTAGAGGAGCGGCCCACAGCCTGTGGACCGTGGCAGGTCTGCTCGTCCTTCAGTTAGGCTCATCTCTCTGTGCATCAGAGACCAGTGGAGAGAGCGCTTCACAAACTTCTCATCATGGTTAGAATTGTGTGTTTGGGAGGGTGGTGGGGTTTGTGTGTGTGTGTGTGCGCGCGTGGGGAGGGTTACTGTTCATTAGCACATTCAGAATGCCTTGAGGCGTAAGCAGAGAGGGAGGGAGAGGACGAGGAGGGGGTGTGCGAGATGAGCGGGGCGGTTTGTATGGAAATTGACCAGTGTGCTGTAACTGTTCGTCTGGTGTAGAGGCCTTTGAAGTGAGCTGTTCGACACTGCGGACGTCTTTGTTCTTGGTAATTGCCTAAATGATCTCTGTGGATGGCTGGGCTGCGCTACAACTGAACTGATCCAGGGGCATCCCACTGATTTGACAGAGGCCCTTTTCCAATGCCAATCCCCGCCGCACACCACGCACACACGCACCACCCAGACCAACAAACACAACAGCCTATCCTATCGTCTATACTCTTTCAACTCTGCATTAGCTCTGCTCAGCAGGGGTCGTGATAGTGGAGGGGGGTGCGTGTTTGTTGTTGGGTTTTGAGGGGACTGTGTGTTCTCGGAGCTGCGCCACACGCTTAACCCCCTGCCCCCCCCCCCCCCCTCCTTGACAGCTTACCCCCCCCCCCCCCTCCACACACACACACCCCTCCCATTGATATGGAGATTAGCAGCAGGCTCCATTGGCAAATTAGGGAGGAATAATTAGCGGGGAGCACTTAGCAACAACAACAATACTACACGCCTCTGATCCAGGCTGAGCTGCCCTCTCTTTGTCGTTTAACCCGCCGCTGGCAGTCAGACAAGCCTTCCCCGTGCTACAGACACTCGTGGGTGGGTGGTGGTGGAGGGGGCATTCACAACAAGTACTGTGTTTGGCCTGTTGCTGCCTCAGTAAGGTTCAGCCAACCGGTGGAGCAGGGAGGCCGAGCAGAGCCCAGGGCCCAGAGCAGGGAGCCCAGACTGGGTTGAAGACCTCACCGGTGGGCTGGAGGGTCTGGGGCAGAGGGCACCACAGAGAGGAAGTCAAGTGTACATCCCAGGACCTGAGGTTTCCAGGTCCTGGAGGAAGAAAGAATACCTTTGCCCGTGCCCACAACAAAGGCAAAAAACAAGGCTTAAAGAGAAAGGAAAGGGTTTTCAGGGTGAGAGGTAAATCATAAGTGGAGTTGGAAATGTGTGTGTGTTTGAAATGATGTGCCTACAGTGAGTGTGTGTGTTTGTGTGTGTGTGTGAGAAAGAGAGAGAGACATAGGGAGAGAGAGAAAGAGAGAGAGACGGATGCGGGCAGAGATCAAGAGAGAGACTGAGTGGGAGGGAAAGAGAGCGTCTACAGATGACTGATAGGGGATCTGAAAAACAGCCTCCATTTCAGGAATATGATTCAATATCACTGGACTGCGAAACCTAGTCTGAGGATCATTAGGGCCAATCTACATACAGTGCTGTTGCACAAAGGCCCTTCAAAGTGGCGGGTGTCATGTTAGTGGTCCGGTGCCAGGGGTAATGAAGAGGCCCCCTCCCACTGTCCCAGGACAGACGTGGAGCCGGGTATCAGGTAGTCCAAGGTCCCATATAAAAGCGGCCCCTATGAATTATAAATCACAGGCCACAGGAGCCACAGCTTGTGGGACGTGGAGGGGACGAGAGGGGCAGTGTTCCCGGAACAAAGGACGGGGATGGAAGAGGGGGGGGGGTGGGTGGGGGGGTGGGGGAGACATGAATGTGTGTGGGGTGGGGGCAGAAGGGGAGGAGCTGTATGATAGAGCGTGATGAAGGGCAGAGGATGGGCCTCTTGTTTTGTTGTTTGTCTGGTCATGGAGTGAGGGTGACAAGGCCCTGTCACTCCCAAGCAGCTTGGGCAGGACTGTCACAGCTCTGCCAAACATGGGTTCTCAATCTCTTCTGTCACTCTTCAGCTTAACCTCTGCAAAAACAGTGCCTTGAGCCAATTATTATTTATTGTATTTTTTTAAATAATACTTTTCCTTCTTATAATATTCTTCGTGATTCCTGATAATATTCTCCCTGATTCCTCCATGGTATTTCCATGCTCATGATATTGTATATGAGGATAGTTTGTGGTCATGTCACTCTGGCGAATTTGCACTCCATAAAAGTCTGCATACCACCGAGTGTGTGTGTGTCCGTTTCTGTGTGAGAGGGATGATTGTTCCTGACCCAGCTGGAGTCCCTCCCATTGGTCAGCCAGTGGGTTGCCAGGTCTGGTCCGGTCCAGGGCGATTGAATGGAAATATAGTTTTATTTTGTGGGGGGGGGGGGGGGGGGGAGGCATGCTGATGAAAGGTTGATTGATATGGTGTCAGGCGCTCTGTGATGGATTAAATTGTGTGTGCAGACGGCTGTGGCCCCGGCCAGTCATGGCTGTTGCTGCCTTTTCCGCCAGCCACCACCACGGCAGCTTGAAGAAAATTTGATTTTCGCAGCTCAGAAACACACGGCAGCCCCTTTCTCTCCGCTGTCTGACTTCCATTTAGTTTGAGAGTGCACAAGTGATTCTTTATTGGATGAAATCTGCGCCGGATTGGATAAAGTGTTAGAGCGCTGAGTCATCTATCACTATCACCGCCCCAGCTCCAGTTTGGTCTTAAAAGAAAAGAATGAAGGCAGAAAACAGTGGAGGAGAAGAAGAGGAGGGAAAACAGACAGCCATAGGATGTTGAAAATTTGAAAATTAACTGTGAAAAAAAAAAGAAAGAATCTTTCCTCCAACAGTTAAGCCTGTTCCCTACTCAGAGGATGCCAAGCCTCTCTCTGTAGAGATTGGTCTGAAGGGCTTATTACACTAGAGCGCTACAATCTGCATGGCCTGGATCTGCATCCATCTGCAGACAGGGACCCCTGTACTTCCTGCTGACCACTTTCAACAGGAACACCTCTGCTCAGCGATGTAAACTTGATGACGTGGTCCACCTCCCCAGTGCTAATATAGAAAGGACAAGGCGAGCTGTACCAAACTAATGCACATCTCTAGTTTTCCCAGCGTCTATCAGTATCTGGTGCCCTGACCTGGCTCTTCCCTCTCTCACAGTATCCCCCCCCCCCACTCCTACCCTCCTTCCTAGTCCAGAGTGGCTCCAGTCCCTCCACCTTGACCCCCCAACCCCTTTTAGGGGCTGATCCCAGCGCCTGAAGCCATCCCCCTGCCCCAGAAACAGATGAACACCGCCCCCCCAGGTCTGACAGTGCTGCTGACCGCATGGCCAGCCGCCCTACCTCGCACAGCCCCCCCCCCCCCCCGCCCCCTACCTCGCACAGCCCCCCCCCCTGCCCCTGTCAGCCTCGCAAACGAATTAGCCAGCCTTGTTTGTTTGCTCGCATCTGACCACCATCTCCCATCCATCCATATTTAAACACTAGACCTTCTGTCCCTCCCTCTCCCCATTAGTGCCAGGCTCCAAAGACCAAATGGTCGCGGATTTAGCTCAGGGCAATGCAGGCGCTCAGAGCGCATCCAGGAGAGAGGGATGGAGGAGGATGGGATGGTGGGGGGGGGGGGGGGGGGTTTAGTGGGGGCAAAGTTGGGAGAGAAAAGGAGGCGAGGGGGGAATTATTTAAAAGCGCAAACTCCTATGTATTTCATTTAGTCATGCATAATTCATTTTGAAATGAGCTTCAGACGATGTAAATCTGTTCAGAGACGGACTCTTTTCCGAGCCTTTACCCCTCAAGTGTCTCTGTGGCTGGGCTGTCCTGAGGCAGTGTGGACCCCCTCCTTTAATAAGTCATGACGGCATCGCTGCAGCACTTATGGTCTGGCCAGAGACCTTTAATGAGGGCTGGGAGCCCCTGTCAACGCATCCCCCCAGAAATCTTTTATTAAGAGCATTTAAACACACTACATCCACTCAGCATGTATGACCACATCTTAGAGACACCAGAGTGTATATCTGTGTCATGGATAGTCACGGGCAGCAGTTCCCCTGCCCCGGACAAGCTCAGGAAGGCCAGGAGATTCAACCTCGTCTCTGGTTGTGCTGAGGGAGAAGCCGTGCTGAGAGACACTCATAGGACCTCTCTGTGTCCAGGAGGGGGTCCTTATCTAACTGATTTATTGTGCCTCCCCGGGGTCGGAGCAATGACCTCTGTTCTCCTGCTGTGTTGATGATGGCACCTTCGTGAAGACAGAATATTCACAGGTCACCCAAGTACACTCGGGCCCAAATACTGGTCACCTGCCTCCTGAGGAACCAATTAGAGGTTGCGTTTATTCAAGTGGACAGGGGCTCTTTGCGTCCCTAATCACAGTGTCATTTAGATGAGCTGTTTCACGAAATGCCTTCCAACATTTCATATTTCGATATGACAGGTAATTACTTTGATCAGAATGCTATTTAACACGCTCACCCCTCGGGGCACAAACGTGTTAACACGGAGAGAAAAACAACTGCATTTGTCATTAAGATTTCTGTAACTTTTTATATTAGCTGAGTCCAGGAGTTATTATCTTCTTTGGCTCAGGAGAATTTCATTGACATATTAATGTAGTTTAAACCAGAGGAAGAGGCACTGAGGTAGAGATAGAGATCCTATCACAGGTTAAGTCCAGTCTCTTTGATACTGGCAGACTGTCATTAAAGTGTTGCTTAGGCCCTCAGCCATAAATCCACTATTCTAAGAGACCTGACCTAGGATAATGGCAAGTACATTGTTAATGCATCATTTTTTTAATAAGTTGGAAAATTGCTTAGACCTCTGAACAAAGGCACAGTGAAGGAAGGAGCACTGACAGTAATAATAAAAGGTAAGACAGTCTTTCTCTTTCATTCCTTTTAAGTTTCCAACATCCAAGACTGAAGCAAACTAGCAAGAAAAAAATCATTACGCGTTTGTTTCATCTGAGTCTTTCTTCCCCAGCACAGAAACACTGGGCTGATTAAAGATGACTAAAATCTAAAACCGACCGAGCCAGTTCTTCTCCTTCCTCTTCTCTTCAACTTTTATTTTTAATGGAAAACCTGCCCTGAGCTCGTTTACTCAGGAACAGAGGGACATAAATGTTTTAAAATTTTACCAAAAAAATAAGAAAAAAGGGAAGAAAAGGGGAATGGAAGGAGGAAAGGACAGGTAATCGGAGAAAGATTTTAATCTTAATAATTCATAAAGCAGTCCCTCAATCCCCCTTTTTCTCTCTCCTGACTGGTGTTTGATGAAGATACAGGCTTTATTTTCGCTGGGAGATAGCAGGTCTAGGTAAATGCTGCAGTGGTAGTGCGGTGTAGATTTCCCCAGATAAGGCTAGTATGTTAGTGTAACCAGGGGGAGTGGGAAACAGCATTACCCAGCCTCAGCAGAGAGAGAGCAGCAGAGGAGGCCAGGGCCTCAAACAAGGTTAGAATGGCAACAGAGGCCCCAGGGACACCAGGCGGGGAATCAAGCCAGATTCTACACTGATTGTACACCTAGGGTCGTGGGGTTAGAGATGGGTAGGGAACATCACAGCCATGAGTGTATATGTGTCTAAGTCTCTGTGTGTGCGTGTGTTCTATGGATTCAAGCAAAAGTGTTTACCAGCTATGGATACAGTTAAACCAAGGTTCACTGGTTCCCCACTTCTTAGACGCATCATGCTTGTTCTGTGCTAGAGGGAGGCACAAGTGATTACTGTGATTGACTGGACTATTATCAGGATTATTCTGATGATCTCTGTACTTCCCGTGGCTGGGATCTCTGTCTGCAGTGTCTTTCTGACCACGGAGAGGGCGTGTTGCACGTTCATACGCTCCCTGCTAAATGACAAACTTGAATACGAAAGCACATCTGTTCTGTTTTGCGCGGGATGGGTTATTTAGCCGAAAAACTGTAACAAATAACGTGACGTACATAAATGTACGAGACCAGAGTGGCTGAGAGAGGGATGCAGAGAAAGGAAATTAAATGGAAGGGTGTGTGTGTGTGTATGGGGGGGAGGGGGGTTTTAATTGAGGTTTGCCCCTGTGATCCCCTTGTAAGTTGGTCAGATGGCTGAGAAGTTATGGAATCGGGCTACCAATCAGAAGGTTGCCGGTTCGATTCCCGACCGTGCCAAATGCCGTTGTGTCCCTGGGCAAGGCACTTCACCCTACTTGCCTCGGGGAGAATGTCCCTGTACATACTGTAAGTCGCTCTGGATAAGAGTGTCTGCTAAATGACTAAATGTAAGTTGTGTCCCAGTATGCTTAGCGGTGCGGCCACTCAGACCTGCAGCCCCTCAGGGCTGAAGCTCAGCTCAAAGTGGGCTGCCTCTCCTCTCGTCTTCCTGGCCGGCAGTCTCCAGCACCTTTCCACCCCAGTGATCACACCCTCCAGCCCAGGATGTGTGTTGACACTGTGTCGGAGGAAGCGTTCTCTGATAATGCCCCGGTATTGATCAGCTATCCACAATGCGTGCTGCTGGGAAAGAGATCTGTATTCAATCCCGACTGATTGCTGATGCTGTCAGGCTAGCGGGCCAGTGTGATGGTGATCCCACTGGCCGCTTGCCGTTTGCCACTGTTTGTTTTACGCAAGCCCAGGGTTCATCAGAGGTGGGGGGCCCCCTCCCCCCCATCTGGAGCCCCAGTAGTCAAGTTCAACCATGTGTCTGGGGGACCAGGGGTCTGGGAGGGTCTGGGGGGTCCAAGGGTCCTGATGGGGGGAGGAGGGGGGGGGTCTGGGGGGGTCTGGGTGTCAGGTCCATCTGGACCAATTTGCATAGAGAGGCCAGCTGAGAGAGAGCCAGTCAAGGGACAGGAAAGCCAGGGTGCAGGGGGCTGATTTCCTCCAAATGTGATTTCTCTAAGCAGGAGAGAGCTGAACGGCCATCCTTTTATATTTATTTAATGCAATGCGAATTGATTTTCAAATCAACCCTTGCTGTGGAAAACCCAATTGGTTCATGTTTATTTACCCTGTGTGTACTTTATGGTATGCATGAGATGCGCTTTCCAAAGAAATCATCAACAATTATATCAGGGAAATATAGGAGAGAAATGTCAAATGCTTCAAATCAGTGACAGGGAACCGTACATCTAAAACACACTTTTGTCAGTCCAGGAAGTGAGTGATTTTACACACGCCTTGATGGCTGCTTGTGGTGGTGTTTGCAGCCAATCTCTGAAGGTTTGATATTTGTGTGCTTGTGTGTGTGTGTGTGTGTGTGTGTAAGAGAGAGAGAGAGAGAGAGAGAGAGAGAGAGAGAGAGAGAGAGAGAGAGAGAGAGAGAGAGAGAGAGAGAGAGAGAGAGAGAGAGAGACTCAGCGGTGTGATTAGACTGAGTTCTGTCCCCCCTGAAGGTGGAGGGGCCAGGCGTGAGGCTGCACTGCTTCTCTTGTCTATTGTGTGTGATGGTGGCCCTCTCGGTGCTCAGCCCCAGACTTCTGACCCTTTTCATTCTGCTGTCCGGCTCCAGCTGCCCCGCAATCTAGTAGCCATTAGAATACTGAACAGATGCTCGGGGGGGCTGGGAGTGAATTCAAATAGGGGTCTGCTCAGATCCCAAATCATTTTCATAGTTCTTCAAATAGATTTTTTCGGAAGGGAGCGGGAGAGCATTATACAGCCATGACTGGTATTTTCTTTAAAATGATTTATGGATTTTTAAAACAAAAACGATGGGAGTGTATTGCTGTAATTTTAGCGAAATCCAATTGCTGTTGTCTGAGCAATGGTCAGTTGGGTGTGTGTGGTGCATGTGTGTGATAGATACAGAGATAGAGAAAATGTGTGTGTTTCTGTGTGTGTATGTGTGTGTGTCTCCAGGCTAGACAAAGCGTCCTGCTACTTGACAGTCGCCCCTGTCAGCGCTGTGGCCCAGTAGTGTGTGTGTCTGTGTGTGTGTGAGTGTGTGTGTACCGTGTGTGTATGTGAGTCTGTGATCAATCTCACGTGGATCAGTCATGGTGTCAGAGAAGCAGTGGCTCTGACTCTCTCTCCATCTCCCTCTCTCTCTCTGCCCCTCTCCCATTTCTCTCTCTCCTGCTGCTCTCCATCCTTCCTTCCCTTTGGCTCTGTAGGAGAGTTGGGTCAGGAGCGAGCTGAGAGACATTCACACATCCTGCTGGAGGATAATTAATGGAAGCCAAGCTGGAAGTCTGATCCTGCCACTGGAATACTCCAACCAGGTACCTCTCTCTTCTTTGCTGTGGGAGCTCTCTGGCCTCTCTGACTATCAGCTAAGCTGTGACTGTTGATCTGCTGACCAGCGTTCCTACCCTCACTCCCCAACTCTCTCACTCACTCCCTCACCCACTCACTCGCCACACACACCCTCTCTCCCGCTTACTCTCACTGACACATTGCACACACACACATTCACACACACACACACCCACACACACGTAAATACATACAGACACACTAACACACACACACACACACACACAAGCTGACACAATTGTTCACACTATGACACATTTACTCTATACACCTTAGCTGGTTACTTCAACACTTCTTGCTTTGCGAAGGACTCCGTTTCTGGTTTATCTGTTGTGTGGGTTTACAGGTGTATAGAAATATATAGTTCATGCTCTGAGGTGGGAAATGTCAGATATTTGAAGTTGAGGTGGGCTGTCTGTACTGTACAGTTTGCTTTGGGCGTGTGCCTCTGTATCTCTAATCAATTCCACCTTTCTCAAAGGTTGCTGTTGCTTTTCCTTTTGTTGTTATTACGTGTTTTGTGCTGTTTGTTTGCTGAGATGAAACTGAAATCTGTAGATAACGTTGACACATTTAAAAGCTCCTCAAAGCGATTGTATTAGACTGTGCTGTATGAGAGTTTCACAACTCTTTCTTTTAGACAGGGACACAAATTGTAGACAGAGTAATCATATTATATGGAGTTAATTGGCATGTTGTTTTCCCTCACCTGTCCCTCTGAATCATAGCTGACACCAATAGGGCTGCATTTATATTTATTCAAGTGCTCAGGGTTTTTCTTTTTAGATCTGCAAACATGCACAGAATGAACATTTCATTTTGTGTGATTTCAAACTATACAGTAACCACATTTTTTATTTAAGAATCAAACATTCTTTGAGTTGCATAATTGTCACAGCTTCAATAAAATCATCAAGGAAAGTGTGGCAAAATAGGAGGGAATGTCTTATCTGCATGACTTATCTGCCTTTTTAATTGATTCTTTCCGGAGTGTTCGCAATTGACAGTCTGGACTAACTTTTCAAATGCTGGGTGTTGACACGTAGGCACTTCATTCAAATTTTTGGGGTGAGATTGGAGATGAGGTTTCCTGCAAATGTCACTGGAATTTTGGGATGGAGTGAGAGCTGTTTCAAAAGGCTCAGTACAATAATGTCTTTGAGCAGGTTTTGAGGAGGACTGGAAAAGGGGATAATTAAGTGCAGGAAGGTGTTGATTGTAGAAATATCTGGGTCTCTTTAATGTTTTCCTCTCCTCAACTGGCGGCCAGATGTTTTCTGACCGTGGTCGTTGGACAACGTTGTATTGTACTTTCACTTTAACCACATTAGCTGCCCATTTGGCAATTGTAGTCGGGTGAAACAGTTAGAACTTGTTCTAAACTTAATTCACATGTACACACCCCAAGGTTAATGGCTAACAAATTAACCCCTGAGGCATTATCTTACAAATAGCCTGCAGCAAATGATAACCTATAATCCATATCACCAATTATGTGTCAGGCAGAGGCCCGTGGCCGTGACCTGTCTCCCATGAAGGGACTCTCTCCGGAAACAGGATCTGTTCCTCCATGCAGAGTGGCCTTAATGATGTCATTATAGGGATAAAGAACACAGGCACCTGGGACCACCTCATCCTCTGGGCCAGTCTCTCTGTCCGTCTGTCTATGGATCTATCTATCTGGATCTCTGACTCTCTCTAGATATTTCTGTGTCTCTGTTCAACTGTCCCTCTCTAGATCTATCTGTCTCTCTGTTCAACTGTCCCTCTCTAGATCTATCTGTCTCTCTGTTCAACTGTCTCTCTGTAGATATATCTGTCTCTCTGTTTAACAGTCTCTCTCTAGAGCTCTCTGTCTCTCTGTTTAACTGTCTCTCTCTACATCTTTCTGTCTCTCTGTTCAACTGTCTCTCTAGATCTATCTGCCTCTCTGTTCAACTGTCTCTATGTCTACCTGTCTCTCTATTTAACTGTCTCTAGATCTATCTGTCTCTCTGTTTAACTGTCTCTAGATCTATCTGTCTGTCTGGATCTCTCTGTTTGTATGTCTATGGATCTATGTTTGTCTGTCTTTCTCTGGATCTGCCTGCCTGTCTCTCTCTAGATCTATCTGTCTCTACTTCTCTCAGTCTCTCTTCCTCATCTACCAGTTCCTATTTTTGGTAATCCCTCTCTCTTTTTGTGACTAGAATCCTCAACTGTGTGCTGGGAGTCTTAAGGGCATGAGAGGTGTATTACCGTAAACAACAGGTGTAACATCCCTGCTCAGTAACACCCCAATACAAAACCCTATACAATCTCTACAATACAATACATTTTTTTCTAAATAACATATTGACTCGGTTTTTTTTTCTTCTGCTAGCATAAACAATTTCATCCTATCCTAAACAAACCGATGTCTTCTGATTGCAACAAGTCAGTCCAGTGTTTGCTCACACTTGTGCTTTCAATAACCCATCCAAATGTAAATGATTCATAATGTCTGCTTGTTTTTAAAATAAACATCTTGTTGAATTTGTACTTTTGCAGGACAGACTGTGGAGATTCACAGTCAAGGCTATCTTGAGTAAGGGTGTTTTTTTTCTACCTTGGAATTGACAAGTGACACACACCAGCTCATGCAGGTGAAGGACAGAAATAGAGCCAATGAATATTTTGTGTTACTTTACGGAGTAGTCGTATATAATTTCACCGAGATGAAAGTATTCATCAGATCAAGAATTGGACACTCTCCAGGGTCTGTATGTATCATCTTCGCCATCATGACATATGACAGGTCATATACTATAGCTTACATGTGCATAACATGTGTAATTCAATACAAGAAGGTATGACATAAAATAACGGATCTTCAATTTAAAAATAGATATCTGCTATTGAATGAATTATATAGTGTTAAAGATATATTTATTTTTGTCAGTTTTAGTTAATTGTGCTGACATTTCATCAACTTTTGAATAAAACATCCATCTAGTATAGGTTGACTGGAATAAACAATAGGTCTATACATTATTTGGTCAAAATAGATCGTGGACAAGAGCATTTTCACACTTAATGATTGGAAGAATGTTACTGTCGGAGGAGAATGTGTGTTAACTTACTTTAGTAAAGTGGGCTATTACTTTTCAGTTCGTTCACTGTGGTCATCTATTCATTTTCTCAGTTACACAAGACACAAACTGCGTTTTTGCATACTGGGCTATAAATAGCGTGCTGGGTTTTTATGTTGTTGCAATATCATGGGACATGACGCAAAATCACAGCTACATTATCAATTGATTTTGATATTTCAACAAAAAATATATATAACTCCGTTTAAATTATAAGTAATTTGGTTTATTTTAAACATTAACTTACGTTTTTACGAAAACTGCTGCTGAAAACTAGCGTCTTGATAACTTGATTGAGATTAGAAGTCGATAGCTAGTTTACAAAGTATTGGATTAGCATATGTTTTGATCCTCGGTATAAAAGAAAACGGCTACATTTAACAATTAAGCATAAACTAATTGCTGACTTTACCAATAGGCTAATTAACTTTTTCTGGAACTGTTTTTTTAACAGGAGTGGTTGCATTCTTTAATTGAAGTTCTGCAGAAGGTTTTTAGCCTATAACATGCTTGATGATGAATTGTCTACCCCAGCCTTTTTTAAATCATCAAGTGGTCAAATAAATGCCGTTTCCAAATTATATGATAAAGCTATATAGAGATAGCTATATATAACGTTTATTAAAATAAGAAAAAAATAGCAACAACAACTAAAATATAGCCTACATTATTAACAATTGTAATGCATAACCATAATTACAAAAGCTTAACCTACCCATTTTTATATAAAGGCCTAAATTAGTTTAATGACGATAAAACTATAATTCTATTATTAATTCGAAAGTTTTTCCATAGATTTTATCTAACATTTGACACAAATATGAACCATACCGATTTGACCAAGTCAGCGGTGTGGCGCTACGTGTCCATGCTCTCAGGCAGTTTGTCCTGGGCTTTCACGGTCAATGGCACCAGGGACCTTGAACTTCAACGTGAACGGTGAGGAGTTCACAATGTGAGGCAGTTGTCCTACAATGAGATTAGAGCCATATGCCTATCACTAGATGCAAAGTGACAAATGGATATTGTTGTGTTGTTGGGTTAAAATGGGATAAACAACCTTGTTGAAGGGCAAAATTGTGAAGCAGATTTCACTCATAGATATGTTGGATTTTAGAGCTTAGTGCTCTGTGTCTTCAAGCAAACCAACACAGGCTACTATCACCATCGCCATCATCTTCCTTCATAGTCTAAAAGTCTAGTTGTGATAAGATGATCTCCACGCAGTGCAATGTCAGTTCTCCAGACCTTCAGATTGATTGTCACCTTCCGCAGATAACACGGAATAATACTGTACATAAAAATAGCAGCACGTATTCATTATTTCTTTTGCTTTGCCCTTCATGTCATTGTGGTTACTTGCCTACACTTTGCCTACTTCATGCTCTCTGGTCCTCCCTTTTTAAAAAGTATTTTGTTTCACAAATGTTAATTGATTAATGATAAAAACATTTTTGTTAATAGATACTTTTACATCCTGCACTGGTGTCTATTTTCATAGCACATTATCATGCGTAAGACTGCGGGCCCATATTTTCTGCATGACTATTCAGACTGCTGCCTATTTGTTGGAATAACCGAATCATATTTTGATGCTTGAAGACCTTTTTCTCTGTGGATGAAAGAAAAGACATGGGAGAACTATGGAAATGGTGTGAATAAACGTGATTATTTATGTTTAGCAAAGGAAATTGTTAAAGGAGGAGAAAACAGTAAAAGAGCTTTGCTATATGGGAGCCTTTTATAGCAAGTTGTGATGGATAAAATATCTGGCTTAACAGCAATGTTTCAACATGGTTCACAATTATTTGCCCACGTAATGTCAAACAAAGATACCTGAACAATAAATAAAAATATAACCTACAAAAACTTTGCTTCAGGTCAATTCGCTCCGGTGTTTGTGCAGTCTTACTATTTATACCCTCGCTCCTTTGCTAGTGTAGTAAAGGGAAAATGTTTGAATTTCTGTTCTGGTAGGAAAAGGGTTAGGTGAAGTTTTCTGTTAAAAAGGAAATGGAGCTGACTGCACATATACAAGAGACGTAGTGCACTCATGGAGAAAAAGGTAACCGTTGTTACAGGCCTGCCTGGCTTCTGTATGCTAATAAACGTAGGCCAATTATGTATTTTCAAACATAGCCCTTAGGTCCGCTTTTCATAGACCCATGTTTCATTAGCGAATTAATCAAGAAAAGTTTTTTTCTTTTTTTTTCTTCTATTCAAAACAATAGCACTGTTAATTTAAATTAAGTATAATCATATCTCTCATATATAGGTAGTGGCTTATTTCAGATTTAGCTGCTCAGTCAATGCTAATGTATTGTCATTCTTCGTTTTTTTTAAGCCTAATTATTGTCTTCCTGGTGATAAAAGCCCTATTAGAATGTAATGAATACTAATTATACCGAATAAACTTGTCATTCTCTGTTGTATCACTTGCCAAATTCCTCAATATTTAGCCAAGGGGTAATTAATACGGCGATTACCCTACAATAAAGCCTAATTACCACTAATTGGTTCAAAGGGGGCTTAGGTAATTATTACAGACTAATTGAAATCCTTTAGGAAACGAGATTGTTGTGTATTCTAAGCAGAAGGTCCTTACAAGCTGCTCTCAGTGGTAAACACTATTCACATTCAAATGAGACCATGGCACAGAAACAAGCAAGCGCCCGCCTCCCAGCCTCCCATTAAAGCGATTCGCCTTTGTTGCCAAGTGATGTATTAACCTGACATGTGCTAAGAACTTATTTGGTTAATTTTGTGGATGGCACAGTGCCCGACAGCAGGAAGATAACTAATCCCCAGAGCAAACAGTAAATAGGCTGATATATTTAGAGAGAAATAACGCAATGGGAAATTTCATTCGATCAAATATCCTACATGTGTATGATTATTTTTTCTTTCTTAGACTTTAGACAATTCACGTCAACTTTTTAATGAAGTTATTTAGTTTCGATTGAAATAAAATGTATTTATAAAATAAAAAATATCCGCTTTAAATGTTAAATAATTATGTTAAACATGTGCACCTATAAACACTGACTGAATATCACTGCAGTATAACCAATAATATTATCAAATGAAACGTAGTCCGAAATTCAGAAAATTGTTTATTGTCAATGTAAATACATTTATGGAATATTACAGTTGAGGAGCCTTGCACCTGTCTCACTCGCGCTGGGATTGGCACCCCTCGTGCAGCCGGGTTCGGGAGCAGCTCTGCTGGCCATGACCGGCGATGCGTGTCAAATTTTGACCCCCCACGCCTTTCCTGCGGCATTTGTCTTTGTTGTTCAACGCACTGAATACGTGACCTATATAAGCATTTTAATGTCTGTTCTTCGTTCCACTTTGGACTGATAGGAAATAGGATACATTTGTCTGTATTTCTGCTCATTTTGCACATATTTTTGTGCCCCTGGTTTAGCTTTGATAAGTGTAATATTAATATGATGAGGATGTGTCAATGGCAGGCTGCATACCTGACTGAACAGACAATCTGTGATACTGGGCCTAATGCAATATTAATGCATGCAGGGTTTGTTTGATATCAGAAAGGATGTGTCTCCAAAAGTGGCCTCCACAGGGACCCTCCTAGAGTTGAGCATACATAATACTAATGATCACACTTTTTAGCCTCCATCTGAACAATTTTACACTTCTTTTTATGTGACAAATGTAGAAAGCATTGTTCTTTTATCATACTTTTTCCACATGCAAGCATATATTTTTGTCTATATCAAAATACATTTTCTCAGTGGTTCCACACCTCCAATTGGAACACTTTAATAACTTACAATTATGCACACCAGGATAGAAAATAATAGCATACAGAAATTATTACATTGCATGAATAATATATTTCATCAATGGCAATTGAGATGTGTTTAAATGGTCAATCATGTCAATTGGTTGTATTGATTAAAGGATTGTGAAGATGTAAGTGGGATGAGTGGAGGCTCCTGGCTGTGTCTCGTGAACAGAGAGGAGAGCTGGGGATAATGAACCATAATGTAGCAGAGGCAGGGTCTCCTGCAGAATAATCCCAAATTATACCCCCAAAACAAGCAAGCCATCTCCTGGGTGCTGCAAGGTCAAGTCCATGACCCCTGACCTGTGTAGGTCTGTGTCTGGAGTGTGGCGGGGGCAGGCGTGCATGGAGAGGGTGTGGGGCCTGCTTGTTGTCTGCCTCTCCTGCTATCTAGCTGGCCTGCTCCCCTCACCAGGGTTTTAGCCCTACACTCCATCTATTATTTAGCAGGCTTATTAAAAGTTATTTCAGAGCCGTCAGGGCCTGCCAGATGACCTGAGACAGGAGGCCTCCTGAGTGTCCAGATCAGCGTGATGGGAGGCAGGAGGAAAGCCCAAATGGACAGAGTGGAACTGCTAAAAACACACAGGTTCAAAACAAACAGAAAATACCGCCTGCATTATTCAAGGGGGCATGTGCTATAGGAGAAATAAGAGGTCTTCAATATTTCACAAGCACAATCACCAACACAGATGCATGTTTAATTGAACCCAATGCCGCTATGTAAGGTGAGGGCAAAATAAAAGAAGAAATAAAAATGATGTAACCTTAGTAAGACTATACCCAAATAATCCTGAATCACAAAGAAGCAAAACATAGAATAAACATCACAAATGTATACCACCAAAAACAAAACAGGACATATCTTATTTTATTTTACTGTGAAGTTAATTTGCACAATAATAGCAGACATGGCCTAACAATGTCCTGGGATTGACTAGACTTTTTTGATTAAAATACAAATGAATATTGTACAGCAGTGCAAAAAAACAGCATTCATTCTAGTTCAGATTACATTCATAAATCCATGCAATTTTGAAATCACTAAAACAACTATTGTATTCAACTCTAGCCGTCTCTTAAATTTTAGCCCTCAGTGCTCCAACCTATTTTATGACACCTCTTGCTGTGCTCTTTGCTTGGTTTTGAATATTCATATCCTTGTTGAAGAAGTGTGACATAACCTTTTCCCCCTAATGTGATGTGTGCACATGCACTTCCCAGCTGTGTCCGGAGAGGGCTTGGGCGCTGGGGCTACGGGGGGGTCGAGGTGCACAGGGTACGGGAGTGGGCTGAGGCGGAAAGGTCAGGGGAGGCAGGAGACAGGCGGGCCGGCCGGCTGCTGAGGCTTTGAACCTAACAGATGGTGAAGGTTAGGTGACGTCCCCTCGCCTGGCCTTTCCCCAGTAATTGAGGATAATTTGAGCACCAAAGAGAGAAGGCCTGTCCACTGTCAGGCCGAGAGAAGAGAGGCGAGGTTAATATGAAAATGATTTTGCATTACCGCTGGCTTTGCGAGGCTGGCTGCGCGGAGCTCTCCCTGGCCCCGGTCCTAATCCTGGCCTGAGGCTGCAGGGATGAAGAGTGTCACCCTGGGTCCAGGCGCCACACCACACTCATGAATATATCACCCAGCCACGGGCCTGTGCCCCCCATTAACCAGCCCACTGCCAGGACCCATTACACCCACCCACTCAGGAGCCAAGAGCTCGGGGGGCATTTTGGGGAGGTTTGGGGTGAACTGACATCACCCCCAGTCCTGTAAGAACAAAAGAGGGGTACACAAAGGCCATGTCATATGAGAGGGACTGCACACCTCTTCCTTCCTCTGCAGGAACAGTTTTCACCTAAACATGCAAGGCCAAAACCACAAGGATCTCTGATAGTTCACGACATCTACAGTACTTTGTTATTTTTTTGTTACAAAAATAACCCACATTCAACTGAACAGAAAATGCATATCTTTGGATATGCATGTTTTATGAAAATGTATTTGTTTTTTGCCCCACATTTTCATAGTAAGCCATCAGTGTATTTCCAGTAGTGCAAACAGTACAGTAGATTTGTATAGTGACTAGACTGTGACTGCTGTTCCCCACAGCCCTGTCTGGTATGTCAGCTGTAACTGTGGGACCAATTCTGGCCAGAAAGTTGCCTCTTTGGTGTGATGAAGTCATTTACAACTATTGATCTGATAGTCAAACTGAACATGTATTAACCTGGAGAACCTTGGAGGGAGTTTCTGGGAAAATGGAGGTGCCCCAGGGACCCCTCAGCAGCTCTGCTGAGACTCAGTAGACAGATATGTAGCCCAGGAAGGAAGGCCTTGCCCAGGCCCTTCTAAAACTCAGTGTAAACGCTGACCACACTGCTGCCGTAGCTACTTTGTTCTCTGTTAAAAACTGATCTAAATGCGCAAATTTGGTAGATTCTTTTGATCTTAATTACACATTTATTTAAACGTACACAAAGTAAGTATTTGCATTTTACTATCTATGTTATATGATACTTTGTCATCATTAATCAGTAATCATTTGTTCTAAACTTTAGAACTTGTTCTAAAATTGTCTGTTGTACAGTATTTACCTTTGTAAAGTCCTCTAGCTGAAGACAATTCTGTGTACATGTGCTTCTCACTGTGTGTGTGTGTGCATGCATGTGTGTTTGTGCGTGTGTGGGCACTATGGCCGGTGGGCTCCCCTAGGTGTAGCCCAGATGAAGGGGTCTTTACTGGGGTTGTCCCCATCGCATGCCCTCTGCTTGTCCCCCGTGTTCCCCAGGAGTGACAGGCCTTAACACAGCCTTTCTTCTTCTGACCTGCTCTCTGAACACTGCCTGCCTCCCCCTCCACCTGGCTCCGTCTGTTCCTGCCTCCTAAGCGTCGGCTAGCTGACTGCCTTGTCCCCCTCAGTACTTAGTCAACTATTCCAGTTCAAGCTGAAGCTCCAGATTAATGCGGCTTTATTGTCTCTGTTCACACTTCAGACTTCCTTCAACAGAAAAAGGGTGAAGCGGTTAAATGAGCTTGGGCAGAAGGAACATATGACTCCCTCCCTCTCTCTCTCTCTCTCTCTCTCTCTCTCTCTCTCTCTCTCTCTCTCTCTCTCTCTCTCTCTCTCTCTCTCTCTCTCTCTCTCTCTCTCTCTCTCTCTCTCTCTCTCTCTCTCTCTCTCTCTCTCTCTCTCTCTTTATCAGGCAAGGTGAATGGTCACAGAGGTCAGCTGTGTTGTCAGAGGAGAGAGAGACTGAGAGAGTAGGAGAGGTTGAACGCTGACGTATTCAAACAATGGGAGAAACAGCTGTTTTATACAAACCACATAGCTTAATCAAACCTACACACACACACACACACACACGCACACACAGATCTGTCAGTTCTAAAACTGAAACATGGAGAGTTTTAACCCTCATATGTCTCACAGTTCTCAGAACTTTCTGCATTCAATCAATCACAATGATAAACATATTTTTGACAGTGTACATTTTGTTTTTGTTATTTTTTATTCACCGGAGGTATCTGGGTACAGTCTTTAGCAGTCTGAGGCTGAAGATGTTATCTGGCATGTGTTTTCTATCTTCCATGCAGAAGCTAGCGACCTGGGGAGGGCCAGAGATACGTCAGGCTTCTCTCCATAATCATCCTCTTATTATTTCACTTTTTTTGTCTCCAAATGAAAAAAGGGCATTCATCACTCTGTTGACCTGCAAGATCATGGCAGAAAGTACTCCTTTGAACAGTAAAACAAAAATTCACTTTTAAATAAGATCAATTGTAAACAAACCGAGGCCAACCCTTTGAAAGGCCTTGCCAAGAGATTTACCTCGCCCTGTGGCAAATAATATTTCTTGAACTGGGTTTAAATTTCAAGTGTCTTGGGTTTATAAAAACCAGGAACAAAAGAAAATCAGTCTCTGAACAGCAAATTTTATCTTCTGCTGGGGCAAGATGTCAAGATTGCATTTTTGTTGTCTCAAATACAGGAGCAGGGATGGTGTAAAGAAAATCCCCGTATAAACCTGACTTTTTGTGTTTTCTTGTATTTAGTAGGATCACAAAAACATACAATTTGCTAACATTATTTAGGTAAATTTAGAGACATATTCTCTAAATATCCTATTTATCATATACGTTGTATGATATTCTAACTGGCATATTGCTTGTTACATACACACATTTAGCTTCTGGCTTTATGGTATTTTTCTTTAATACCACAGTACATGTAATTTGATGAAATTACATAGTAAATGTAATTTTAGGAAAATGCACACAATTTTATTCAAATTCAACATTTCAAATTTAGAATATATCTGTGCAAAATCCCTTCCCTTTCTGCTATTACTTTGTGTTAACTGTAATATCAGAGGTGAACTAGAGATAGATAAAATTTGATCATTGTCTCTAGTTACTCTTCAGTGTGTACTGCAGGATAATTATGATTATGGTAGCAATAACTATTTACTATTTGTTGGTAATACCAGCGATAAGCGCCCTAGTAATGACTTGCTCCCTTGATCAGTCTCATATAAAGCTAAGATGAAAGCGTGTGGGATTGTGTTATAGGGTCTTGGTGTGACCTCTCTGGATCCTTAATATCCTCCCTTCCTCCTGTCTCCTCTGCTCCCTGCATCCCTCTCTGAAAGGGTAATAACCCCATGTCGGCACAAGCATTTCTACTGCTCCATTTTGCTGGCTGAGGTAGTTTTTTTTTTTTGTCTTTTGTTTGTTTTTTTAAGAGAACACATCAGAGAGAGATGGGTAAGTAATCATGAAAGAAAACTCCTGCTGCACCCCTGACTCCCTTTTTTAATTGGACACAGCTTTTTAAGTGAACCTCAGTCTCCAGATTCAGGCAGGAACAGCACTGGCTGTAATTTTGTTTCTCTTTGTAGTGAGCCCTTGTCAAAGCCAAATAAAGCCAGTTCAGCTCCCCAGCCAACCAACCTTTCCCTGCGAACTGCTACAACCCACCCATAGTGCCTCCTCTGTCATCTGGTGTTCCACTCTACTTAAAACAGAACGCGAGGGGGGGAAAGGAGAGGTAGACAAAGAGTGAAAGAGAATGAAAAAATCCCCCAGCCTCGCTACCATCATTTTATTTTGATTTTTTCCATCCTATTCTTTAATCCCTCTGATGAAGTCTGGACAGGCACGGGCATGCTCTTGCAGACAGCAATTTCACTGCACCATATGTGTCTCACACGTAAGATCCCGGGGAGAAGAGGGGCCGGGCAGGAGCACGGACAGGAGGAAGGAGAGAGGGAGAAAAAAGACGACATGAAATAAGAAAGGGGGGAGAGGGGGGCTGCTGTTGGGGCGCACTGATACCCTCTGATTCTCCCTGCATCCGTAACTGCAGCATACACCCACCTATCTGTCACTCACAAACACGCACACACACAGCATAACCTAAAACATCCCAGGATATCTGTGAATCAAATAGAACATGGCCACATAATACATTGCACTCATGATAAACATGCACTCCTATGCAGGTAAACAAATAAGCCAGGTACTCACACAAAATGGTGGCGAGCCAAATGCTCGCTGGCCCCTCCCTGAGCAGAGGATGTGATGCCGGCACCCTGATCACGTGACTAGAGCGGATGGAAAATGCTGCCTGGAGCGCACGCTGTCGCTGTCCTGCACACTTCTCCCCTTCTTCCTCAAGCCGTGTCCCCTGGAGGAGGGGTGCATCGCACAGTAATGGAGGTAATGCTACACGGAAGGATGCCCCGTCTACCTCCGTATTTGTCCCTCAAGCAATGCTACACAAACAGTATCCACTCGTGGAATACATCGTGTTTTGAAGGGAACCTTCCTGATTCCATGCTTTCTGGCATCTAGAGTATGTATTATGACAAGACAAAATATATGTTTTGGAAATACATGTTGTTTCATATTGGGACCTTAATCAAAACTGATGACTATTACTTCAACAGAATTTGAACATTTTTATTTATCTTCCTGCTTTATTTGAACAAATTGTGGATGCTCTTGGAAAGGAGGGGAACGAGAGGGGAGGGGGCTCAAATAATTAAATTTGGGTCAATAGACCTTGCTCAGTTACATACAAGGAGAGATCCATAACCCTTGTGCGTACTTTATCTGCTTGCATTTCCAGTACACTCAGTGCTGACCAAGCAAGTTGCTCCTTACACCTCACGCTGGCTTCCCATATACATAATATATCCACCCCTGTGTCGCCCAGCCTAGACCTGTTTACTCCCCCTGTGAAATATGTGTAGACCTCATGTGGAACACACTTCATTTGTCGCCAACTCAGAGAGAGAGAGAGAGAGAGAGAGAGAGAGAGAGAGAGAGAGAGAGAGAGAGAGAGAGAGAGAGAGAGAGAGAGAGAGAGAGAGAGAGAGAGAGAGAGAGAGAGAGAGAGAGAGAGAGAGAGAGAGAGGAAAGTAAGGTTACATTCAACCTGTGATTGTCGAGTATGTAATTAAGGTTGTGTCTATTTTAGGTGAGAATTAAAGGGGAATGAGAGCACCGCTGTCTATTACCCAGCATACCTGACAGACACTGGGGCAGTGGTCGTCTGTAATGTTCTCTTGTGGGTTTCACTAACACAGTCATGCTGTTCAGATGGGTTTTCACATGGCGTGTTCTATATTAGCCTGGAATAGTGTCATTTCTCTCATTATGAATAAGGTGTGTGCTTTTGGTCTGTATTCATTCTTTTGCCTTTAAGTGCTTTCGTTTGTTCCCCACGACTGTATGACACTGCATAAAACACGTGTGCGTTTACATCCAAAAACGATGCAACATGTCTTTATGATTATACTGCCTCGAAATAAGAGTTTGAAAGGACTTTTAAACAGCGTCATGGATCCCCCCCCCCCCCCCCCCCACACACACACACACACACACACACACACACACAACAGCGCTGTGTGTAGCAGGAGCTCCAGTAACTGTGGCTAGCGCTCGGTCTGAGAGGATCTGTATAATGCACTTCATTTGCCGCAGGGGAAACTGAGACGTCCTGAGCTATTGATCCAGGTATTGACATCATTTGACGGCTCCTTTAAAGCCTAATGTTAGGCTGGGGAGGCAAGTGATGGGAAGTGAATCAGGTTGATCTCTCTGTCATCAGGCCTGTAGGTGTGGGTGTTTGTGTGCGCGTGTGTGCACGGACGATGCATGAGAACGAGAATAAACTTGTCCAATAACCTGAAACCTTTACCGTAATCAACAATGGTTTCGTGTGCTTGTGAATGCGCAAAAATAGATACAGCCTTCTTGGCTGTGTTAAAAATGATCCCGGACCAAAACCCTTTCCATAGCAAAACACACATTATTCACTTTGAGCCTCATTGACAGTGTCCAGCGGGATGGCTGCAGTCCAGTCAGCATATGGCTGACCGGCCTGCTGCCTGCCCTTGACTTTGAGCTGTTCCCAGGCTCCGTTGGGACAGCTGTTTGTGACGCGGTGACAACAGATGTCCCACTTCATCCGTTTGGGCCTGTCTGGGGAGCCCTCTGTCCAGACCTGACCCCTGACCCCTGACCCCACTGAGTTAGAAAGAATGCTCTCACAACAAGAGGTCAAAGGGAAGATGCACATGCTCAGTTCAACCCTGCCCGGTCTGGACGTGAGTGAGTTGAGAAGATGTTTAATCAGCTCGGCTTTTCTCTGGACAACCTGCTACTCCGATGGGTCTGGGTCATCATCTCAAATTCATGAGGTGGTTTAGTGTCACCAATCCTTTGTGAGGAAAATGCAGAAGGCTAAATCACAAATGGAAAACATGAAGTAACATTGGACTACAAGCAACTTCATTGAATATTTTTCTAAAAACAAGAAAAGTAATTTATACCAGTAAGGCTGATTGTTTGACAGACAAAGATAATCAACTGAAAAATGTGTACTAATAGGTAAATGAATGTATTTGTATTATTTAAGTTTAGTAATTGCAAGTGCATCAAATAATACTATTGTATAATGAATCATAGGTAGGTAATGTTGTAAGAATAATAACTCACTTGGATAAAAAAAAGGGAACATTACAAGATGGAACTTTTTAGTAGGGGTTGTATTTTACAGTGCTCCAATGCATCTGTGAACTTCAATTTGAACTTCAATTCCAGCATGTGTGTGTGTGCTTGCTTGCATGTGTGTGTGTGCATGCGCATATGTGTGTGTTAGTGTGTGTATGAGGGGCATGGTGTTCTTCAAAGATAGCAGGTGTTAAACACTATTATTCCTATAAATCTGTCTGCAAGTCGTGTGCTTTGTCCTGCAGTAACTGTAAACTATTGAGTCCACAGAATTCTATTACTTTTACAATGAGAAGAGGTTCAAAAGATGTTTCAAAGTACATTGAAATGGCCTTAACCTTCATATGAATATATATATATGCATTTGTGTATCTATGTATATATATATATATATGGTTTTTTTTGTTGTTGTAATTTTTTACACAAGTGACTGTGTTTGCCCATTACGTAGAAGAGCATGGTTAGAGAAACAGCCCTAATAGGTCTGCAGTATGTATGGGGTTCCAGAGCCAGGTAATGAGCAGCAGTGTCTCCTTGGCCCCCTTCCCTTGAAAGGGGGTCTTCCCTCACCCAATTGTGTGTGTGTGTGTGTGTGTCTGTGTGTGTGTGTGTGTGTGTGGGTGTATATGTGCATATGGTGGGTCTGTGTGTGTGTATATGTGCATATGGTGGGTCTGAGTTGTGAACCTGCTCCTCGCTGACCATCTCCAAGCCCCAGGGCATTCTGGGGGAAATGAGCTACCTGCTGACCACTTCAATAAAATTCCATCATGAGGCCATTCACAATTCCTGAAACTATGGTCAGGTTTATAATGTGACAGGTAGCTGTCAACATCTAGGCTATTGGAAATGAAGTTCTGCCCAAAACTTAGAATTATCTTCCAATCGAGTGATTTGTGTAAGGGTGGGTCTAATACTGTTACCGCCAGCTGCAGTATTCTGAAAGGGAAAACTCCACTCATGGAATTTTGATATCTGATTTAACCAAGAAAGTTAACTTTTCTCCAAGCTGATCAAACCTCGGCCCAATATGATAAACTACAGTTGAAAACTTACAGAAAAGTCTATGAGCCTGACACTTGCTGAGCCAATAGTGTTTTTTACGGTCATATTTTAGTATTCTGCAAAAGTGGCTGATTTGGTGCTGTATATGTTAAAAAACTATTTCCCAATTCCCACAGTGCTTGTAAAAATACTGTTATTATCTTAAAAGTATAATTATAATTGCAAAATCATACAAGAGAAATATTGAAAAAGGAAAAACTTGACATACTGACAATTTCCATTTCTACATCATGCAGACAGTGTTGGTGAATGTATTGATACCTCAAATGTGAGTTGGATCTCATCAAGAATGGCAGATTTTTCCAGAGATTTGTGGGTCATCAGAGTAACTCTGAACCACAAGTGAATGTCAACTCCACAGAAGGAAAAATGAAGTAGTGTGTTCAGGATGCTACAGAGCTCTCATGTCAGCTACAGCCCCTTTTTTCGGAGACAGGTCAGCATGTCAAATGTTTAATTGTTTACATTTGTACATGTGTACAAGGTTATGCAGTATTCAGCAGATTCTGTTCCTTTTTAATCCGGTTTCTTAGATGTAAATAAAGCAACCAAACAGCTGACATTGCTGATATAATAAACTAGCTTTGAATATGTCTTTTTGAAACTGTTGCTCTGAGGTAACAAGACTGGATTGGATGACCAGCATGCTGCCCAGAACTTTGAAATACAAGCTCACTTCAGTCTCACCCTCCATCGTGTTGGTTTGTCTGATGCCTCCCACCCTCACCACACACACACACACACACACACACACACAAACACACACACACACACACACACACACATACCCAGGCGACGGGGCCAGGTAATGGGCAGCATCTTATTTGTGTTGTTGGAGGGACGCTGACTACTGCTTTCCCTTTGAAAGTTACCCCAGGATCAAAGACGCAGACACATGCATTAATAAAGGCTGGTTTGTGTGAGCTTGATTAGCTGTAATGTGCCTGCCTGGTAATTCCTGTCTGATGGCAGTGTCAGATGTAGGCAGGAGGATGGAGAGAGAGCACAGACAGTGTTGTATTTCAATATTGCTGCCTTTTAAGGGTGCCCGGGCTAGATTTGTATTGATTTGAATTTGATAATGATTCTATTAGCTCTATTAAATTTGTATATATTCAAGGGTTCAGTTACACACCCAAAAAGAAAAAAAGAAGCCAAAGAAAACAAATTAGTGTGCATGAGTGGATTGTGTTGCATGTAACATAAGAGGGGGTCATTGGTTAGAATCATCAGGAAGTGTCTGTGAAGTTAGTGAGAAGTAGACAAGAGGTCTCAGAGGCCACAGCGGTGTGTGTGCGCGGGTGTGGACATGACGTGTCATCCTGGGAGGACATTTTAAATGTCTCGACTCGCCTTCTATGGGAGTGTTTTCTTTGTGGGGACGACAGACCTTCTGTTTCTCTCTAGCTCTTTCATCTTTCTGTTTCATTTCTTACTTTCACACTCTCATTCATTCACGCACACACACACATACTCGCACATAGAGACACGCACACAACCATTTGCACCTGTCATACCTCTGTAGCTTGTGGTCAGTGTTCAGGGGCCACAGGGTCAGCTGTTATTAACACCGAGACCACTTGTACAGCTCATTGACAGTGGTCAGCAGGCCTGCCAATACCTGTCCCCCTGCATCAGGGCCAGACCGAGGTCATTATCAGTGATGTGGTCTGAAGGCCATACCGGGGACCTCTGGGACGCCTCCGTGGCCCCCCAGACAGGTCAGGTCAACGGCCCTCTGGCCACTCTCACCCCCACCCCCTCCCCGCCTCCACGATCCACTCTCTCACTCTCTCTCTCTCTCTCTCTCTCTCTCTCTCTCTCTCTCTCTCTCTCTCTCTCTCTCTCTCTGACTGCATCCCTCGGACTCTCACAGCCATCTCTCCTTGTATTTCCACTTCCCCCTTTTAGATACTGTACACTTTGCCAGTCGATGTGGAACAAACAGGCCTAAGCAGCTATCTTGCGATTTCCTGCGTAATTTTTTATCTGGCTAGATTTACAGTCAGGTAATCAGTGCAGAGCCCCTCCCGGCCTCTTCTGCAGCTCTGCTGCTCTGATACGGAGGAATAACATCTCAGCCATGGAGTTCTCATTTCATTTGGCAGCACCAGGCTGATAAATCTTTGGGAAAACACTTATTTGGAAGGTACTGTGAACATTTGGAGGCGGCCACTGGAAAGTAATAGGAATGTATACTTAGAGAAATTAACATAAGACATTTTTACGCAGTCCAAGAAAAATATAATCCATGCATAATTGATTGGCGTCGTGATTGCCTGAGTTTACTGTCATTTTTCTATAGCGCGGGAGAGTCTCTCCCCGGGCTGTTTAGCCTAATAGACTTTGGGATATTTAATTCAGGGCTGTCCAGGAGCAGCCATGCTGCTTTGCTGCACTCTCTGTCTCTCTGTCTCTCTGTGTCTTTGTCTCCCTGTCTCTTTCTCTCTTGTCTTCTCTCTCTGTCTCTCTCTTGTCTTCTCTCTCTTTATTTCTCTCTCTCTCGCTGTCTTTCTCTCAGTTCTTACATGTAATGACTTTTCCCACTCAAATGACTCATTTAGCATGCAAACTCAAGGTCAGCTGCAATCTAATTGCCTTGTCATTTTGATAAACTCTTATTAACTTGTTTAAACGTGTTTGTCTTGCGCCCCATTTGAAAAGAGGTTCAGTATCCTTAAATAGTGCCTTTCTTTTCTTTTTTGCATGTTACGTTCCACATCTACAGTGTCCCGATGCTTTGTGCGTGGAAAAGGTGGATTCTCTTCTGTTCCCCGAGAAACTACCTTCAATTGTCTGTTGTCTTTATTACTGTAAAGCACATTCTCTATTATTGACAAGACAAAGATGGACATTTCCCCAGCAATGCATTTTTCCATCTCAGAAAATGTCTGGTGTTTTTGCTGTTTTGCCAAATGCCGAGCCACAACCTAGAAGTGATTGGTCTGGTGTGTCTGGGTTACTGAAGCCTAATAATGGTGCAGGACAAGGCTGGACAGGGCAGGACAGCGAGGTGGAGACGGTCCTGTTTGTTGGCCCGGCCAATCACAGCGGGGTGGGGAGGGTGACCAGGACGCAGCGGCGGCAAAAGCCACTGGGCGCCGCTTCATTATCCCTCCGTAACCAAGCGCAACGGCGGCCACCTCCGCCCTGGCCTGCTGGGGCCTGCCTCCGAAGCGCTCCACGCCGCACCGGTCAGCCGGGCGAGACGGGAGGCAATGAACTCCGAAACATGCCGTTCATCTTCCAGATGGAGTGATTTACTGATTTAGCATGGACTCTGTCCCCTATGAGCCCTGCACCCAACCTCCTCTCCCAATCCTGCCCAATCAACATTCATATTCTTTAACCTGATGTTCCTTTATTAGGAAAATAGAAACCAAGCCGTTGAGGTACATCCGGAGTGTTCTCTGCACAACAGACCGATGGAGTAAATAGAGAAAAATGACATGGGGAGAGGAAGCGAGGAAAAATGAATATGTCTGACTGGACCCTGGTGCTCTTGGGGGATTTGAGAGTCTCTCTGGGGTGATAAAGCTGCTCCTCTTTCCTGCTGAGCTGTACCTAAGAGGGGAAGGGGCGCCATTCTTTTTATTTCCCTTTTTTTTTTATTATCTTCCATGGAGGGGGGAGTTTTTTGAGGCTGGATTTCACTCCCGTAATTTTCTCATCACTCAGACCCAGCCACCTGTCTCTTCCCAAGATTCCCTTCCTTTGTCTGTTAAATAATAAGGCTGCATCCGCATGCGGAATGGGGTGAGGGAAATGACCAGGCTGGGAGATGGAAGGTGGGAGAAAAGGGAAGCAAAGAAATAAAAAAGAAGGGGGGTGAGGGGGCGTTCCGAATGAGCACAACAAGAAAGGAAAAGGGAGCATGTGAAAGAGATAGAGAGAATGAAAGAGAGAGAGAGAGAGAGAGAGAGAGAGAGAGAGAGGAAAAAGAATTAAAAGAGGATAGGTGACCTTTTTCTCCCTGGCTTGTGTCTGGCCATCAGTAAGCAGCCATGTCTGTGAGGGGAGCCATTTCCCCCCCCCCCCCCCCCCCCCCCCCTCATTACAATGCTTTATATTCAGCAGTAGGGGGGAGCTGTTGGTCACCCCACAGCCCTGCACCCATGGCAGGCGTCAGCTGGAGCGTGTATGTATGTGTGTGTGTGTGTGATAGCGAGGGGGGAGGAAGGGTCAGCAGGGGGCCAGGATTAGACAGACGGACCCCTGGGTTGGAGGCCAGAGCTCAAGTTCATCACTACAGACAATAGAAAGCTCTTCAGAAAGCAATTGGGCTCTCAGTGATATTGGCCTTTGTGGGGGGTGGGGGGTGGTGGGGTGGGGGGTGGGGGGGCTGCACATGCGCAGGGGTCCCCCCTAAACCACTGCAGACCCCTTTCTCTGATCCAGTCCACCCTCACCATGCCTGGTTCTGTCCTTTGAACCTCCCGTAGTCTCTCCTCAGCAACACAAACATGGCGGCCCCACCCCTCCACTCCCTAGCGCCCTCTACTGTTAATTATTGTGCATGAGAACATCCAGTTGCCACAGTACATGTGGTATGTGTATGTATGCTGTAACTGTGTGCGTGTGCGTGTTTGAGCATGTGCATTGGGTCAGATCCTGCTGTGTAGTGCACAGTGAAAGAGCAGCCCCTGTCCCCCTGTCCCCCACAGGACAGCTGCTGCCCCAGTGTAGCGGAGCTGCCTTTGTAAGGGTCCACACTAACGGGGACTTTAGCCGCTACTGGTGTGAAATGAAACAGCCCAGTCCTGCCCTGATGATAAGTGGAGTCCTGTCTGCATGCTCCGGCTATCTGTCGTCACACATCACAGTCACCCTGCCACAGTAATGGGAATTACAATTCTTCACTGTTAAATAATAACAATAATAAATACATAAACAGTGTTTTTGTTATAATTTTTTTAATATGTTTTAGTGTGATGTATGCGGAATAGCACTCAAAGAAGTGATGGGAATTTGGGATGAACTGGGATCATGTCTCACCCAAGTGAAACACTTCATGCTAAAGCATCAGAATAAGTGCTTCCATGTTCCATATAGCTGCTCTGACGTGAAAGTGAATATATACGACTGGTTAGACTGTTTGTAGTGTGAATCTGTCATTCTCAGCATCTGATCACTACAGTATTCTATACATAATGATTTCATGTTATCCAAAAGGACTGATCTCAATAAGGTGAGAGCATTACTGATCAAAAATGAGAGACAAAAGAACAGAGGTGATATAATGAATGAGAAAAGCAATTTTTTGCAAGACTAAATTATCTTTTTGAAATTAAGAGTTAATATTTTAGTATTGCTATATATTTTTCATGCGGTCTTTGCATTTTTTGCAAATATAATGTATCCTTCCACATTCATCCCACTACTGATGCTTGATGAGTACTTCAAATGTGAATTAAAGCACTCAATTTTTAAGAGGAAAATGAGTAATAATTTAGAAAATATTAATAATACATAATAATGCTATTCAGGAAAATTGAATGTTGAAAAACAGAAGAGAGGAGTGGAAAGAAGAGTTCTGTTGGATTGCCTGGTGAGGAGTGGCTGTGTGGTGATGCAGGTCTCTATATATCCTAAGGAGTTGTCCCTGGAATACTAACACAGGTCAAAGTGGACTCTTCATAACCAGGTCGTCCAGCAGGTTCGCCTAACATACTGGGCTAGGCAGGGTTAGGCTAGACTGGGCTGGGAGGGGCTTGTCTTGTTTAGGCTGGGCTAGCCTTGCCCTGACTGCTAATTGAAGTGAAGCACTACCAGGTCTGATCCCTGCATGTACTTATCACATTTAACAGTCACTGCTAACACGGCCTACACATTAATATGAATTATCCACTGTGTTAATTTTGGCCAATCTCCATCTCTTTGCACGTCTATAATGGTGGAGATGACAGATCCGTGAGGCGCTGGTGAAGGACAGAGACTTTACAACTACTTTCTGGGACAGCGGAAAGGAGAGAGGGGGGCTCCTTTCATCGACCCATCTTTACCCTCTCTCACTGTCTCTATCTCTCTCTCACTCTCTCTCTCTCTCTCTCTCTCTCTCTCACTCTCTCTCTCTCTCTCTCTCTCTCTCTCTCTCTCTCTCTCTCTCTCTCTCTCTCTCTCTCTCTCTCCCTCTCTCTCTCTCTCTCTCTCTCTCTTTTTCTCTCTCCTTTTCTCTCTCTCTCTCTCTCTCTCTCTCTCTCTCTCTCTCTCTCTCTCTCTCTCTCTCTCTCGTTCACAACCACCTTTTCTCTCAATCTCAGATGGTTTTGCGAAGGAAATGAATTTCCTTTTTTCACCTAGGCTTTAAAAAAATAATATGAGCTATTCTCATGATTATGATAGTATTAACATGATTGAGATGAGCAGGTAATGTCAATGGAGTCATTTTACAGGCTCTGCTTAAGCCCTAATGGTGCTGATAGAATGGGCTCTGGAGGCCCTCAGCGCTCTTCATTTCCTTTTGCAGGTGGAGTTGTCTCTGTCCTGGCTGCTACTGTAACTCTGTGTAGTGGGTTAGTAACTGTTGGGGCACCAGGAGTAAAGTGATGTCAAGGACAGCTGGTCATCATGTCGTCTGTGGGCATCATGTTGACAAAGTGCATTGACGGGTTGCTTTGAACCTTTTTTTGCAAACTTTTGACCTGTAGTTGGAATGGAAAGTGTTAGAAAGTTAACCATTGTTGTATTCTGAACAATTGATTTTTAGGGACTTCCCTGTGAAATGGTTTAAAACAAACAGTGCAGCTTTTTGGGGGAATTTGGGGGATTGGTCAACATGTTTCTGTGCTAAGTCCTCCTTCCTTGTTATTTGTGCTGACGGGGGCTTGAGGGACTGGAGTGTGGTCATGACTCCTGCCTCTGCCTTCCTGCCCATAGGGTCCCTGTGCAGTGCTGGTCAGCCAGAATGCTCCAGCTTACACTGTCATTTACAGCCTGCTTCCTGCCTCTATCTTACTGCCTCTCTTCTCTTGCCTCTCTCCTCCTGCCTCTCCCCTCCTGCTCTTTCTCCCCCTAACATATCTCCCCTGGTGCCCCCATGCTCCTCCCTGACTCTCTCCATGGCCCCCTCCTGGCCCTTCCCTGCCCAGTCCCCTGGCCCTTCCCTGCCCAGTCCCCTGGCCCTTCCCTGCCCAGTCCCCTGGTCCTTCCCTGCCCAGTCCCCTGGCCCTTTCCTGCCCAGTCCCCTGGTCCTTCCCTGCCCAGTCCCCTGGCCCTTCCCAGTCCCCTGGCTGGCTTCCTGGCCTTGCTCCCTGCTGAACCCAGTCGGGAGGTTTGTCTAGATAATTTTTGGGTTGCCGACAGGACAGCTAGTGGTGTTCTACACTATTTTCAGATTAATTTGATTCTGCATTTCTATGCTGTAGAATGAGCATTTAGACGTAAATGGTATATAATGACTGTCGGGCACAGAGATTTGGCTCGTGGTAAAATGACTGTATGGGGAGTTTCTAAAATGGGGATGATGCATTTTTTCTGGAATGTTCAAAATCCCAATAAGCGTATAAGTCCTCAAAAGTGCGTTTTTAACTGTTGCCATATGCCAAAGTCAAACCACACACCACAGGAAGTAAGTAGATGGGAATTAGAACTGTCCAAAGTAAACAAGAACGTACCAGTAAATATAGATGTATCACTTTCATTCATCTTGATCTTATTTCTCATATTTCATCTAATTATGAAATCATTGTAATTTTATCATAGAATAGCAGTATTGTTCATTCAGAGACTTTAGTCACAGATATGATCATGTTCTGTTCAAGTAAATCTTGTTTTTGTTGTTGAGTAGATACAGGCGGCTTCCTAAATATACTTGAAGAAACTCAAATCCACGCATGCAATGCACACACACACACACACATACACACACTACAATAAATTGTCGCTTTCATGAAAAATGAGGGGCAGGCTGATTTGGGACAGCTTGGAATAACCGACAGTGATGTCATTAAGCGACAACCTGGCTGATAAGATGAGTCGAGGTGTTGAATAAATAAATAAATTCAAATCATATCTTATGTATTCTTTTCACCTCCCTTCAGCCCCCTGCCTCCCCGCCCCCCCATTCTAAATCCTGACCGTTCGCCCCTTCCCCTCTAACCCCCCACCCCCTGACCCCGCCTACCCAAACACACATCATTTCCCCCGCACCCCTTTGCTGCTGATACAGACGCCGTGACTCCCTTCCCCCTCTCATCCACCGGCATATGAAAAAATTGAATTTGAATGCAGCTTTGCAATAAATAATACATTTGACTAATACACATTCAGCAGGAGTCGGTCTTTAGCCCCCATGTCGACGCACCCAGAAGGGGAAGAGAGGCAGAATTCAGAAAGGAAGGGTTTCCTCCAGAACAGAGTGCGCTGACGGCTCGATAATAGGCTAAAACAACTAGCATGAGAGGGACGGGGTGAGAGAGGGAATAAGCAAGGGAGAGGGAGGGAGAGAGAGAGAACGAGAGTGAGAGAGCAAGGGGAGAGAGAGAGAGAGAGAGAGAGAGAGAGAGAGAGAGAGAGAGAGAGAGAGAGAGAGAGAGAGAGAGAGAGAGAGAGAGAGAGAGCAAGAGAGAGAGAGAGCGAGATAGTGAGGAAGAGAGAGAGAGTGGCAAGCATATTATAACTCATCCATGTGGATCACCCTAGTAGATTGGGAGCAATCCCTTGTTGAAATTGTCTTCTAAACACTTAGAGAGAAGGAGACAGAACGGAGCAGCGAGCCCATCTCAGTGTGCCTCTGTGTGTGTACTCTCACACTGCCTGCTATCCTAGCCAAGGTAGAGAGGTCTGGGAGACCGCGTGCATGTGGACGTGTCCGTGCCGGTGCCTGTCTCGCGAGTGAGGAAGAGTGTGTGTGCGTGGGGGGGGGTGGTGTGTGCGCGCGTGTGTGTGTCTGTGTGTGTGTGTGTGTGAGGAGAGAGGGTATTATGCACTCTGGATGTAGCCTCGTGCTTTAAACAGCCTGCCTGCAAGCCCAGGTACTGCGCTCCGGCTTCTAAATAAGCAGCACATTCACCGTCCCCTTCTGGACAGGAGGCTAGGCTGCAGAGTGTGAAATCAGACTAATACAGTAGAGTAAGGCTGAGCAGAGACGGGAGCTGGAGGTAGCTCCTTTATGACTGACTGTAGGTAGAGGACAAGACATACAAGAAGAAACTGGGGGAATTGGACGGCAGAGGGAAAGGAGAGGCAAGGAAAAAAAGGACAGAAAGGTCAGTAAATTCCTTCTTTTTTTTTTTTTTCTTCCTTTTTTTTGGGGGGTTGCTCTTTGGTATCTGTTTCTTTCCTCTTCCTCTACTTTTAGTACAGGGAGTGTGAAGCTAAGGCTGTGACTGCTGCATTTTGCTGGGGAAAGTATTGATTCTTTGCAAGTTTGTGGGAAGTGTGCTGTCTTTGATCCTGCCAGGTGGGAGCAGGTGGAAATGCTGGATGTGGGGGGGGCTCGGGATGGTGGAGCAGGCCATCTCAGAACTACTGTACTGTACACGAGGTGTGTGTCTGTGTGTTTGTGTGCGAGGGTTTACGAGCCGAGGCGTGTCCATTTGGACCGTTGGCGAACATGTGCGCGCGGCAAAAGTTTGTTTCGCAAACGGGAGCGCGTCTTCGTTTGCAGCGAAAGACACACGACCGGGTCATGTCAACAGTGCGTGTCTGTGTGTCCAGCACGCCTGCGTTTGGAACGCTCGGAGGTGGTGCTTTGTCGTTTAAGGGGAGGGGGCTGAGGTGAGGGGGCAAGCTACACCCCCTGTGGTCAGTGTTTTGAGGCGGCCGGATAACCTGATTGGGGTTTGGAGAGGAAGGGGGGGGGGGGGGGGGTGAGGGGGATATTGCAAACTTGAAAAAAAGAGAAGTCGCTTCTTTGCCGCCATTTCATCATTTTGTGTCAGGGCGTCCTATAGGGATGCACCTGGCCTGACAGACAGCATGCTCACATGACTCCAAACATGCCTGACTCTCTCAGTGTCATGTGGTGACATATTACATACTGAGGGGGTCACCGCACCCGTGACCAGCGCACACACAGGTACAGGACGCACAACAAATGCCGTCGCAGGCGGTACAGCCAAGATGGTGTCCCCACCGTTCTCTCCAATGGCGCTTGTACGCATTACATTTTATTTTTAATGATAACAGTTTTTTTTCTTCAGATTTGTTTATGTGGTATTTTACACACACATGTACCCACACACACATCCACACACAAAATACTATTTTGGACGTTTGGTCTATTTACAAATATGTTTTGCTGTTAGATTGTAAAAAGATGTTAACAATACCTTTAGTGTGGTGTGGAAATCAGAAAGGGAAGCCGCCTGGACTCTAGGTATGTGTCAGCATTTAGACGAGTTTAGCCACACACGCAAAAGAAAACTGGAAAAGCCAGGACTACCAAATTGTCAGCAACACTAAAGACATCAACACAAAAATTTCAACCATCCATCATAGCTGTCGGCCCGTTTCTGTGGCGACAGTGATTTATTCCAGGGCTGAAATCCATTTGAGTTCGAATGGGGAAATAAGCTCCAGTCCAGCAGGAGGACTATACTCACACTCATACAGGCACACATGCACGCACACACACACACACACAGTCACACACACACACAGCACATGGACACAGGTGCAGAGCAAGAGAGCCATGTTCAGTCACAGTCATGTTTAAACCACACGTCCTACAATTTACCCCATATTGCTTTTGGATGGAAGACCAGTTTTGGAGTTTATTTTTTATTTTTTACAGTATATAGCATACATGTAAATGCAAAACTGTACAATGATACTAATTACACATTTAATCAAACAAAGTGAACCCCCTTATTATAAATTACTAGTGCTGAACACAATATGTGTTGCTCATGTAGCTGAATTACTTCAATGTTTATGTTTGTGTGTTTGTGTGAGAGAAAGAGAGAGATAGCGAGGAAAAAAAAGAGAACTGCTGTGATTCAGTTTTGCTTTGACATACCCCCCCTCTCTCTGTCTCAATCCCTCTTTCACTTTCTCTCTCTTTCTCTCTTTTGATTTCTCCTACCTTCAATTGCTGATTTTTTTTTACTCCTGTGCTTCACAGTCATGTTTTATATCTCAGATGATAACTCAGGTTCCATACTGAGCAGGCAGATTTATCAGAGTGAACACACCACCTCTGCCCCCCCCCCCCCCCACACACACACACACATAAAGCCCCAAGCCACAGCCTCCATGCACCCACTCCAGTATCTCCCTATGCTCTGGGTATGTGTGCCTGTGTTTGAGAAAGAGACATCCTTACATAAAATGTGTTAATGTATGCCTATGCGTGTGCGTGTGTGTGGTGTCTGTAGTTATCGGCAGAGGGGGTGGGGTTGTCAGGCAGGGAGCATGATGTTGTGATTTATGCAGATGTGTGGTCAGGAGATGGGGGCTCTTAATGTGTTTGGCTCTGCAGCTATCTGGGATCCTGATCTGAGCTGGCCCAGCCTCCGTCTGGAGCTGTGTCTGAGGCCGGCCTCTTCTCTCTGGGTGTGTGTGTGCGTGTGTGTGTGTGTGTTTGGTCTGGAGGGGGAAGGATGGAGCTGGCCAGACAGGCCACTCACACACATATAAACCAAGCCTCTTATTTATGAGCAGGAAGGCTTTCTGTTACCCAGCTGATTTTAGCGACAGCTGTAGCGAGATAATGTTTATTTTTGGGACAAAAATATACAAAGACAAAATAGCATGTGTACGCATATTCTTACATTCTTATTCATACTCTTACAAAGCCGGGGAAAAAATGAGTTATTTAAAATATGACATTTCCATATGTACAAATGAATGTTACTGGATAATTGTATTAATTCAAAATATACTGTATAATTCACTCACTGAAATCTCCACATTAGAAATATTATTATTTTTGGGACCTGATAATGAATCACTTGGAAATCCAAGCTTTGTACTGTGTGCTAGCAGACAGCACCATGTGTAGTGGTGGTTTTGTGTGAGGCCTGCACAGTCTGGGCCCACGCTGCTCCCACAGTGATTGAACTGCGAGGCTGAGGTCTGGACCTCACTATGATAACTCTCCAAACTCGGCTCTGCTCCCAAAATCCAGGATTAATGCCTGCTTTAAAGGCTTAACATGGCCGCCCATTCAGACGTGCATGGGATTGACTGGGCTGCCTTGGTACTGTGTGATCATAGCCTGCAGAGGCTGACAAGGCAGCCGGTCACTGGAGGAACTAAGTGTCTCAGTTTAGTACCCTCCTGCCCAGCCTCCCTCCAGTTCACACACTGCTGACCAGGGTACAGCCCTCTGCTAATCTGGTCATTACACTGGTGGTGTTTTATAGGAACTATGAACCTCAATCAGATAGAATTAAAACATTCTAATGAATAATTTTGTATCATGTTCATGTTACAGTATAATTAATATTGGTATGATTTATAAATTGTTATAAAGTTTTGCAGTGTGTTACTAAATATGAAACAGTAGTTGCAGAACAATTAATATTACTGGCTTAAATATTGACATTTAAATGTATCCCCTCTTATTGTATGTGAATAAATTGTTACATTAAAATGTAACAATTTGCAGTAAATCAAAGCATTTATTTAAAATATATTGATCACAACATTGAAATATTTGATTAATTCGAGGCAAAAAGCTGAATAGACAATTATTTTTATTATGAATTTGTTATGAAATGAGTGATAATGTTACAATTCCAATTATTATGTGAAATGAACAGCTGATTATGTCTGTAGGGTGGTGGTCATACGAATAAAACCAAAACAATAGAGATGGTATTCAGGGTTTGTTTTTTACTCAACCATATCACAAGCACAAACATGTGCACATGTGCACACACACACACACAGACTCATACACCCACACACACAGGCACAGACACGCATATATGCACACTTACTCTCTCTCACACACACACAAAAACATTCTACAATCAACTTTTGGTCAGGATAGTACTACTTACCCTGCAACTACAACATCATGATGCCATCACATAGTATGAAACCTAGTGGAAAAAGCAAAGCTTATTGTGAAGCACTATTGTTACACAGTCTTTTTACAGCCTTGTTTGTGTTTTGAGCTGTGGCAGTTGGCTGGTGAGAATTTTGCCTCCAGCACTGTGGGCAGCTCCATTGGCTGGCTGGAATGAGTGACACCTGCTCTCGTCCTATGAGACGTCCAGCCCAGTGCTGTCAGCGTCTGTGGAGCGGCAGGGATTGGATGCCCCCCAGTGTAACTGTTTACAGACATCAGCATGTCAACAGCCATGTTGAAACATCTGCATCTGCTGCTTTAGACGGACGCCTTCTCTCTGTTCTCCAAGCAGACAGACACATGCTCTGCCGAGGCTGAGACACGTCGTGACAAACAGAAACGTTTGACTATTTCTCAGCGTTTCTGAGAGTAGCGTGCTCTCCAAGGGGAGCAAGCCCACCACTGAGGCTCCTAACGTTAGAAAATCACATCAGCAGAAGGAATAAGCCAGGAGCAATCTGCAACTTAATTTAATTACAGACATTTTCTTGATTTCTGCGTTTCCCCTTGACATCCCTGTTGTGTTGTTCTTTCTTGTTTTGTTTTTGTGTTCCTTCCTTCTCTGTTTTGCATGTTCTACTGGATGCTTTTTTTGTGTGTCTTATTAGTCAAACACACTCCATGGGAGGGGATTTATGTGGACCCAGCCTGGCCCTGTATCTGGGCTACAGACGTACGGTCACTCCACATCTTAGGACAGCTTATTAACACACTCATGGGTGATCTTTCGACGCATTGCTCCCGTCTGAGGAACTTTGACACCGTCTTGTGTGAGGGGCAGGGACAAGGGGGGAGCTCTCGGTGACGTGTTGTTCCATCCTCACATCCGCAGGGGTGGCTGAGAACTGTTGACTTCACTGTGAGGCGCACGATAAGATGAAGTGAAGAGACTCACAATGTACAACTGAATATACTGTATGTTAGACACTAACCCTATCCCTAATGAATAGAATGAGTGATTTTCAGAGTAGGGGGGAATTAAGGGAATTAAGAATACAATTTTTCCATTGTTTACAACACCTTTAGTGTTAAGGAAATCCTGAACTGAAATTTTCTGTGCATACAGTGCATATTTTTTTTTTACCAGAGTAGGCTGGTGAATATGTTTGATTTTGTTCTGATTTAAGCCATTTGGATGTAGCACATTCGGGCCCTGTATCGGTACTTATGATTATTATTGTATTCTAGCTATGACATCATACACATACTGGTCAGTACAGCAGCATTCCCATTCATACTGCACTGTGCAGATTGTGTTATGAAAGGATTGTCTGTGCAGGTTGGTGTAAGAGGCCTACTTTGGATTTGTGAGTGCCTCCCTAACGCCAAATTATCCCAAAAAGCAGAATTTGTCATTGGGGGCATAGCAGAGCAGAACTCGGCAGTGCGGCATATTGCTGATGTGTGTAAGAATAATGGCGGTGAGGTTTGATACAGTGTTGATTCCATCATGCTGTCCTGCAATCACCGGAGGAACAGAAGGAGGAGGAGGAGGAGGAGGAGGAGAAGGAGGAGGAGGAGGAATGGGACCCCTTTTATTACACCACCACTGGAATATAATCCACTGTCTCCTGACCTTCAAATCATGCAGCGCTGCAGTCATTTCAATTGGACCGGCCGCCATTAGCGTGAAATGTCCTCTAGCCGCTCCTCTGCTCTCCTCCCCGGCACATGGAAGATTTCCACTCTCCCAGCACGGCCTTTCTCCTCTGCTTCCCCTGTTCCCTCCATCCCTCCTCACCCCCTGAAGCCTGGCTGGGATGGAGGCAGGGAGGCAGGGAGGCAGGGAATCCACTGAGGAAATGATTCACCACAGGACAAGCTGCTAGGCAATGCACAGGGTCAAGTAATAAGAATAACAAAAAACATATTCATGTTTGGGTTACATTCTGTTATGAATTATAGAGAAAGTGTACGTCCATGTAAATCTCAGAAGTACTTATAGTGTACTGTAAATGTTTGTTTTGTATGTTAAATAATAAACAAAATATGAGCCATAGGAGTATGAATTGATTCATAAATATACAACCTACTACAATAAAAAAAAGATTTGTATTCAAATGTGAAATTGACATAAATGACTCTTCAGTGGATCTGTTTCACATGGTCTAGATCCAGTCATGGCTGGTCAGTCCAGCTCCCCTGGTCCAGAAGCACTCTGCACCTCGACCTCCTCTCTCTCCTTCTCATGTGAGGCAGATAGGGGCTGACTAACAAACCAAAGCAGTGGAATCTAATGCCAAGGCTCAGCTTGCGTTCTGTTTCTTGTCGATAGATAGCTAGCTAGATCAATTATTGAGAGAGAACATATTTTATATTATCAGAATATAAAAAATATATCAGCGGCCAAACAACATTCATGTCTGTTTTGTGATGCAGAGTGAGAGATGTGTATCATATGTGCTCTGATCCTCTAGGAGATATTTTATTCAGAAGGGTCAAGGAGTCCTGTGAATGTTTGGCATGTCTCATCTCGAAAACTGCTCTCTTTCTGAGATATGCGGGGAAAATATTCCTTTACATGTGGTATGTGTTGTTCGTCTACATGGAAAATGTGAACAAAAATGTCTGTCCATCGTAAACATGTTTCTACCTCATATTCATAATTCCTGATGAATATCTCCCGTCCCAGAATTCAACGTTTGATTCATTACGGTTCTACGAATGAAGATACATATGTATCCACTCGTGCGTGTTCCTGTCTGAATCTCATCCTGTCTCCCCGGGCTCTGCAGACAGAGAGGGGGGCCTTACTCTGTCCCGTTCATGTCAATGTTGTGATTAACACCGGTGCTGGGCGCTTGAGGAATGGGGCGACCATGTGACACGTGCTGGCATGCACTGTCCTGGTCACAGCAGTGTTACCATGGTGACTGAGAGACAGTGGCATGACAGCGAGGAGGGGGGGGCTATGTAAATGAGCATGATGTCCCCTGGATTCAGAGGCATGTCCTCGTCCGCACCCCCTCCAGGAGGGTCCTCTCCCAGCAGCGTTTGTTATTACATACATTGTACATATGTATGATTGATGAGCCCTCGGGGATCTATCCATAACACTACAGCCTCAAGGTAAAAAATGGAAATACATGCAGGGGATGTAGAGCATTCCCATATTACTGCCTAATATAATTTGCAGCCATTACATTTGTTGGCGTTGTCGAAATATAAAAACAGACGGCTAGGGGGGTTTCAAATCAAAAGCACAGCCCAGCCCCACTCTAAGAGATGGACTTATTGGAAGTGCATTTAGTTGATTAGACCTAGGAATGAATAGCGTTTATGACAGAGCAGTGTTTAAACACTGTGTTTCTCCAAGCTAGGTCAGGTTGCTGATCGGTCAGGATCAATTAGATGTCCTAATCTGTATATCCTGAGAGGCCAGGGTTTGTTCTCCTTCTAATAAAGCCAGTCTGTGGCAGCAAAATGTTTCATTTCCTCCCCGAGATTGTGCAGGGTAATGCACGGTGCTTATCATGCTAGTGGGATGGACTGAAACAACAGAGGGCTCTGGTGCCTGATGCCCAGATGAACCTGACTTAGGGCCTGCAGCTCTTCCTAACAGCCAGAAGGAGACTTTCTTTTTTTCTTCGACGGTAACAATCAGAGACATGTTCAGAAGCCCCCCCCCCCATTCTCAGTCACTGTAGGGGCCGCAGAGTGTTTGTGTGTGAATGTTCAGCACTGAGACCCAGGTCAGTCACAAATGAAATAGGAAGGTTGAAGTATACCTACCATTATAGGGGTGGGCTTCTCTTTCAGCATGCTTGACCACGGTGTGAAGGTACTTCATGGAGGGGTGGGTGTGTGTGTGTGTGTGTGTGTGCGCGCGCACGTTTGTGTGTGCGCGCCAGCGCGTGAGCGCGAGTGTGATGAAGTGTGTATGATCGAGTGTGTGCGTACGCATGCCCTCGGAGGTGCGAGGGGGGTTGAGGGACAGGGGGGTTGTGAGGGGGGCAAGCTGTCCCTGGCCATTTGTTCTCTCTGGCCCCCCTGTCTAATTAATGGGAGCCACACTCATATACGTTATTGCACCAGGGGTCTGTCACTCATTAATCATATGACCTTCTGTGGTGCAGGTAATGACCTTGGAGGAGTAGATCAGCTGGAGATGGTTGAAGCTGTGGAATTAAATTGTTTCTGGATGTGGCTACGGTCACGGCAGGCAATTTATACGGCCGTCCCGCTAGGGTCCTCTCCTGCACTTCCTGGACCTGTGAGCCTGACTCAGGGGTCATGATGGGCACAGGGCTGTCCAGAGCAGTGCCAGACACGGTGGGACCACAGGATGGGGAACAGCAGGGAACAGGAGCAATCTGCAACTCAAATTCACTCAATTTAGACCTTTTTCAACCAATCTCCTGTGTGAGTGTCACACCTCTCCTTGCAAATCTCCCCCTCTGTGAGGATCTACCCCTTGTATTCTTTTGTCAATCTCTTCTCTCCTGTCAATTTCTGCATTAATGTCAAATTTTCAATAGGCCCTTTGAGAGAGCAGAGGTTCAAACTGGGAAGTAACAAATGAGCGTCCAAGGGTTTCCCTTAAAAATTATTTTCCTCTCACATGAGTTTGACATGAATTTCCATCCCGCATTCCCACTTATTTTCTTGCAGTTTTTATAAGATTCTTCTTTCTTTTTTTGTATGTCATCTTCAATTATGAAGGCATTTCGAAAAGTTTGTTTTCTTTCGAGTTAATCGCCACATAATTAGTCAATGCAATAGTAATCCTGACTCTATAGGTGGGTAAAGTTTAAATAGCAATTGTGTCACAGCTGTCATCTCCCTCTCACTATCGCAGCATTAAAATGTTGGCTTTCTTCTCTGTGACATTAAAATGGAGGGATTTTGTTTATCCGTGCCTTTGTTTATTTAACATTTTGCTCAGCGGGGGGAGTTTCAGATAGCTTGTTTTCAAGACAGTCCCTGCAGACAGCGAGCAAACACTCCACAGTGTCATCAAACAGAACAATACGGAACTTTCCCCCCTCTGCAACATTCAGAGAAACAAGGCAGAGGAGAACTCCATAATGGAATATGATTGAAAATGATTGTCATAATTTTTTGGAGTCTGTCGCAATATGCATGCAGGTTTCCCTTTATTTTATTCTATTTTTTCTTGTTGTCATTTGCCTATATATATTCTTTTTAACGTTTGCGCTGAAGTGAAGCCTTTCACTGAGGCAACACATTGATGGATGAAAACATTTCATTTTCACATGGCAAACTTTTGTGGGTATTGTGCCATTAATGCATTCGCCGATGTGTGAAGGGATTCCAGATATTCTCTCTTTAAGATGATATCAACAGCCAGTTTGGCAAATGAGAAAAAAACAAAAATCTGAAAGAGACTGCGAAAAAAACTATCTTCATGAATTGAGGAGTGAGTTTAGTCCTGTATGAAATGAGTTGTGAATAGTGCTCATTCCATGTGTATGTCTCATATTCTCTTTGTGTATATGGGAGCCATATCAGCTATAATGGAGCTATGCAGTCTAATGGTAGAACAGGGTTAGTTGACTGGAAGGGTATTGTATTCTTTTTAGTTTCTGCTGCTGTTTTTATTACCATCCATATTTCGTAGTCCCTTTATTTATGCCTATCATTGGTGAGGCAATTCCACATTGTTTGTGTCTCATTGCGCGGAAACATTCTTATTCTGAATTGTCAAACCTGAGTCTGAGTTTATTTGGTCGCAAGGTCAATCTGACTGTGGAGATGTCAGGTTCAATGTCAACACACAGATGGCCAGAACTGGAAGCATTGGTAGAGGGGCTGAGCTGAAGCCTCAGAGCCTTTGGTCTCATTAAAACAAGCTCACACACACACACACACACACACACTCGCACGTGTACCATTATCTTTTCTCCCCATTCCTACCTCTCACCCACTCCCCTCATTCCCTCCCTGCCTCTGTCTCTCCTTCTACCATCTTTCTTCCTCTGTTGCAAGTGCAGGCTTGATTAATATTTTCCGCTGTTCTGTAACCATGGCAATGAGGTCACTGCATATGATACTTAATTGAATCTTTCCAGTGCTTTTGTGTGCATCTCTTGCGTCCGGACAATAAAAATCTTCGGCTGATGACTTCAACCCCCTTCCCTCACTCCACTCCCCTCCATCTTCCTTTCTCTTCATTTTGTCTCTTATGAATGTATTCATTTCCCCCCCCCCTCCCTTGCTTCCACCTCAGCACTCCCTCTCTCTCCTCGTCTCGCTCTAACCCCATCTTCCCTGTCCACTCTCGGCATCCTAGTCTTTCATTTCCAGACATTGTTTCGCTGCTCGTCTTGTCCTTTACCGAGGTGCACTCTTGCTGTATTATTGTCTTGTTTAGCCAGCCTCATCCAGCCTGCTTTTGTTTCTCCTTGTCGCAGCAGCCCTGCTGGGGCTGGAATTAGAGGACTCAGTGCTGTTTAATGCAGTAATAATGTACATCATCGCTGCCCTCTTCTATCCCCATCCCTCCCTCCCTCCCTCTGTCTCTCTCTGCATGTCTCTCTCTCCTCTACCTGAACTCTCTTTCTTCTCCTTTACCCTCTTCACCTCACCCCTGCGGCATTTGCATACTCAAATCAGGCTCAGGCACGATCGTTAAATTGATTTCAAACGACTCGGATGACTCAAGTGGCGAAACAAAAAGCCAGGCAGTCGGGGGACCCATTGATACACAATGTGAGCCACTGACACGGGCTCCTTCCCGAGCAGGTGTCCTGATCAACGCCTAACAAATTGGGGTCCTCTAAGATCCGAGCACAAGTGGGGGGACGCGTCCCCTCTTCACACGACACACAGACCAACACGCAAACACGCGCTCTGCCTGCCTCTTTGTTCGCGCAGCCGTGGGGGCTAATCCGTGACAAGAGGGGGGTACAGGTTCACAGCGGAAAAAACACACCCGCAACACTGGAGTGGATCACACTGGAGGGCTGGAGAGGACGGGGGGGTGGGGTGGGGGGGTGGGGTGGGGTGGCTGTAGGGATGGTTAGTGAAGGGAGTATTTTTTTTTTTAAGCATTCTGAAGAAACATTTGTATTCAAGTTTACGATTGCTGCTTTTAGTAGTGTTCCTATTTAATTATTTCAATGCACTTTTCGATTTCACAATGCATGTCATATTTTTTCTTTGAATGTGTAGTCAATCACATTTAGCGTGGGTATTTTGTAGATAGCATAAATTACTTTTCACCTGCATACTTCCCATACACAGGTCTATTTTTCCCTTAGCTCCCCCCTAGCACAAATGAACAACACTGAGCTAAAGAGCAGTAATGACTGAAAGTCAACAACTCTTTGCACACCAACTTGACAGGTCATTTCCCAGTGTCGGGATCCTGTTTCGCTGTAGTATGGAACCACCTCCATTAGTTCCAATAATAGCACTAAGTGAGGACACTTGCATTCAAGTATCAATACACCCAAAGAAAATAGGTGATGGGGGTTTGGGGGGTGGTTGGAGAGGAGTGAGGAGAAAAAAAAAAAAAACGACATCAGATTTGACATATGCACCATAAAATAACCATTAGCAGTTACCTACAATCTGAAGTGACAGTCTATCAATAATGTCACTCTGAAAATGGGACAGGTTTGTTGCTGCCTCTAAATCACCAGGGACTCCATATAGCTGAAAAGCAGGCAGGTATAGGAAATGCATTAACGCTGGACGTTGATGGTGGTGGTGTGAGCGGCGGGACACCCAGGGGCTCTGGGGGACATGGCTCAGCACTACCCAGCACAGGCACACCGCCAACAGGGTCGCTGGCTGGACACATGCCTCATCTGGAGTCCTGGAGGCAACATTTAACCTCAGGGATTCAGTATTTTCCAATATCAAAATCTGTTCTGGGGATCATTTAATGTAAATACAGATAAACTCATGTTTGAAGTTAAAAAAAAATAAAGTAATAATAAAATAAAAAAGCTGGAAGATTTTTTTGGGATAAACATCTCTGTCGGGGAAGAATCATCCGTTATCGTTGAGAGTAAGGGTTTTACTCAGCAATAAACAAGAGAGCTTAGAATCCTATTATTCAAACATCTTAATTTCTATTCTTCACTAATATGATAGTTTCCAATCACAAGGCTGTCTTTATAAAAACTCTATGGTATCTCAAAACATTGCTTTCCGACGCACTCTTATTTTGTTAAGTAGTAGGTAAATCTTTTCTCATTTAGAATATATAAGTAACTAATCCTGACATTGTGCCCTCTCTCACATCCTTCAGGACTTGAGCGCGTGTGTACACACACACACACACACGCACACGCATCCACACACATGTTCACAAACAGGCTTACACACACCCATACACATGCTCACAAACACACGCACACACTCACACATACCCCTCCCCGACAGGGTATTTGCATAAAATCTGCCTAGTCGCTGCATGTGAATGGGCTCTATTCATGAATGGGCAGACACACAGCGGCTGGTAGCTGTGAAAGACCACTGTGTAGCACGTGCCTTTTCTGTGTTAAAGTGGCAGCACTTCCGTACGTGCGGAGCCTTCCGGATGCCCGTCTGCAGCGCTCCCTGCCCCGCACCACATGCTGGAGTAACAGGCGGCAGGGGGAAGCAACAAGTGTCTGTGCATTACCACGCTTGCCAGCCCCTCACTTGGCAGCCAGCCTACCCATCTGCCCGCCCCCTTATGTAGATAAAGAGCCAATTGTGCCAGGGGAGCACGCTCAGGGGGTTGGGCGGGGAGAGATGGAAGGAGGAGAGGGGGGCTTGATTTGCATACTGCTGCTTAGGCGACACCCATCTGATGTTAAACAGCGCCGGAGCAATTAAGGGTCATTAGTCCTTTTGTTTTGCGTTCCGGAGGCGGCGGCGCCCGTTCTGTTCCGGGCTCTTCCGCTGGCCGCTGAGGGGGCCTGTGCCTCTGGGAATTTCAGCGCTACACGTGTCTGTCTACCCCCACCCCCCCCCCCCCACCCCCACCCCCTCCTCCTCCAGCTTCCCCTCTGAACGCCACTCCAGCAGCCTGCTCCCCTCCTCTGTGTACAAACAGCCACCATTAGGCAGGCTGCTGGCACGCGCCCGGGGGGATGCCAGGTTGGCAGGCGCCCAGCCCTCCTGCTGCCTGCTGGTGACAGAGCGGGGACGCGGAGCACATGTGGCAATCTGCCTTGGCTCCGCCTGGCTCACTGAAACCACACGCTCCGGCACCACCCTTTGGATCAGCATCACTGTAGCACACTCAGCGGATTTGTCCATCAATTCTTAAGGTTCTGTGTGCAGATGCATGTGAATAATATTCCACCGATTGTGTTTGTTTATCTGTTTATGGTTGATGGCTTCTGGGTGGGTTGACATGACAGGAGGTACCACTGAATGCTGCCAGGATCTGCTTCAGGATGGGGACGGCTCCGTAGCCTCTCCCTGAGGCCCACAGGGTAGTCACAAACAGAACAGTGTCACCTCAAGGTCACCACAAGGCCTACCTGAGGTCGTGATGTACTCCATGTGCTCATAGTTCACCTCAACCAAATCACCTCGTTGTCCCAAGTATTCCTTATTCCAGAGGAAATGCAGCAATGGCTTTGCAAGTGTGAGGTCACGTACGTGCGGTTTGTGTGCGAGCATGTACGTGCGTTTGGAGTGTGTATGCGTTTGAATGTGCGTGCAACCCTGTGTGTGTTTGGTGTGTGTGTCGTCTGCGGTGGCTGTAAGACCCTCCTCAATCCGTATAGAAAAACACTTACTGCTAATGCAAATAGCAGGGCAGCATAAATCAGGGTGTGTGCGCGGCGGGGAGAATATCGTGTAATAGTTATAGCGAAATGAAGTGGCATTGGGATCAATATCCCACTATATCTCACTCTGGCGTAATGCTGCAGGGGGAGGCTGGAGGCCAGAGAGGACAGAAGCCCTCTCCCTCCATCCCTCCTCCAGGCCCATAAATCTGCCTGACCTGCAGCCTGCTAGCCCCTTATTAAACCGCATACACAATCAGCATGCACCCTCCCACACCCCCCAAAACTAGCAGCCAGTCCTCTGACCCGCAGACGCAGTATGGGTGTCTCCTGCCTGGGGTGAAGCACGTGGGCGAGGCTCAGCCCAGACGTGGTTACAGCGATCCTTGACTGGATGAGAGTGGGCTGTGCCACATTTTAATATTTGATGGTACACCATCTAAATGCAAATAGTTTAGGTCGACTCCCATTGTTCTGTTGTGGATGTTTGTGAAGTTAAGGAAAACTGGGAATTTTAGATACATCTTTTGCCTGAGAGGCTTTTGATTAAAAATTTGCTTATTTTTTCATTTTACCAGCTTTTTTGTCTTATTGGATTGCTCATTTGGGAGTCAGCACTTGTTTAACCGACAATAGCTGTGCTTTGTTAGTTATTTGACAACCAAAGGAGAGAGGAGGGAAGTCATACAAAAGTCAAGGTTGTAATGTTGTCTCCTTTTGTAAAACGCCTTTCATGTATGTTATATACATATCAGGTGTGAGGTTGCAGACAGGCAGACAGGCAGACAGATAGACATACAGGCAGGCAGGCAGGCAGGCAGAGTGTTGGCCAGTTGTGGTGATGATGTTTTGCCTGTTCTTGCTAGACCCATTGGGACTTGTAGTCCAGCTCCCAGCTAACTTTGGCCTTGGGCTAGCCATTATTGGTTTGATAGATGAATGCTTATAGAATGATGTAAACAGCAATGCTAATTCTGCCTTGTGTTCTGCATGTGTTATTGTTTGCTCATTTGAGGACAGAGGTTGAAATAGAAACGTTCAGGAGGGTGAGTTGTAACAATCCTGGTGTGTGTGTTGCAGGTCTGTGAAGAAGGCTCGTGGTAACAGCACAACAACACTCGGTAAGTGTGTCCTCTCTATTCACAAAGTGTCCATCTTTTTGGCATTTTTGTCCTCAGAAAGTCCTAATGAAACAAATGAAAAAAATCAATCTTTCAGGATTTGTCCTTGTATTATTTCATGGCTCTCGGTGCGTTTGGGTAGAAAGCTGAACTGCTACATGGTGAGCTGGTTTGCAGGCTGTCTGTCACAATGGTAGAAATACAGTATAGAAAGTCATTACAGTATTGATCTGTCTGCTGTGTCCACCTGCCACATGGCAGTCCATCGCTCTGTCACTCACACACATCTGTGCCCTAGACATGGACAGCCCAGACACCACCCTCTAGATTGGGAGGGGGTGAGAGGGTGGTGTACAGTGTGGGGGGTTGGGGGGGGGGGGGGGGGGGGGGTTAATGCAAGGGGGGAGGGTCGAGAATGGGGGGGGGGGGGTGAGGATGCAGGTAAAAATCACGCTATGAGGAGTGTAAACCTGGACGCAGAGAAAATTCAATTGAATGTGATCGAATTAGGATTTTGTCTTCTATACTTAATTAAATGTGTGTTTGTCCAATATTATGGAAACACACACTTCATAAATGAATTACTGAGTTAAAATACAAATATTTATAATACATTGAATGACACAGCAGTATTTAATCAGTCTCATTAAATTTGTAGAGGTAGCACAGTATTTAGTATAATTCAAATTGCTTAAAGAAACACTGCTAATTATTATTTAATGGAGGACTGAATAGTGTTTTTTTAAGTTTCAATTCATAATGTATTATCCGTGAATTTTATACATTATGGTTAACACTTGCTATATACAATGAGATCTATCCTAATTTGAATTACAGCTCAGAATTGTCATCCATTTGAGGTAGATTTGCCAAAACAAGCAGCCACCTCTATGATGGCTGATTAGACTGCAGCTCTTCACTGTATCCTGTCTCTCTCTTTAGGTGTTCTCCCGAGGCACAGCTTCATCAGAATTAGCTTCAGCTTTTTTTATAGTTTATGTCAGAGCCCCACTGTTTTTAACGTGAGCGACTAATTATCAAATAAATACACAGCCCTCTTTTATTGGAAGAATTTAAGATGCTTTCATGTAACAAACAGATGTTCAGGCAATCTCTCCTAATTAGCAATCTGCATTTTGTGGTTTTACTAATCATTGAAGTTGTGTTTTATTTCTTTTTCATCCACTCAAGTGTAGTTTTATAGCTGTGAACTGGTGGACTTGTAAACAAATGGCCCTGAACACTCCAAGGAGGAGCCATATGGAGACAACTGTTTTTTTATACAAAGACTAGCTGCTCAACAGACACACACACACATACACACACACACAGGTTTTTATGATCTGCGGAAGGACAGAGACATCCTTTGCAGAGCCTTTTCATTTCCAGCCTCTACTTGTTTGTTTTTTGTTCTTTAGTGATTCAGGCCATGCAGATCCCAGCGTGTCCACCTCCCCTCCGCTCCCCTCCCCTCCCCTCTGGCCTTGAACTTGGATAGGTCAGCAGGGTGGTGGTCCTGGTTCAGAGGTCAGAGGGGAGGGGCCAGCCAAGTCTGGATTAGCAGGGTGGATGGTGAGGGTGCCACAGGTGACACCATTAACCAGGCCTGGTGTGCGCATGTAAGCCCCATGTAAACTAAACCTGCTGGCTGACCCCTGACTTCTGTGTGTGACGCTGTGACCAGGAGCCAGCCCCTAATCCCTCTCTCAATGACCTGACAATAGACAGCAGTATTGATCAGGTCATCTGCCTGGGTCTGGGTCAAGAGCTGTCTGTCTGTCTGCCTACTCCACACCCTCTCTACAGGTACCTGGTCCATGTACCATGTTCCCAAGAGCCCCCCCCCCCCCCCCCCCCCCCTCTCCAGGTTACCCGTGACCCTGGTCAGACCCAAGCTGAGAGAGCCTGACAAACTGCTTCTGTTTCTGCCTCTAAGTGATAGATCTCCCTTGTACGCTCCGGTGTCACTTGGACACCTTGTGTTAACTAGAATTACAATGAGACTGTGTGTAAAACACAGCAAGAATAACACGTTAAAGCTTATTTTACGGGCTCAGGAAATGGCTTCTTTTTCCCCCTAAGACAGCACAAATTGCAAAAAGCAAAGCTTATCCCGGAGAGCCAGAGTAACCTACACCATTACCAAAAAAGCCAAATGCCTGTTTCTCTCTTTCTCGCTCTCCTTTTTTTAAACCTCATTTCTTCTCTCCTCCCTCCCTCCTCCCTCCCTCCCCCCCCTCTCTCTCTCTTTCTTTCTCTCTCTCGATGTCTCTCTCTCTAACTCTTTCCCTCTCTGTCAGTCTCCGTGTCTTTCTCGGTTTCTATCCGCCCCCTTCCCTCCAGGGTTGATTCTGTTGGCCAGAGTGGCCAGAGGTAGAACAACATCTGGAGCAGCCGTTTTCTTTCCCTCTGTTTTTTTGGGGAGATCCAGGCCCCCGATAATCCCTCTCCCTCCTCATTAAAGGGAGCTGAATAAACACAGGCCTCTTCCAGTTGTTCCTGCGAATTTCCTCACCAGGCGTCAGGAGACCTGAGCGGGGGCTCCAGGATCAAAGCTGCCGTCGGCCCCGGGAGTGCTGAGGGGTGGCGCGCCTTGGCGGGGTCGGGCCCATTACCCGTCTCCCTGGGAGCCCCTGAGGCCCCTGGGTCACAGGCTGTCAGCTCCCCGGCCCCAGCCCTGCCTCAGGACGGGGAGGAGAAAGGAGGAGACAGAGAGCAGGCCCAGACACAGGGCTAGCAGAGCCAAAGACAAGGAGCTGGGGTTCTGCTCAGGCATCAGAGAGAGGGAGAGAGAAGTGAGGCCTAAAAGGCCAGAGGGGGGACTTGTTTGTTGGAAGAGCCTCTGGCTGAGGCTGGTCACAGGTGCTTGGCTTGGGTCTTGTAGTCTTTCAGAGGCCATGTTGACATGGTGTATCTTCCAGGCTGTGTGTTCTTAGTCATGACTGGGCTTGGGAATAGGCTCTTGATGTCCGTGCCCTGCGTGGCACGGACTGGTCTTGTTCAAAGACAACGGTTGAAGCACTTTACGATATAGTATGTGCAATGAAGGAGGATGTGTTTCAAAAGGAAAGCAGCAAGTAAACTGAATATTTGTGTTTGTTTTCACTGCAGTGAGAGAATCTCACTGAGTGCGACCGTGTAGACAGAAAAAAACACTCCTCTGTGGTTTATGTGAGCGCTGCTCTAATGCATTGACCCTGATGTGACATTAATTTTCTAATTCCCTGCACTTTCTGGCAATCAACTTAGAGGGGCAGTGGTTCGCTGGGAAAGTTTGTTGTTGAGGCAATTAAAGGCAGCAAGTAAAGCAACAACAACAGCAAGAGCAGAATCAACAGAAACAGCAGAGCGCCGTGTCCTGCAGTATAATTGCTTACTCAATAACTCTGAGAGGTGACAAAATTGATCAAATTGCATCCCTAGTGTATTGAAGAAAAGAAAAACAACCTATGTTAAATGGCCAGGGTAATCAATTTATCCAGCCAGTGTTGCTGCACGAGGTGGCCAGCGAACATGTGTGCTTTAAAGAGACCCCAGAGTGTGTTTATATGTGTGTGCCCTTCTTTTTGCGTGCCTGTAAATGTCCTATATACTCGCGCCAAAATGAGAGGGAAAATGTGTGTGTGTGCATGCGTGTGTGTGTGTGTGTGTGCATGCGTGCGTGTGTGTGTTTGTGCAAGTGTGTGTGTGTGTGTGTGTGTGTGTGTGTGTGGAGAGGCCTTGTGGCCGTCATCAGTCTCCCATCAGCCCCTCCATTAGGCACTGAGCTGTAGGTCAGAGCCAGAGTCCACCTGCCCTGAATACTGATGAAGAGCAGAGCAGGGTTGCTGGGGATGGACATCACACACACACACACACACACACACACATAGATACACACAGTGACATGCATGAGCACTCACACACACACACACAGACATGAATGCACACACAGGCACACAGACACATACACCTTTACACACAGACCACACATATACACCTGTACACACACACACACACATGTACAGACACACACTTGCAAACACACATGTACACATCCACAAACACAGGAAACAGGAATATTTGAATGAGACGGTACAGAGGGACAAACACACAAGCACAGACCCAGACGCACATGACTCGACGTCACACGCATCGTCGATACACGCAGAGAAGAACACAAACACATTTGAGCTATAGCAATACTGTGCATGAGCAGTTCTTGTCCTTGTGCGTTAGCCGCTAAGCTGCCCAAAGCGTAGACGTCCGCGTCACGACAGCACACCTGTGAACAGAGACACACACCTTATGAAGAGCACTTTATCAGGAGCAGGTGAGATCATAGCTTGCACATGGTGAACTTACGGCACACACAGGCGAGCACACACGCAGCAGCACAAAGGCAAACATGGCCACGCATCCTCCGCTCCCTCCCGGTCTCCTCCAGGATCTGCAGACACACGCGCTCGTGGCGGGAAATATGCGGGCGGTCATTACACAGAGCAGAGCAAACACACAGACACCATCGCCACTGGAAATGTTTTCACATGCGCGGGCACTATGGAGAGACTGGAGAGAGGAGAGACACACACAGTAGCAGAACACCACACACACACACACACACACGCACACACACACACACACGCACACACACACACAAAACATTGATTTGTGTGTCAGAATGTCTGGAAAAAATATGTTGACCCATATACTCTAGGACACATATTACAGTAAAGACACATCATCCTTACACCTTACATTTAAACCATATATTACATTTGTAAAAGAAAATGTATGCATATATATATTGATTGAGATCAATTGTCAGATTAAATTGAAAATGAAAGATTACGTCTGAAAATACCTCGAAAAATCTCAATCATCTCAAGATGGCGAGACGTTCGAAGTATTATTAGAAGCGATGTCAGCGCAGGCCTTCTGTTTGGAGGGGGGAGGGGAAGGCTGGAGGTTAGACAGCAGGAGTGCAGCGTAGGGGGAGGGGTGGCCAGGTTGAGTTCAAGGCCAGAGAGAGGTTGGCTGACCCTGGGGTCAAGCATGAGCGCAGGGAGACGGGGGCTCGGGGAGGCTACGTGTGATGGCCTAGCCATGTACGACCCACAGGCTGCGCAATGGGACTCAGGGGAGGACCAGGTCAGGAGGCCTCCCTCCCACCCCCACGCATTACTGGGCCATTTAAAGCCACCCAGCATCTATTTCCTCCAATAAAAACTAATAACCTTTTCTGTCGGAAATCAGGGCAGCCCTCGAGTGCTGGAGCTGGTGGTGGAGCAGGGGCCTGGCTGGATGGCCTGTAATTGCAGTGCAGGAGTCCCCTTTTAGTTTATTTTTTGCAGGGTTTTGGATTTGTGTTTCTCTCTTTTTTTTCGTTCTTTTTTTGTGGCCCTCTTGGTCCTCGGCGCTTTGCGGCTGATTGCTTGTGCCGCTCGCCCCACACTCAGCAATCAGACAGGGTCTGAAGAGAGGTGGAAAACAGCAACTCAAGGACCTTTTATAATTGGGAGGGATTTGGGGTGGGGGTGGGGTCGTTGGACTTTACATTTGGTGTCAGGGAGGGCTGCTGGTGGTGGCTGGTGGAGGCCAGGCGTGGAGAGGCCCAGGTCCTGCTGAAGAGGAGCGGATCACTCGGAGCATCGAGTGGGCCTTCTGCTCTCCGTTTGCTGTCGGGAGCTGTGTGACACTTGTCTGGAAGCCAGGAGAGATGGCTGCTCCAGACCTGGATTAAGCGGCATCCCAGGACTCTGTAGTCGTTGGCGTTCAGACTAACAGCTTCCACATTCTGTGGTCTGGGCCTGAAGGCTTTCAGAGCCCATGCTTAGATTCACTCCTTACTAACTCACACCGCCAGGCTGCCTCATGCTGGCAAGTGAAAATGAACTTGTTGTGATTTAAATCTTTATTTCCTACACCGTGCTTACAGCATGAGAGATATTATTCATGGACGTTTACGGATATTGTTGGCAAACTGTGACCCAGGATTAGTTTGTTTTGTTACTTACATTGCATACCAGCAAGTAGCACGCACATCAGATCAATCAGAGGCCGTGCGGTAATTAATTCTTTGCTAAACGTGCACAATTGATTTCCTTTTAATGCTCAGAGAAATGGTCGAAATAAAGAGGATATCCTGGTCAGTGCATGGGGAGAGGGTGGGAGTTTTAGAGTTGAGAGGAAGAAGGAAAGGAAGGGGAGGAGGGGAAAAAGTGAGGGGGTGGGCTCCTAGGAACAAGAACTCCGGGGGTCTAATAAATTGGCTACTTTTTAATTGGGAGAGTGGAGGTGGGGTGTGCCTGGGGAGAGCAAGCTGGGGACTAATTGAGGAAGGTTGTGAGCACAAGGGGGGTCACTGTGGCCCCTGTACAGATAACAGACATCCACGTGCCGCCCGACCATCCTAGCCACCCCACCCACACACACCCCCCCCCCTCCCACCACCACCCGCCACCCCTGCCACACAAACACCTCTCACACACACACACACACACACGAGGGCCACAAGGACAGAAGCTCCAGCCTGGCCCAGCTCACACAAACGGCACGCAAACGTCCACGACGCCACCAGACCCCATCAGCCGTGTGTCCTCGCCCACAGTGCACTGCAGATGCGTCGACTTTACTCCAGCGCCTCTGTGTTATTCCCTGTTCCCCAGACTCCCTGTCTGTATCTATGGATGTGATCTGGGTCTGAGATGAGTGGAGAACCTATTAAATACTTGAAAGCGTTAATGAAAAGACTGCTGTCACAGGCCGTGCTGAGCTTTTGTATTACACTGGGCCATCAAGGAGCGCCTTTGTTTGCTCTTTTCTAATTTAATCTGGACAAACATGATCTCCCCCTCCCATCACACACAACCACACCCAGGCTACTGCACAAGTGGCACAGACCACAGAGACAACAGCCCCCTCGCTCTCTCTCTCTCTCTCTCTCTCTCTCTCTCTCTCTCTCTCTCTCTCTCTCTCTCTCTCTCTCTCTCTCTCTCTCTCTCTGTCTCTCTGTCTGTCTGTCTATCTAGCTATCTATATGTGAGAGTTGAGCTAATATTCCTTTCCTATTCAGGTGGACACCATTACTGTGTGGTTGGATTGATTACGCAATGAACTTACTTAATTTTAGCACTGGTCTCTTGGTGTGTGTTTGTGTGTGCGCATGCGTGTGTCAGCTAGGGTGGGCAGGAGTGTTGGGTCAAGCCTCAGCTCAGTGTATTCCCCATGGTGTCTGCTGGATCTGCAACTAGACGTCTCAGTTTAGGTCCTGTCACTTACCAGCCAATGAACTTGACTTGAAACTTAGGGAAATCCAATTGGTGAGTAATACACCATAATGGGCAGATCAATAGTCATTATGGGGCCTCCATGTCTAACAAAAGATATCACTGTGTGCACGCCTTGCAGTGCTTAACTACAGGAGGAAATCTGTGTTGTGCGTGTTTGTTTGTGAGTGTAGAAGCACAGGCAATTTTTATCGCCAGCCATTTCGCCCTTGACCTGGACATTTGCTGACTGGATATTGGAATAGCCAGGCCTGGATTGGTCTGGCCTCGTGTAGTCTGACCTGCACTGGCTGGCCAAGTAAATGTTACTGTAATAACAGATATGCAGGAGCAGAGGCAGTTAGACGAGACGTGAAGGAAATTAGTGTTCATGTTCCTCGAGGCATCTCCCAGCTGTCCGATGCTGGGGTGTGGGATGCCCTCAATGCCCCCACTCACAAATGAGCCCCTCCTCTCCCTCCCCTCCCCTGCCCCCTCCCTGCCCTGCACCCTCCCTCCGCCCTCAGGGGACCAGCGAGAGGGATGAAGCCTCCGCTTGCTCCTGTAATAAGACATCTGCAAATACAAAATGACCCCCGAGCTAGCAGCCATTCACATCTTAAATGGTCTAAGTGAAGGCCGGCCAGCTCTTTTTAATGAGGCCTATGCTGGTTTTAATTGATCGGCTGGTTCTTGTACGAGGAATAAAGTGTTGCAAACCGCTTTTAGCCGTCTTACAGTGAAAAGTAATCTATGTAAGTGTCAAGCCACATGCCTGTCATTTCAAACAGTGTCCAGGTTCAGGCTGGGTGTGTGTGTGGGGTGTGGGTGTGTGTGTGTGTGTGTGTGTGTGTGTGTGTGGGTGTGTGTGTGGGTGTGCGTGTGTGCGTGTGTGTATGTGAGTGTGGGTGGGTGTGAAGGGACCCAGGGAAGAGCTGAACTAGACTGGCATGAGATGTGTGAATCTTTCTTTCGTTCTCAGTCTCTCTTTCTCTGATGAATCTGTCTCTTGTTTGGCCTGCTGGTGTTATGGAGGGTGAGGCCAGACCAGGGGCATGTGTTGGCTGACAAATTAACCTTTTCCGCTTGCCTTTCCTCAGTCCTGAATGTGTGTGTGTGTGTGTCTGTCTGTCAGTGTGTCTGTTTGTGCGTGTTCCTGTGTGTTTGCTTGTGCTTGTGTGCACACTTCCGTAATTGCATTAAGAGGATGACGCACTTTGTTACTCTGTTTAAGCTCACTTTAATTGCTTGTGAATGCTGTGCTAGTGAAGCAGGGCTTGATGGCGCAGTGTGGACATCAATGAGCTATCTTTCATAGGGCGCATAAGGAGGGCTGGGGGGCTGGGGGGGGAGGTGGTGGGGGTAGGCTTGATTCATAAAGGAATTTCACGCACAAAGCAACAAAATGCCATTCTGTTGGGCTACTGCCGTAGCATCATCATGCAATGACATTTCATTCATTAAGGAATCAGACATCCAGGCACACAAACAGACAGATTAAGTCAAAGAGGAAGGGAGAGAGCGAGAGACAGCGAGAGAGAACGAGAGAACGAGAGAACGAGAGAACGAGAGAGAGAGAGAGAGAGAGAGAGAGAGAGAGAGAGAGAGAGAGAGAGAGAGAGAGAGAGAGAGAGAGAGAGAGAGAGAACGAAGAGAACGAGGAGAGAGAGAGAGAGAGAGAGAGAGAGAGAGAGAGAGAGAGAGAGAGAGAGAGAGAGAGAGAGAGAGAGAGAGAGAGAGAGCGAGAGAGAGAGCGAGAGAGAGAGCGAGAGAGAGAGCGAGAGAGAGAGCGAGAGAGAGTGAGAGAGCAATAGAAAGACAGAGAGAAGGATGGAGAACAAACAGACGGAGGAGAAAAGATGCGGAGGACAACCGAGAGACTAGAAGAAACGTTTCACGGTGTCGAAGAAAGAGAAAGAGGAATCCCGTGCTGAACGAAAGAGGGAGAGCGAGGGAGGGAGGAAGCGTCAAAGAAAGACTGATAGTTGATACTGACGGACATACTGAGAGATATGTGCCCTTGTGGAACACCCCCTCGCTCTCTTCCAGTTCAGAGAGAGTGCCCTGGTGAGGGCCCAGTGACAGACATGGTTTGTGTTGAGATCATTCTCCAGGAGTCTACTGGGGTTGTGCTCTAGTGTGAAATTACAGCAGCGTTTTTTTTGCACACTCCACCCTGTCTGACAAATCAAGAAGAATGCCATGAAGCGGCAGACGTGTTTGCATGCATATGAGCCACACAGAGATTTAGGGTGCTGTGGAGTAGCAGGTTATTGAAAAGATGGTGTTTTTTATTGTTGTTTGCAGCAGACTAGTTGTAAAAAAGTGTGTGTGTGTGTGTGTGTGCACAGTGTTTCCACCCTAGGAGACTTAATCAAAGAAGACATAACATGACTACAGATGACAACCCCTTTGTCCTTTTTAACATAAAGTTTTCACGTGCCACTGCTGATCATCATAATGGCTTTGCAGTCCATAAAACGCTTTATACTTTATAAATATTAATTTCTTCATATCTTATTTCAGGTATGTCTGAAGTATATTGGCAATAATAATCTAAGTAGCTCTTAAAACACGATATTAGTTTACGATCCTTTCTCTAGATTAGGAAGGGCTTGCACATGCATTTTCATGTGTATAAATTTAGACGTGTAAGCCATAAAGTGAATGACGTCATACATTAGGTTAATGACATTGTGCGACACATTATGTCAGGAGCTTGGAATACAATGCCTTAGGTAGCTCACACAGCACCATAGAAGCTTCATCTCCTCCACCTCCTCAGCCCCCGCCCCTCCTTTCCCTCTCTATCCCTCCACTGGAGAGAGAGGGCCCTTTTTCTTCTGCTGTTTTCCCCCTTCTTGCTCTGCCATATTTCTTTCCCCCACCCCCGCCATCTTGGACATTCTCTTTTTCTACCTCTCTCGCCCTCTCTCTCTGTCTCTCTCTCTCTCTCTCCTCATCATTTTAATAGTGGACCTCAGAGTGGTTGCCATGTCGACCATCCAGCATATTACTATGGCAACCAGTCTGTGCAAGGCGAGGCTGCTGATTAGTGAGAGATGTCTAGGGTAGCCAGGCCAGCCAGCAGAGGGAAGGAGAGGGAGAGAGAGAGAGAGAGAGAGAGAGAGAGAGAGAGAGAGAGAGAGAGAGAGAGAGAGAGAGAGAGAGAGAGAGAGAGAGAGAGAGAGAGAGAGAGAGACTTAGGGAGGGATAGAGAGAGAGACAGGGTGAGAGGGTGGAAAATAAGGATTGGGATGCTGGAGGGGGTTATTATGTCTGGATGTCATGTGTGTGTGTGCGTGTGTCAGTGTGCGTGTGTGTGTGTGTGTTTAAAAGAAATAGAGTAAAAGGTTGTCTTTGGTTTACAGTTTGAACATAATGTTGACCTGTTCTGATCACTTTGCTGACATGCACCATCTTAATCTCTCCAGCTGTTGAAAATGAAACACAGAAGGTATTAACCTATGATTCGAATGACCAGTACAAACAGTCAAAATGTTTGTCCAGTGTGTTACACAGCCTTTGTTCTAGAACACAAGAACCTGGCTTCTCATAGGAGCCATGGAGCGCTCTCACGTCTCTGTGGTGGCGGTGCTATGAAGAGTTGACTGTGTTGTGGCGTGCTCCAGATTGGCCTGTGCTGTGTGCTGTGTGCTGTGGTGTTCAGCCCTGCTCTGGGCTGGGCGGCAGGGCAGTCCAGGGCAGGGAGATCTCTCCCAGTGCTGCCCCCTCTTCCACCAACACTAATGAACGCTGCAGAGGACGCCTCAGACCTCCCAGATCCATCAGAGAAACTAATTACAAGATCCAATTAAAGAGAGAAAGATAGGGGATGGAGGGAGAGAGAGAGAGAAAGAGAGAGGGAGGGAGGGAGGGAGGGAGGGAGAGTGAGAGAGAGAGAGAGAGAGAGAGAGAGAGAGAGAGAGAGAGAGAGAGAGAGAGAGAGAGAGAGAGAGAGAGAGAGAGAGAGAGAGAGACTCCTTCCACCGCTGACCCATCCAGTCCGTCATCTCATTCAGGACAGTAATTACAGCTTATTTATTATTCATCCCAGAGCTAAATACGAGCCTGACATTTCACTAACAATAATAAGGAAATGAAAAAAGAAATCCCCACAAACTACAGTCTTACTAATTGCCCTGCTCGGAGATTAAACGGCTGGAAAAAAATGTTGTTATTTACTTATTCGCATGATCCAGAGCTGAACCGAGGTGCTCCCAGGAGAGGGGAGTGAAGGGCTGGACGGAGGGAGGGAGGCTTCCTCCTAGACATGATCACCCAGCAGCCTGGCCTCATCATCAATATGCCTGGACGTCTCTGGGCTTAATGGCTGCAGTTGTGTGGGCTCCGAGGCCGGCAAGAGTTGCCCTGTCTGGCCTGCGGTCGCTAATCTGGCATCATCTTTTCAGCTTCGCGTGGAGCCTTTTTTTTGTTGCTCGTTCTTTTTTAGTCGGAATGCATAGAGAATGTAATAAGTATGCTCGTGTTTGATTCAAGAAGCATTTGACGTGTTTTTTTCATTCTGAAAGGTCTGGCCATGCCGTCCTGGCAGGCTCCTCCTCCCCCGCCCCCCCCCCCCCCGTTCCCCCCTTTCGCCCTTTTTCATCATATCTCAATTTCTCCTTCCCCCCCATCCTGAACTCTACAGCACCTCATTAAGGCAGGCCGCCTCTGGCCTCATTGGCTATGGTGGAGGTGAGGAATATCACATAATCATGAAGTGGAGATGGCATTACACTCATCAGGAATTATAGATGAGTTTTACGGCCGAGCGGCAGGCAGGCCCAGCGAAAGGGACTCGGGTCTGGGGAGCTGGGTGACAGCTCGGGGGGGGTCGGGTTACTGGTGGAGGGGTCACCACCAGGGCTTCCACCCCCCCATCACTCAGTCCTCAGCCCTCTGTAATGGACACAGTCCTTTGCTCCCTGCCTCCACCCCCTGCTGTGCCACAGGGAAAGGCTTTGGCCAGACACAACCAGCATTTATCAAACCCCAGACGTCTCAGTCAGAGAACGCCTGTTTCCTTCGCAGTCGCCGGCCGTTGCTTAGGCAACCGCCGCCATCTTATCTTGGCTCTCTCGGAGCGGTGTGGCGAGAACAGAGATGGAATTCATCATAGCCGTAAAGAAGCGAGGCTGCCAGGCATCTGGACTTAGAGAAACGGCTTATTTGCATGACGCTGTTCTAAACAAGGGGAGGGGTATTACACAATGACAGATTAAATTGTACATTTTCCGAGGGTAAAGCGTGTTTACAGTTGTCTATGCACCCTCTGGACCACTAGTGTCCTATACCCACAAAGCCAACTATTGTTAGAAAACAGATCAGTGGTACTGATTGGTCGGTCGTTGGCAATAATACATTCAAACACTGTCTGTGATGACGTTTCATCAAAGACATCTGGATGTGTTTATGTCCCTCTGTCATTTGTCCGAGGTACAGACAGTAAACGAGCTGGCTTTGATCCCGTGTGTCCTGTTAAGCCACACCGAGCAAACTGTGTTCGAGAGCTCGACCTGACCTCGTCAAAAGAACAAGAAAGAAGAAGAAAAAAAGAAAAGAAAAATAGGAGAAATTGCAATCAGTGACCGGCATTTGATTCTGTCCATTTACAACCGGGTGCTCCTCCAAGTCACTTGAGACGCCCAAGGACTCTCACTCTACCAGCAGAGTAAACAGGTACCACATTAGAATGGTGCTGGAGACCCCATTGTCTGTTCCCCCTTCCCCCATGCCCTGCAGACCCCCCAGATGAGCACATCTCTCCTCTCCTCTCCTCTTCCCTTTCTCGCTTGTCCTTCCTTTTCTCTTTTTGCCTCCTAATGCCCTCGTCCTTGGATCTCAGAGGAGCCCAGCTAATGCGCCTTGATTAGATGACTCAAGCAGCGACAGACAGCTTTTGCAGACAGGCCAAATGAATAGTCAATATTTGGGATTTCAGCTAAGCTGAGTTAAGGGATGACTGTATCTATAGGTGCTTCTTCTTATTTCTCTCTCCAAAGAACGTTCCAGAGGAAGATGTGTGGACGTCTGTGTGTTTGGGTTATGTGTCTGAGTCTTCTTCACACACACACACACACACACACACACACACACACACACACACACACACACACATGAGGGACAGGAGGATCTGTGCACACGCTCAAACACAGACACACACTCCTGCGCACACAGTGGCTCAAAAGGAGACAGGCATGGTTCTTGACCTTGCAAATCACAAGGGAAGATTTGGGGGATTTGAAGTCAGGGGGGTGGAAAGACCCCCCTACCTTCCACCTCCTCACCCCCCCCCCCCCCATCTCTCCCCGAGCCCCCAGTCAGCTCACAGGGGCCTTTCCACACCACTTATCAGCCTATATGACACACGTCCTCATATGCCGTGATTGATAGTTTTCATCCGTGGCACAGCCCGACCTCTACAGAGCTATTAGCGCCAAAGGTGCAATACAGGCATGTAGCATGTTTGTGTAGCATCCACTGTGGTCAGCGAAAGTTCCAGCAAGGATAGTTTTACCAGAGAGCTAATTAGGCTCATTGCGGCAGAATAGTACAGTAACAGGCCTATTTAAGATAGCTGGATTGGGTTAGCTACTGCAAATGCATGGGTGTGGTTGGCGCAGCTTCGAAAACTAGCATGGCCTCAATTGCTGAACTAACAGTGCTAGCAGGGCTGGTCGAGGTGCTAGAGCCGTAGCTGTAGCGGTTGCAGTGTTAGTGCTAGCAGGGCAAAGGTGCCTGGGGTGAGGTGGGAGCAGAGAGGGAGCGGAGTAGCACCCTCAGTCCACCTGAAGGAGACTTCGCCTGGATCACAGAGCCTCCTCTTAGAGCCTGGTCTGTGTTCTCCCTGTAAAGGGGCTGTAAACCACCAGCGTTAAAACCAGGGAGAGAATTATCCTGACACGAGAAAGATCTTTTTCTTGCTTGATATACAACCCCGGCCATTGCCTTCTCCGTGCATCTTACACACACTGGACACTCCAGACCCCACTTACATGGTCACAACACAGACACACACCGGCACACACACACAGCTACTCTTTTTTGTCTCTCACACACATGCGCGCACGCACGTACACACCGACCAGAGCACTCCAGCTCAGGGCTGTGGGGCAGTGCGTGAGCGATGTCTCCCCTGGGGGGTGATATTTTATAGTTTGTGTCCATCAGTGGCGTGGCCTGGGGCGCTGGGGTTGACAGTAAGTGCTCTCAACACTGGTGACACTGATTCATCCCAGCCATGACACAGATGAGAGGAGGGGGTGGGGGGACTAGGGGGGGCGGGGGGGGGGGGGGTTGGGGCTGGGGGCTAGGGACTGGGGACAGGAGGCTGGGTGAGAGGCTAGGGATCGGGGACTGGGGGCTAGGTGCTGGGTTAGAGGCTTGGGGCTGGGGGGCTGGAGACTGAGAGACGAGGGGCTGAGGGCTGGGTGTGAGGCTAGGGGCTGGGGATGCAGAAAATAAATACAAATGAGACATATCCTATATACCGAAGTATCGGAGGTATTCAATCTCTAAACCCAGTCTATCTCTTTCAGAATGCAGATGATGGTAGAATACACATTTTTGTCCTTCGTGACAAAGTGCGTTATGGGACAGTGAGTCAGTGCTATTCTCCAGACCATGTTTTCTAGGACATAGATAGGCTGGGCTGGGGGTGAACCAGTCTCATCAGGGCTGGGGAGCTTGGCTTTAGAGGGGAGGGCACCCAATCTAACATGGCATTTCAATTCCTCATCCCTTCCTCTTGGCTGGGCTCTATGCTGTGCCTTTTCTACATATATATAGGGAGAGAGACTCAATGCCCCAGCCTCCAGGATGCGCATACTTAGCAATCAATGTGTCACCTCTTCCTGACAATCCTATTTTTTTTTTTTTGATACGGGGCCGCACTCATTTTTTCTTGTCAGCAGAAGGTAATTTGCTGTATTGTGATTCAGTCCGAAAGCTTGGTGACGAGGTGTCTGATAGGTTGCCCCCATCCTCTTTCTCTCACCTCTCCCCTTCTCCCAACCCCCAATTTACCCCCTCCCCCTCTCCCGATGTCCGCTGAAGTACAGAGGCTGATAGAAGTCCCCCCCCAGCCCCCAACCACACACCCCACGCCCACACCCCAGCCCCTTCTCCCCACACCCCAAGGCCAGCCTGGCTGCGTCCAGGGCAGGCTGGTAAATTAGATAAGCAGGGCCGGGGCTGGGGCCCGGGCTGGGGCGCGGGAGCAGCCCTGATTAATAAAAGATGCAGGGCTCCCTGGGGAGGGCCCGTTCTGAGGGCCGCGCTGCCCAGACACAGACAATGGCGTTGCACTCGCACAATGGACAGGAAATGGCAAGAATGAAGCAATCATGGAAGGGTAGCATTCGAGGCTGTCTCGCTGTCCTGTCCCATCCTGCAACCTTCTCCTGCGCTTGTCCACGCATCATAAAAGATAATAATGCCTTTGCGGTGAACGAGGACATATATTAATGAATGCATACGATAGGAAGTGCTTCCTGCAGTAGACATAATATGCCAGATGGCGTTGGTGGTTTCCTGCTGTTTAACGCTGTTCAGTTTACCAGGAATCAGGAAGTTGTCTTCCATTGGCACATCTCAATTCGTCAACCTGTTTTATATTTGAATTGCTCTCGGACACAAAATGGAGCAGGGATATACAATTTGAGGTTATTAACCGTATTTTCTAGAATGTGTAATAAATGTGAGTGTCTATTTCCCTGTGGCATTTGTGCCCGAGAGTCAGGTGACTCATTTGGAGGTGAATGGCTGTGTGTGTGTGTGTGCGCGCGTGTGTGTGCGTGTGTGTGTGTGCGTGTGTGCAATCAGTGAGGGGTGGGGAACGTTGCGCAGCTCTCCAGCAGAGCGCTATCACACAGAGCGTTGTGGTGTCATGTCCCCCCCCAGCCCCCTCCCCTGTCTGGGCTTTGTTACCAGGAACACCGCCCCCCACTCCCCTTCATGTTTACACCAGCCGACAGTTGCCTACAGAGACCAATGAAAGATAGGAATTATAATCATTTGCTTTTTTTGCGTTTTCTCTTTCAGAACTATGCACTGAACATTTGGAGCATGCTTGCTGTGCATTTTTGCTGCTGGGGTAATTAAATGAAAATATGAGATATAAACTATGTGAGGAACATTCATTTACTGCTGGACACATTTAGCCATGTGATCATATCCACCAAAAGCAGGTAGCGAAACAGATCATTAACGAACCTGCACAGACTTACACACACACACACTCACACCGACACACACACACACCAACAGCAGGTGTTGAGCATCCCGCTTTCCCAATCTTGTGGTGTCTGATTGGTGAATGTTCATGAGCACAGGAGTCTTTACGTAATCGCCACCCCCAGATTTGCACATTTTCTGCAAGATAATAGCAGCCATATTGAGATGAACAAGGTCAGGGGTCAGCTGGGAGGGTAGGTGATTGGCTGGTACAGCCTTTCTTCCTCCCCCACTGATATAGTTGTTGTATATATAATGTTTTGTGTCTAAGCTTCCCCTTTAGACCATGGAATGATTTTCCAGAAGTTTTGAACCCATAGCTCTGAACTAGGATCACAGAGGCTCAATCACACTCGTTCTAAAGACAGAAACGTCTCACGTCTCCCATCAGCACATTTCCTCCGTGATCCGAGGCGTGTGCCTTTTGATTTAACCCAGGTCCTTTCTTTTATTTGGGCATTCAGATTAGCTCACAGCCCCTCCAGCCAGCGGAGATGGATGAGCCTCAGTATGAATATGTATAAGAAATGCACATGGGTTTGAACTTGACTTTGACCTTCATTTGCTCACACATAGGCTCCACTCACGTCCAGCACATTACTGAATCTTGCTTTAAATCTGCTCGTTTCTGGAAAAAGAACATGGAGCAGTTTTATTTCCTGAGGTGCTCTTTACGCTTGTCTGAATAAATAGGCTGTGGCACACCCTGTGATGATTCTCTCCAAGTCATGAGCCCTTTTTAATATAAGTATACCAAAAAAAAATGTTTGACTTGCACTTTCATATTAGGTGTTATATGACGAACATTTCATAAAGGATTATGGGAAAGTAATTTCTCGCTGCTTACAGACAGAAGCAGTATTAGATACAAATATTAACTTTTTGTCTTTTTATTTTTGATAAACCTCTTTTGCCGCCTTCACTGCTCTGTGGTCAGATTTCAGAGAACAGGATTTCTTACCAAACAGCCAAACGCATCGTGCATAAAGCAATGACTGGCTTTACGACATTTCCCAGAAAGCAGTGCAGCCGGGGGGTGTGGCCTGTGAGGCAGCTTCCCTCTGAGGTCACAGCAGTGGTCATGTGACCAGCAAAGCCCCTTGGGTCGTATGACAAACCGCACTGCCAGGCCGAGGTGTGTGTCAGGGGTGTTTTTCCATAAAGCATTCTATAAAAGTGTAACAGGGCTGTGTTTGCCCTTTCCTCCCTGTACACACACCGTTCAGCCAACAGGCCCCTAAAGATCTCTTAAAAAGTGCTGATCCACACAGCCCGTCTCTGCTAGTGCTTCTGGAATCCTTTCAGAACAGAACTCCTCTGCTCCCAGTTTTTTCTTTTTTTTTGTTCCTTCTGCTCCTCCATTCGTTTTCATTCTTTCTTCCACTCTCACTTTCTCACTCTCTCTCTCTCTCTCTCTCTCTCTCTCTCTCTCTCTCTCTCTCTCTCTCTCTCTCTCTCTGTTTGTCTCACTTTCTCTCTCTCTGTCTCGGTCTCTCTCTCACTTTCTCTCTCTCTGTCTCGGTCTCTCTCTCACGTTCTCTCTCTCAGTCTATCTCTCTCTGTCTCTCTGTCTCTCTTTCTCTCTTTCACACACACACACACACACACACACACACACACACACACACACACACAGACACAGTGTGATGGACGTATCGGGATAAGGGGCGGGGCTTGTTTGAGCCTGAAGGTAATTACCACACATTAGAGAATGACAAAATAAATCTGTGGCGCTGCTAATTGTGTGGCAGTGAAAACAATAACTGTGGTATGTGCCCAGGGCACTGGGGACAAGAGGCCTGGCTCTGGGCCAGGAAGAGGCCCCAGTGCCATCACTCAGCCCTGCTCGTCACCCCTCCCCACCACCCTCTGCCTTCCCCACAGTGTCACACACGCCCTGGCACTGTCACCCCTCCCGACACGCTCCCCACGGCTCTCCCCCTGCAGAACATGCTGTGCACCACAGCCCCAGACAGGCACAATCTGTCACCAGTGCCATCATACATCCCTGCATTAATAAACATGAATTAGTAATGGCACAATTAGATGGGGTTGCTCTGGCGTTTACTGGTACAATAATGGTTCTCCTCACCCCTAATCTCCTCTCCTCCTCTCCTCTCCCCTCATCTCCTCCTCTCCTCTCCCCTCATCTCCTCTCCTCTGCGTCATTCTCCACTCCTCATTCTCACCTCCCCTCTCCTCTCTTTTCTCCCTTTTCCTCTCCTCTGCCCTGCCCTCTGGCCAGTGCTGGAGCTGTGCCTCAGATGTCAGGCCCCAGAGATGTGGGCCGTGCTGAGAAAAGGGAGGTTCTGAGGAGGACTAGTGTAGGTGAAGCAGAACAAAGAGCCAGCGTGTGTTTCTGGGCGGGCTCCTGCTGACTGGACCCTCTAGTCTGCTTCTCGCTCCTCAGTCAGCTGACATCCTGTCCCCTGCTGCTGGCTCGCAGTGGCTCGGACTGTGGTAGACTGGGTTAAGTTACTAAAGATGCTGTGTGTGTGTGTGTCACCTCCTCAGGTTCAGTTCCACTGTGTGACGGAGGTGTTTTGAAAAGACAGCGCTGCCGGCTGGATCTCCTGCGGCCTACGGTATGTGGAAGCACACAGACCTTCCATCTCTCTCTGCCTGAATGTGGCTCCAGCCAGCGTTCCACTGCAAACACACGTCTTAAGGAAGGGGAACAATAGAACATTCAAAGAAAAATGTATTGAGCTCCACAAGGTTATTTTTTGTTATTCACTTGCATACATTTTCTTTATAAACTTTTCGGCCTAACTCTACGGATTCACAACGAGAACCAGAAGTTATCAAATAAAACTGGGGTTTGGGTTAAAAATATGTATCAAAACTGTATTCATTCATGTATTTACTGAAATGATTCACTGATGCTAAAACAGAAAGACACACAAACAGCAAAACTCATTCAGAATGTTTCATCTTCATGGTTGTACTGTAGCAGGACTCTGCATGTTATCCTATAGCAAATTCATCAAAAGTTGTCAGTTGCATTTGAAGGTTCATCATACAAATGAATGAAAGCTTGGGAAGGAAAATGAGAGGGAAATGAGGAAATAACCACTGACCCTTACACTGACCCTTGGTTAGCAAACCTTACTAAAGATGACTGTGCTATAGAGATATATTTATAAATTAAAAGCTGAAAGAGCGAGCCAGATATGTATCAAACTATCAAGCTAAAGCTGGCCCCAGTTGTTTTAACGCAACACAACAGTTGCTTGGTTGCAGGTATTTGTTCATGGGTTTGTGTGTGTGTGCCTGCTAGCATACTTGCATATGTGCATACAGTGTATTGTTTATGCTTTAGGGGGTAATAAACATGATCCAGTATGGTGGAAATTCTGAGAATCAATCGTTGTCAAACGGGATACATTTTAATTAACCATTCTAACAGAATACTCCGAGACATCCAGTTAGATCCCTTCTCTTTATCTTTATCTTTATCTTTCTCTATCTCTTTTTCTTTCTTTCTTTCTTTCTTTCTCTCTCTCTCTCTCTCTCTCTCTCTCTCTCTCTCTCTCTCTCTCTCTCTCTCTCTCTCTCTCTCTCTCTCTCTCTCTCTCTCTCTCTCTCTCCCTCTCTCTCTGTCTCCCTCTCTCTCTGTCTCTCTCTCTGTCTCCCTCTCTCTCTCTCTCTGTCTCTCTCTCTCTCTCTCTCTCTCTCTCTCTCTCTCTCTCTCTCTCTCTCTCTCTCTCTCTCTCTCTCTCCCTCCCTCACTCCCTCTCTCACTCACTCACTCACACAAATCCAGAAGCCCTAATATCAACCCTCTCACCAAGACACCCATCCCCCTCGTTTCACTGATTCACTTCATTTCATTCTTACAGTTTTTCTCAATTGCTAAGACACATTTCTTGAATGTGTACTGTGTTTTCTCCAAACTCTAAACACACATCTTCATACTTACACTGTTTTGGCCAAACCATTGGCTTTTGACCCCAAATCAAACACAGTAGTCAAAACCATATTATCTGTCGTATAAACCTAACTTTGCATTCAAAATACACACAAAGCCCTCAAATAAATTCAACCTTCTGAATACCTTTTAGACACTGCTGGGAGGAATTGAAAACACTATTATAAAAAGCTTTTCAAGAACCATTGACTATAACGTGTCCCTGAATTTTAGATATGTTCCACATCATGAGTTTGACATGATGTCATAAAACTCACAATTACTGCAATTGTCCTTCTTACAGGCTGTTTATTTTCTATTTACATTATACAGCAATTGCATTTTGAGCTATTGTTACTGTAGTGGTCACAGTATACAAATAGTAGTACTGTTAGTCAACAACACAAATGTATTGCATTAAATTGTAATTTGGGGAACAAAGGCTAAGAAAACAAGGAAATAAACAAATAATTTTTACCTGGGTAACAGAGCTTGAGTACAGTACTGTTCATTGTGGGTCAGCATCCTATCTCTGACCAGGGTCAGGCCAGAGATTTTCCTCAACATCACAGGCAATGTTTTCTCTAGCCAAACAGCAGGGAAAATGCCCCTGAATGCCTGAGCCATCCATGACAAGACTCAAGAGCAATGTCCCCACAAACTTCTTCCATGGCTTGGAGAAGGTTGTTCTGTCATAGGGATTTCTGTCATAGTGTGGTATGGATCTCATTTGAGATTGTTGTTCTTCTTCCTCTTCCTCTGCCTCTTCCTCTCCCTTGTCCACCTCCTCTCATTTGGACAATTATTCATTTTCTTCTGATATTTGCATCCATGATTTCAAAGTACAGATGAGCTTACCTTTGTATTCATTCCAAACCCCTGATTGCTTGTTGAGTATATTTGCTTGTTAGTGCTTACACATGGATAATTGGTTGTTAAGGGTGTTTGAATTGCGCTGTTTTGGGTTTACTTATCAAATGGCAGTGTTTTCTGAATGGCATAATGGTGATAATTGTGTCTTAAAGTAAGAGGTGTGTTTAGACTTTTGCAAAGAAGTGTGAATGAACCTGAGAAATTTGTCAAAAAGGGTAAATTGTGTTTAAAGACTGGGGTACATGGTCTTTCTGCTGGGATTTGGCAAAATGGTTTTGTGGGGATGGCTTACACATACCATTTTTGTGTGTTAGCAATCGAGAAAAACTGTAACAGTGCCACACACATGCTCTTGCAGAGCCCCACACAGACACGAGGCCCCTCCTGTACCCTCCATCTGTTTCCAGCCCCACAGATCTCTCCAGGCCCAGCCTTCATGGAGCTCCCCTGTCACATACTGTTGTGTTACTCTGTCACTCCTCTCCTGCCTGCTCCCTCCCTCTTCTCCCCAGGGAGCTCTCATGTTTGTTGCCTTTTGTTCCAAAAAAACACCCTAATTGGCTGATTAGCCAGGGCTGACTGACCTGTTAATTGAATACTAATTCCGATTTGATGTCTTTAATGAAGATCACTGTGCAATGTTATCTCTCAGAGGAGGGCCCTGTGTGTGTGGGTGGGAGTCAACCATGAACCTCAGCCAGGGTTTAGGATGAAGCAACGTTGAATATTCAGAGATTTAGGTAAAGCACTCACCAGAAACACACAAAAGCCTCTGTCATAAGGCCACTTGAGACAGACATTATGAATATGCATCGCGCTGTAGCTCTTTGAAAAGAGGATTCACGTAGAGCACGTTTAGTCGCTGCCATTATTTTCATTCGATCATACAGACATACAGACACCTCCAGTGATATTTCCTACTCCCTCAGCCAAACTAAAACATTGTTTTCAAAAGATGAACCGTCTCCACTTTTTCATGTCTTGTTTCTTCTCTCCACTCAACCGCTCAGCATTTTTCATCATGGCCACTTGGAGAATGCAATAGCCCAAACACTTTTGTACCAACAGATCCTTGGTACTGCATTGTACCCCCCTGCATTTCTACGAGATAAAGGAAGGAGAGCAGTATAGCAGAGCTCTTATGGGTCGTTTCTTTATTAATTTTACTACGGGGCTAAAAGTTGTTTGACTGTTTAAAAGCTGTTTTACAACAAGCAATTGTTGTGCCAAAGCAAACACAGCAAGACACAGTTGTGAATGCTAGTCCTTGAGTTGTTCTAACCTTGGACCAAGTGATTTTCCCATGTTGTTCTACCTTTATGTATTTTCTTTTTTCAGTCGACAGTATGTGGCACTGTTCAACTTTAGTAACTGTTTGAGTAATTGTGGACTTGGATCACGCGTGTCAGGTTCCAGGTACTGGTTGTTACAGTCTTGTATTGTCACTGTTTATCATCTAGTCCAAGACCAGCTGCCAAGTGAATATATTCTGCATCCTTAACAGGCTGGAGCAGACCTTAATACAACACCATTGGTTTCTACCCATGCATCCATAGTATGGAGAATAGGCTGCCATGAATCCACTCCTATTCATGAGAAAAAAAAACAATTTAAAAACAATCAATAAAAACCCAATTTCCCTTGAGCTCCAGGACAGATTCTCCAGTGTCATGTGACTGGTTCTCCAGCATGGTTCACCTGGTAGTATTGTATTGCACATCCATTGTTGTTGCCAGTAAAACCAGCAAACAATGGGTGAAAAATCCAGCTTTTCATCTTTGGGTTAAAATCCACCATTGGCAATTTAGACTACATCCCCCAAAAAAAAAAAAAAAAAAAAAAAAAAAGAAATCCAAGCAAAACAACCTTCCCTCCACAACAGAGGTGAGAAGGTCTAGTATTCCACAGCTTTCTGTATCCAGCACAATGAGACCTGACCACTCCAACACCAGAGCTCCAAAAGTCCTGCAGCTTGTACCTACTGACATCCGTTGAGCAGCCATTTTGTCTCTTCGTGTCTGTCAGAGTGTCAGTTGACTGTAGTTCTCCATATCAAGCGTATCCAGAAACCAGCCTTCCACTCCCTCCATATGGACACCTCCTTATGTTTAGGCCTTGGGTTCGCTTAGGCGTCGTCTATGTACTTGAACTTGGTTGAGTTCAGCGGATGACTGGAGTAAATCCTGGGCCTTCTCTATCCCAAATGGTTGCCGGGGATACGAAGCAGATATTTGAAGCTCCTGTGCCTCTCAGACAGTATTTTGTTTCCTGGGTAGAAAATAAATTGTCAATTAAAATGAAAAAGCAATCAGCGATAAATAAAGCTGCATAATTGGTTTCTGCATGCATGCCCGACATCACTCACCTGCCCCCACATACCCCCCCGCACATATCCTTTTGCAACCTCACACAATCACATACACGAGCGCATGCAAAGTCACACACGCACACGTACACACAAAAGTCCATTCACACACAAGGCCGGACGAGTGCAGGCATCAGTTCCCTCATGTGTAGGAATCTCTTTCTTTCCCACGCGCATACACTCCCAGCCTCACACTGTCTATCTCCCTATCAGTCACTTACCCCGCATACTTAGAACAGGACTCGTTAGTCGCCCCTGCCTCCCCTTAACGAGAAAGTAATTACAACGCATTCCTCCCCCCGATCCCAGCGGCCCCCCTTGCTCGCTCCGTCCGAAATGTGCCTCCCTTACCTTCAGCTCTCCGTCTGCCTCCCTCTCGGAGATCCCCCTTCTCTCTTCTCTCTACCTCTTCTCCTCTCTCCGTGGCTGCAGACTCTCTCTCCCTCTCTCTTTCTCTCCCTCCTTCTCTTTCTTCATCCTCTCCGTAGCCTCTCTCTCTCTCTCTCTCTCTCTCTCTCCCTCGCTCCTCCCATCTCTGAGCTCTAGGCTGCTCTGGGTTTTAGACGGATCACTCTCACAATGGTTGATCAATACGGGTATTGATCCGCTGGCAAAATGTTTATAAAATCATCCTGGGTAGCTGCAGAGCACTGGGGAGGGGAGGGGGGGTGGCCAGGGGGCTCTGGGGGTCCATGCCATTTGGGCAGGGGGGAACCATCCTGCCCCTGATTGGAGGGATGTGTTTGCCAGTCGTACCGGGCAGGAGATCGGTGCAGACAGGGCTCCGTCTTGTTTCCCCGCATCATTGTTTCCACCGCGTCACGGCGCTCCCCGGCTCACGCAGCAAAACTTTCCGCGTTCGGCAAGGCGGAGCGCCGCGGGTTTAACCTTTTCATGGCTTGATGCTGGCGGCCAGCCAAACTCCCCTCCCTACCCCCCTTCCTTCCCATGAGCTGACACCTTAATTTGCATAAATTAGCAAGCCGCAGGCAGTGCCACTCTCTTAACGATCCACTGTCGTATCATTTCCACCCCTCCCCCCGCTCCTTCGGCGGGGGGGGAACGCTCTCCCACCGTTGTGCCCGCCTCCGTACCCGCCTCTCCAGCCACGTGGCCCGGCGCCGCCTCCAGACTGGCACCGTCCTCCTCGCCCGGACCGACGACACACACACACACTCTCACACACACAGCCCAGGGTCTCCTCGCTATCCCCTCGTCGATTTCTCTCTCTCTCTCTCCCGTCTCTCTCTCTCTCTCTCTCTCTCTCTCTCTCTCTCTCTCCCGTCTCTCTCTCTCTCTCCCGTCTCTCTCTCTCTCTCTCTCTCTCTCTCTCTCTCTCTCTCTCTCTCTCTCTCTCTCTCTCTCTCTCTCTCTCTCTCTCCCGTCTCTCTCTCTCTCTCTCTCTCTCTCCCGTCTCTCTCTCTCTCTCTCTCTCTCTCTCTCCTCCACCTCGCCAGCATGAGCAAAGAGAAGGGGAGCCCACAGGCAGCAGAGCAGCCATCTACAGAGGGGAGTGTGTCCCGCTTGTACAGCCATCGGGGAGTCTGGAACAGGGCTTCCCCCTGCCTGCCTCTCTCCCTCTGGTGGCTCCTGTGGTTCCCCTCGCCTGTCTACCTCTCCAGCCCCTGGCTCCCCTCCTGTCCCCCCCCCCCCCCCCCCCTCCCGGCTCCCTGTCGGGGGGAGCCGGGCTCCTGCTGCTATGCTGCTGTGTGGAGATCACAGGGGACCAGTAAGCTGCTCTCCTGCCCCAGCGGCCTGCTGCCTCTACAGCCCTGCTCAGGGGCTGGGGGTCTCCCTGAGGGACTGGCTCACTCAAACAGACCCAACAGCTGGATCTATGTATCTGGGCTGAGGTAAACTGTGGTCAAATGTGTTTCATGCTAGCTTGTCCATAAAGGAATAAATGCACAGTGAGTCTGCAGGTCGATATGTCTCCATGCCTGTGAGAAGAGTCCACATGGAGAGGATCATTGGGGATCTGGAGCAGAGTGCAGGGAAACGTTCTCCAGAGCACAGGACCGCACGACCAGACTACATCTGTCAGCCATAAGGCCAGCCAGCTCTGCCTCGGTGACCCAGGGCCGACCCCTCTCCTCTGGGGGGGTGTGGTTCGGGATGTCCCTCTCTCTGCCTGGCTCCAGACCCAGAGACCCAGAGACCCAGACACTGGCCCAAACCACACTGTCTGAGGCTGTTCCAGCTGGGCTTGTAGTGGAGGACAGGGTGGGTCGTGTGAACTGGAAGGGGGCTGGTGGTGGCAGATGCCTAATTAGTCCCGTGTTTTTTAATGAACTGCAGCAGTTCGCAGTCCCTGGCTGATTGGTGGGACGGGAGAGAACACAGAGGTTTCCTTCAGCCTGAGGCCTCCTCCGCAAGGAACACACACTCACGCACACGCACACAGGTACACACACACACACACACGCAGACAGACATACATATGTCCGGGCACACACAGACAAGCTAGGATTCCTCCATCATATTCACTTACACAGTAGAGGAGAAGCTGGTGATTATTTCCAACACATACAAGGCTGACCACATTCCACTCATTAGCATAGCATGTCTCCCGCTGTAATGAAGTTTAATCTCTGGTCGTGTTCTCTGTGGTGAGAGAGTGAGGGCTGCTGGGAGTCAGCTGCTCTCTCGCTCCAAATGGCTTCCAGCTTGTTACTGTTCTGTAGACTAGAGCATGCTGGCTAGGATAAAGACATGCCGTACCATTGTACATCCCCTTCCTGTATCTACTGCCAGCACCCCATCTCTCCTCGCCCGTTTTCCTCCTATTTCTGTCTTTTATTTTGACCTTCTCCTTTGTTTACTCCTTCCCTTTTCCCCGTTCTTGTTCTTCGTTCTCCCTCCCTCCCTTCCCCCCCTCTCTCATGCGTTCTCTCTCTCTCTCTGTGTGTCTTTTTATTATCTGACGGTGTAAGAGAGTGCGTTATTTATTTCATCAGAATGTAGGAGCTCTGGGTGCACGCTTCACACAGAAATCAATTTCAGCTCAGGCAGCGTAACCAAACAAAGCGCTGCGCTAATTTCAGCAGGAGCGTCGGCGCAACCTATCTTGCTCATCTCCTCCCTCCCTCTCTCCCTCCCCCCCAACGCCCCCACCTCCCCCCGCCCCCACCTTATTGGGAGACATTTTGTTCTCACTCTGCCGCCATTATGCCAATCACTGCCGGCGTGTGCTGATGTGTGGATGCAGCTGCTAAATGACTCATGGCAGGCAATGATCATTAGAGAGAGCTGTGTGTAATGTATGTCTCTGTCTGTGTGCATTCAGAAGGCTTGGTCTTGCTCTGCTCTCTGGGAGCATAATAGTATTGTTGTCGTTTCTTTGCCTTATGTTTTATGGATTTGGGGATATGTTTGTGGCTGCGCGGGCGAGTTTGGTGTGATGTGTGTGTTTATTTCCTTGAAGTACGCTTTATAGCCTTTTATTGTGTCTGCTTTCTGTTTGTGAACAAGGGAGATGGCTGCTACTATACAGCCTGATCTCTGCTCAGGGTGAATGGCTTGGCCAGATGAGGCACGCGTGGGAATTTCAAAGTATTTTCCCTGCCTGTCTGTCTGTCTGTCCTCCAGCTACCCAGTCAGCCAGCCAGCCAGCTACCCAGCCAGCCAGCCAGCTACCCAGCCAGCCAGCCAGCCTTTTAGTGAGGAGGGAGAGAGTAGTAGTTAATGCAGCCTCTGGATCGGCCTCATTCCTCGCTCCACTGTTATTGATTTCAGACAGACACAGAGGCAGACAGAAAGAAAGGTCCTTTTCAGGAAGAAGTTAAACGGTCAAGTAGCGGGTGGAGTGTGTCTTTCACCACTTTATTGACGAGGTGGAAAAATGTCACTATTATGGAGGCCCTTTCAGGAGACATCGAGCTGATTGGAGGAGTGACCCAGGGTCAGTGTTGAACGCGTTACCTCCACAGCCAAACAGAGCTGTAGAAAAAGGCCAGAGGCGCTGGGCTGAACGTGTCGAGGTTCCTCTCCGCAGACCCTCTGTCTTCTACCTGCTCATGGCCGTCTGGGGCTGGGACTGTGGGCTCGGGGCTGGAGGAGGGGCAGGAGAGCGGTCCCTGGCGTTCACAGCTGCTGCCTTCCTCTCACTGCAACTGGGGCGGAGCTTCATCAAAGGGGAGGAGGAGGAGAGAACCAGACTACCTCGGTGTACATCCCTCTTCAAACTGAATAGTAGATTACAGGATGAGGGAGGAAGGAACAAGCAAACAGAGGGAGGGAGGGAGGGAGGGAGGGAGGAGTGAGGGAGGGAGGGAGGGAGGGAGGGAGTGAGGGAGGGAGGGACAAGCAAACAAAGGGAGCATAAATGAAGGAACAAATGAACAAACACATAACTGTAGACTCTGAGACAGGGAACTGAATCATGAGTAATTTCAGTGAAAGGAGTCGCCGACAGGAAATCTAACAAGGATACCACGTAACTGTGAGAGTAGCTTATGTGACGAGGCCTGCCTCGACACAGAGCGGCCTGTGAGTCCTGACCATCGGCCGGGGGTTCAACCATAAGTCACTCACGCTGGAAGCTACTGACGTCAAGCACACTAATTAGCCCAGCGCATCATCTGGCTGGCTCCTCCTAGCAGCACAAGACAGACCTCAGCAAAGGTCAGCATACCAGAGCACAGACAGAGGAGAGCCTAATCTGAGGTGAAATGGTTTCTTTTCCAAATTGATTCCCGTTTGGATCAGACAAGAGCCGTCTTGTGTTGTAATTAATCCACTTAGGGACTTAGGGGGAGGTGGAGGAGGGAGAGCGAATGAACAAACAATAACTGTTCTGACATCTGGACTGATGCCGGCCTTCCCAGCACAGGCCTTGATGACTTTTACATGTTCATCAAGTGCCAGAGATTTCCCCCAAACCCACATACATCATTTACCCAAACACACACTCTTCCAGGGCCAAGCACCCATCACATCCTGGGGGAGAACTCCGTTGTGTTGCAACACCGCCACAAAGTTTCGAATACTAATGTGTGTTTTACACCAAAGTTTTGTCGCTCCGCATGTAAAAGATCACGTTCTAAAATCTGGATGCAAACAGAGCGAAATAAATATTTTCTCTTCTCCCCACACTCACAAAGTCAACTCAGTCCCACTAAGATAACCCCCTGAGGCGGTTATCTTTTTTACACCCCCTTAAAATACTCTCTTCACCACATGCTTGTCACAGCCATGTGTACATAGCAGCCTGTCTGCACTCTCCCACACCCACACGCACATTCACACACTGCTCGCTCACCCACTCCCTTCCGCCGAATGCATAATATATGTAATGAAATAATGTTTCCAGTGGGGATGCTTGATGGCTGGAGGATGGAGATGTGTTGCGAATCTCAATGCGGCTCCCCCCGGACCCCCTGCCTCAATTGGCGCGGTGACGGGGGGTAAATGAGGATGAGGGAGGAGAGAGAGAGGCTCGCTCCGTGGCCCAGGGCCAACGTGAGGAGTCCACAAAGCCTGCGCGGAAGCCCTGGATGGGGCCCCCAGTCGCTCTGATGCTAAGGATTCACATACGCTAATTTGAGACCTCGCCCCCCCCCCCCCCCCCCCCCCCCCCCCACCCGCCACCCCTGCATTTCTCCACATCCTGTGTCCGGGCCAGGCTTGGACGCCAATCTTCCACCCTCTGGTCTTCACAGCGCTAGGCTGCCTGCTCCTTAATTGGCCCGCACTGACCTGCTTCCATTAAAAATTGAAAGCAAGCAGGCCTTGTAAAACGCTGAATTTGCGGCACTTAGCTATGGAGATGTGTTTTTACTGGCTTGTAATGATGGGGACAGAGCCCCGCCCCTTCTCTCCAGGTTCAACCGAGGTCAGGGATGGAGCTGCTAAACGTTAACGGTCCTAGCTCTCTCTCTCTCTCTCTCTCTCTCTGCAGCTTTCTTTCTCTCTCTTTTTTTTCTTGCTCTCTGTTTGTCTCTCCCTGTGTTGAGCGTGAGGAAAGCACTTCACCAACCGGCCAACCCCTCTCAACGCACACAGACACAGAGTCGAATCTATTGGGACCCAGAGTTTCTCCAGTATTCCGCAATCAAAACCAGAAAGAGAGACAAACGTTTTCTTGCGTCAGTCTGGGATGTGGATGAAGATCGTACGGCAGGTTTTAAATAACCTCACAAGCAATATGTGTAAATGTTGATGAATTCCTTTTCTATATATTACACTGCTGGCATTATCCTGATCTCAAACGTTTGGAGATTCTGTTTGGCTCCATGGATGAGAGTTAGAATAGTAGGTGTGGCATTCAGCATGAAACAGTCAAACGAGGGATTCTTCCTGGGTGCCAAAAAAGGCTGCTTCCTGGCCAATGTGTTTCACCTCGTTTCTTCTCACAGCACTGATCACTAGAGCTTATACACATTACTTCAAACTGCTACACTCCATATAATTATGCATTTCACCCACAAAATAGAAATGTCATGGTATAGAATGTTTCAAACGTACACCCAGAGGACCGGAATCCCATCCAGAAATCAACTACATTTCAAACGTATGAAAACATTCAATATTTCAGCTGTCACAAGTTAGCTTTGCAGTGCAGTTTATTGCAGGATGTGGGAATACTAAAAAGTCACTTTGGATCCGATACTGGCAAAGTATTTTTGTGACTGCCAGATGTTCTGTTATCTCTGTAATTCCCATTTGGATTGGGAGAAGGTGAAATGAGCTGGAAAGTAGCTGTACTGTCTGTTTTATACATCAAACTCAGGGAAATGTAATTAGGGCTTTTCAAAGTTTAACATTGCTAAGCAACCCTCTTCTAAATAAACAGCAGGAAATCTCTATGGCCTTCTCCTCCATCTAACCACTCCCCCTCCCCTAGCCAGGCCACACCCCTGGTGGTCCCTGGCCCAGCACAGGTTTCGGGGCCAGCCTGCGATGTGAAGACAGGGTGAGGAATGTGTGAAGCATCCTAGGAAACATGAGTCGCTATTTTCCCACAAGCATGAAAAAACAGAGGCCATGGCTGTGGAATCCTTCTGACGCAACCGGGCCGTGGGCCCGGCGCTGGGTGGGGGGGGGGGGGGGGGGGGTGAGAGAGGGGCAAGGTTTGGACAGGAGCTGGGCCCCGGGTCAGGGTGTTAAAGTTGTGGTCTTAAGGCTTTGGAAGCTAAGCTCGGGCTGGGTGGGAGAGAGAGAGAGAGTTCAGTGGGGCTGGGGTGACGTGTGTGCATGGCTGGGGAGAAGGGGAGGGATGTGGGGAGGGGAGGGGAGTGGAAGGGGGGAGGGAGAAGGAGGGCAACGGTGGGTGGAGAGCCAGGGGAGTTGCTGAAAGTTCACTAGGCCCCTACTGGGAGAACTCCATGGTTCCTGTTCTTTCATTTTTGAGCAGGCATCTGTGGGGGCAGACTGCTAATTGTTTGTTGGCCAAGTCATCATTAAAGAAGCAGGCGGCACGGGGTCTCTTACAGAGATGTGAGAGAGAGAGGCAGAGAGCTGAGACAGGAGAGAGCATCGTTGGAGAGGCCCCCAGAGGCCCTGCCAAAGACCCAAATGATTACCACGCTTCTGTTGCCTCTATAATTCCTCATACATTAAGACACAAGCTTGAAAGGAATTCCCAAACACAAAAACAGAGAAAACTTCAATGCGCCTTTCTCTCTTTTTTCCTGATCTAATTATCTCTGCCTCCGTAATCGCTGTTATATTCATCACAGTGTTCAGTATTTATAGGGTCTGTTTTCATCATAGTAATAATGTCACTCTGGAATTCCTATGCTTAGGAAGAGAAGGAAAGAGAGAGAGAGACAGAGAGAGAGAGGTGGGGAGAAACAGTGGGAAGGGGGGAGAAGAGCAGGGCGAGAGAGATCGCTTTGGCTGGTTCTTGGATCCAGCCTCAGTCTCTCAGACATCATATGATGGGGGGGGGGGGGGGGGGGGGGGCAGAGGCCACACCAACAGGGGTGCGTTGGTGAAGCTTCACTTCAGGCCTCTGAGAATCCCAGTTTGCCAGAAGTCGGCTTCTGTTCTTCCTGCATGCGGTCTCAGTCCTGACTGGGCCGAACTGGACTAGGTTACCAAGCCAGGGCCAGGGTCAGGGTCAGGGTCAGCACAAATCGTACAACCCTGTTCCCTGTATGTCATTGGCTCCATTCATCTCTCTTTCTGTCTTTGGTCGCTTTATCTCTCACAGTTTTTCTTTCTTTCTCCCTCTGTCTGTCTCTTGGTAGCAGAGGTGCTCTCTTCTGGGTCTCCTCTCCTCCCATCTCTCCCCCCAAGGCTGAGCTCCCAGTATCGGGTATATATTTAACGCCCCCGTGTGAGGCCTGGTGAGAGTGCCTGGGGGAATGGAAAGGAAAACAAGCGTGCCCTCTCTCCCGGCCCTTTGGATCTGGCCTGCTATAAATACCTCCGGGTGGCGCGCCAGTCCCAGCACCAGTGGCATGGGAACCTCTCTCCTCCCTCCGGCCCAGCTCTGGGCCTCCGGGGGGGTCCAGTCTGGGAAGGCTGTGGCCAGCGGGGCGGGCTTGGTACGGGGGACAGGCTAGGGCAGGGCTTGGAAATGGACGCGGAGGTCTTCCTCCTGTTAATTGGGTGTGTCTGCTGTAACTCTCTGAGGAGAGGAGCGTCCCTCTGTTTCATCCTTGCCCGGTTCGGCTCCGTGGCTCCTCTCCCCCTTTCAAAAGACTCCGTGTATACTGCATTTAAGCTGTTTTGCCTTATGAAGATTGTATGACTGTGTGCATTTCAAAGTGTACCACAAAAAAAACGAAATCCCCTTTTCTTCACTCCGGTGAAGCGTTTGTTTTGTATACTCCCCCAAAAATTGATTTCGACTTTTCAAAGGTTTGTTCTTCATAGTGCTGTCTCCCTATGTCGGAGCTCGACAGGCCCAGCTCATATTTTCAGAGTTTGAGGTAATAGTTTTAAACTGACAGACTAAACATCTCTCTCCTTGGCTGTTCCACTTCTACAGAGTAAATAGTTTTACTTTCACACAGAGACACACACATACACACGCGCACAAACACACACACTCACAACCACACACTGGCACACACTGTGGGTGACTGGCTTAGTCTAATGATTCTTTCTTCACGGTTTGTAGAGGGGGTACGGAACGCTTGTGGTGTTGTCAGTTTTAAAATGTGGTAGAGAGGACCTTTTAGGATGTTTGTGTAAGTTTCTCTCTCTCTCTCTCACTCTCTCACTCTCTCTGACATTTGAGTTTACCCGTTATACACTACCCTCACTCATGGCAAAACATTTTCACGTCATCTATATCCATATTGACATTGCTCATTATCTGCTAGAGCACATGTGGCTTCCTCCCCGGTTTGCAATTCTTTCATTTTTCAAATGTTGTATCTCTGAAGGACTTAAGATTGCGTGTTATTTCCATCAACTCTTAGCACTGCCTTCCCAAATACAGTCCCCTAGATGTGTAGATTAAACGTCATTCTACACCTCTCCGTTTCAACTCACACCTCTGTACATTTTCTTTACCTCCTTCTCCCTCTCTCTCTTCCTCTGTTCCTTCCCTACAAGGCACACTTGTTATTTATTCCTACAAGGTCCCGTAATTAAGTTTGACATAAGCGCAGGGATTAAATATGCGGTTTGGGAGGGGGAGAAAGGAGCTCTGTTACAATCTCAAGGCCAGCTGCAAAATGGAACCAGATTGCGACACTCGGAGCTGGAAAGTTTGGGAAAGGTGCCTAGACTGGAGCTGTGTATTCAAGCAACAAGGGGATGTGAGCCCCACTGCAGTCTGGGAGCAGCCAAAAGACTACTGCCTCCCCAGCCAAAGGACTACTATTAACTCATGTGCCAAGAACTTAGTATACGCCTTGCCAAAAGACTAAAACTAACCCAGCCAAATGATAACTCACTCTCTATACAAAATACTACTAACTCCTCAGCCAAAGTGGCAAAACATTTGCTTATGCCTCAGCCAAAATACCATTCCTAGCTCTAACCAAAAACACTAAATCCCAATAGAGGCAATAACAACAGTGAGCACAAGACTACCACCATAAGATAGCTCCAGTAACTCTCCAGTCCATTGCTGTACACACACAACCCCAAGCAATAGGGTTGTACTTTTTCAAGTTACCCCTCCCCCCCCCCCCCCCTCCCCATATGCTGACAGTAAGGATACAATTTTGTGTCTCTGGCATGAAGTAGAGAAAGCCATTTCACATGCTATCATTCAATCACTGACACCAAATATAGCAATATGGGTTAAGATCCCAGTTCACAGAGCGTGTCTGTGGGATTTTACTCTGTTGTGAACTCTGAGAGGACTCACATGGAACTTTGCATTCTTAAATAACTCTGGAGAAACGCTCTAATCTTAATGAGTCTGAACAGCAAATCTCTCATCTGCAGCAAAAAGGATTAGGAATGCGAAAAAAAAGGCTGCCGTTCCACTTTGATGAATTGTGTTTAGAAAAATCCCTGGGCATGAAGTTCTCCCAATGAACAAAGCGTCAGAGGAGCACGGATGCTTTTAAACAACACAACTTATCTGGGAAAAACAGAACATGCATTTAAGTGAAAATACAAAAGCAAAGCTGATTCGTCTCCTCTGCAAATGATAAAAGTGGCTAACTCTTTTCACAATCCACTTAGCTAGTTTTGGAAAAATCAAGCCCCAAAGTAGCTTTGCACAAATTACAGGCATTGTGTTCCATGTGCTTCATCATCGCCATGTTTATTTATTTATCCAATGATTCACAGTTCTATTGTTAAATGTAAATACATGAATTGATAATTTTCTGCTACTTGGTTGGGGCCTATAAATAGTTTGTCATGGTGATGAAGTGAAGCGTTAATGAACATGAATAGATAAGAGAGCACAAATGTTGTTTCAAAACTCAGAGCAAAACTGTACTGCTTTCACTGCAAATCTTCCCACATTAAAATACAACAACCCAAACTTCAACTAATCAGGACTGAAATTGAGTCAAGTAAGCTAATATGAAGCAGTGTTTATTTCTATTTGAATCATGCATCATTGATGATATGCTAATGCAATCCAAATGAAGGCAGTTGTGCTTTTACCTTATTAATTACACCTCAGTATGTTTTCCCTGGGCAGCCTCTGTTGAGGGGTAGAGGTTACTGAAGACTGCCCCCGGCTAGTTCACACAGACACAACTACAAAACACATGCTGCTGTGGGACCTGATCTTGGACATCCCCCCCCTCCCCCCAACCACCTCCATCCCTCCCAACCGTCCCTTCCCCAACCTCCTCCATCCCTCCTTTCTACCTCCATCCCTCCCTCCTACCTCCCCCCGACCTCCTCCTTCCTTCCTTCCAACCTCCCCCCTACCTCCTCCAACCTTTCAAGCTACCTCCCCCCTACCTCCTCCAAGGCCTTTGGAGAGCTACTCAGGCAGATTTTCCACGTATATACCTTTCCCCCCAGATCTGCTCCCCTCTTTGTTTTCCCCTAATGGAGGTCGGGAGGAGAGTAGTGCAGACCCAGGCCAGAGAAATACACTCCATGTTAATGAGAATGCACCATCATGCCAGATATCTGCTCCTGGAATAGACGAGGATATCGCCGAGGTGTGAGTCCTTGGTGTCCCTGCGGATAAGGCTGCATGCATGGCACGGAGGCCAGGGCGTCAGTGTGCGCTGCATGGTGATAAATATTTCCATGCACTTGACCTCTATTGATTCCCCAGTAGGTTGTATACCCACCCGGGCTCTGGGAGTCTAAACATCTGGCCACCAGAGCCCTCTTCTGAATGACAGATAACATCTGGGAAGTCTGTTGCTATCACAGGAAACAAGGTCCCTATCTACCCCTCTCCCCACCCCTATCTCCCCCCCCCACACACACACACTCTCTCTCTCCCCTGTCCGGCTCATGAGCACATCCCTCTCCTATTGATTTCCCATTAACCCCTTCCCGACCGGGAGTGTCCGCCCACCCAGACATACGGACACCCATGGATTGATTAACAGAGTAATGGTCACCGTGGCTGCCTGTTCTCATCAGCTGAAGCAGGGTTAGAGGACCCAGACCTGGCCCTCCACGCGGCCACCCCCTCTGCCCTTCCTCCCATCTCTCTCTCCTCTTCCTCGTCCTCCCGCCCTTCATCCTCCTCCTTCCCCAAAGTACCTACTTGTCTTCCCGTCCCTCTCTTTATCAACCCTGTCCTCCTCTCACCCCCCCCACTCTGTGTTCTTCTCCTCTCCCTGGTCTCACTGGACACAGTCCGTACTGGTCATTCATGGGGATCACATCCCATTCAGTAGCAGTTTTCTGCCGATGTTTTCGCTATACCATGACAAAACTACAGTGTGTGTGTGTGTGTGTGTGCTGTCAGCGCAGAGAGCAGCTTGCAGTTCATCATAAGTAGAGGTCAAAATGTAAATTGTGACATAAATGGTGTTCTTTACATAAGTGTGTATCAAAATAGCCTCGTAATGTACAGGTTCCAGGACATGAGTAAATAGAAGTACTTTCCCATGCTATCAGAGGGGATGAGGAAATGAACGATATGTGTACATTCCATATGTGGGTGGTAATGCATGAGTCTTTTTTTCTTTTTCTTTTGCTGAATAGTGCGTGTCAAAGTACTGGAGCATGAATGTTTCTGCGACTGAAGACGCAAGCTTATCTGTTGTTGTGTGGATTTCTTTTCACTCAGTTTACACTTTTGCGTGAGAGACAGAATATGTGTTTGCGACAATGTGTTTGTGAGCTGCTATCAGGGCGAGGGAGAGAAAACCCTTTATTTAAGCGTGGCATGCCTCCATCACTCTCCGTCTCTCATGTACAAAGAGCCCAGAGGAAGGAGCTTCACAGCTGTTTGTAAACTATGGGAACAGGAAAGGTCAACGCAGTAATGGCGTACGTTTTTGTAACGCATTTTCATCTCTCTCTCTCTGTTCCGTCTGCGAGAGAGCAAGGCAGCTCGGTTCGTCACTGGTGCTGGCGCGTTTAAACGACTGATCTTGCCTGGAGAAGAATGGTTAAAGCATAACCCCATTGTGTTCTTTGATAAACTCATGGTATAAGCTGGGAAAGAGGCACGGTTTAAGGGCACAATTGCCGTGCAAATCTACCATGGAAAAAGTTTTTTTGGGGGGGAAAGAGACAGAGAGACGGAGAGGAAGAGAGCGGAGTGCAGAGGGGGGGGGAGAAGGGGGAAAGAGACATGGAGCAGCCAGGGAGTGGATGGAGTAGGGGGTCTGTGTTGGGGGGCCGTGTCGTGTGTTATCTCTGGGTGCAGGGGGCTTTGTTTGTAGGGCAGAGAAGTATAGATTTCCTCTTGGTGTCAGCGCCTTTCTTTAGGGCTCAGCGCAGAGGGGACAATGGCAAGCTAATCCAGCCCTGATTCTGGATTAATATTCAAGCCTCCCAATATTAATTCCAGCCAAAAGGAGAAAATGCAAAATGTGTCAAAACACTCAAACAAATAAAGAAAACAAAACAAAAAAGCAAAAGAGCCCTGACCAAGATTTCCATTCCAGGGTTCTGTTATATGAGCACATTATTTTCACCAGGGTTCTACAGATGCGTCAAGTCGTTCTGTATGATTCTGGTATTAATCTTCATAATGATTTCTTTATAAAAGGGTGAGGGTAGGGGGTAGCTGAAGAGCTGGATGTTGTTTTTGGCTATTCTCCTCACTAAGCCCAGGATTTCAGATCTGGATTTGAATATTTACAATAGAAAATGATGGAGGATATGAAAATAAGTCCTTAGAGAGTCGGGCTGTAAGTTATAGGTTTAAACACTGCCTCCCCTGCTTCAAAGAGTCCTGGAGATGCTGGCTGCTAATCTGAGGGATGGATGGCCAGTCACGGGACAGCACTGGGACGGACAAGTAGGGCGATGGACTCTCGACAGAGAGTGATCAGAGGAGCGGCTCTCGTCTGGGCCTCTCCTTCCATCTGCATGGAACAGCTCCAGCCTCGCCTACTGGCCACTGGCCACCAGCCCTGGAGGTGACCTCTCCCAGGCCTGTGTGGAGCTGGCTGGGCCCCTGGCTTCCAGTCACAAACACACCCTGGCACCGACACACTTTACTGGACACTGTGATGTGTCGTGTTGGACAGAGACAGTTTGATAGAGAGAGGGTGTACTGGTCGTGCCCACTGCAGTCACACTGTACTAAGAGACTGGGATGGACTGATCTGCTACATGTTCACTGCAACCTGTTTCAGACCATAGTGTCCCTGCACCTCTCCTTTCTATTTATATCCTTCCTGCACATGCTCTCTCTCTTTCTCTCTCTCTCTAACACACACACACACAAACACACACATACACACCCAAACGCACACATACCCTAATCCTACAGTAGGGGGTAGGAGCCCCTTGTGTGTTGGCCTGAAAGGCCATTGTGGTCTTCAAAGCAGCCTCACAGACTCTCTGTCCATTGATAAGGTCTAATGTGATGAGGGGCAGCAAACTTCATCTTTTATACATGGCAGCAGAATATGAAAGGTCAGCTTATCTTAATCCTCCAATCTACTGCACGCAGGCCCGTGCTCCCTGTTTTATGAACTTCAAGAAGTAATCTAGCAGTTCATTCTGAAGAAGACCGTGATTATCTTCTCCAGGAGGTCCAATCAGCAGATATTAGGAGAGTGTGTTGTGAATGGACTGTAAGGGATGATTTCTCCGTCCTAATCGTCTCTGATCATATCATGGTATCAGCTTGACTATATGCCCGTGGTGAGCAGCTTTAATATGACCAGTGATTCATCATACAGAGCAGTGGGCCTTATCCTTCTGATGCACACCACGTACCTGTAGTCTGCTCTGTTCACACCCGCTGGAGGAACAGCGTGATGTTATTATGTCATTATTGCAGGATCACCCCCCCCCCCGCCCTCCCTTTCCCTTGAACTCCTCATCAGCGGTGGCAGCATCATCACCGCGGTCATCATCATCTTCATCATGATCATCATCATGCGGTGGCAGGCTGGTTTCAGGATCTGCCAGAATTCCACGTCAAGCTCGGTTAGACGCACAGTAGATTTCTACTGATGGACACCATTCCTTCCTGTAAGGTTTTTTCGAAATGAGACGTTCTGACGCTCCGTGCTCGCCTGGTTTAGATGTAACACAGAGAGCTTTGTCAGTTACTGACTCTATAATTGTGTCATCCTGTCCTCATTTGGCTTACTTTGGGCTTTTGTTTGTTCACTTCTTGATCTGTTTGGATTTGTTCCATAACTGGCAACTCGAAAGTTCTCCTTGGCATTGGAGAGAGTGTTGACATTTATGGAAGAAGTATAAACAAACTGAACACACAATACGTGCTTAAACCTACAGTGAAAAACCTAAATCAACTGCCATGAATTAATGTAGGTCATTAAGGTTCAAGTCTTAAAACTAAGATTTGAAAATTTGATGTTTAGCAATCCTTTGTTCCTCCTGGAAGTGTGTCAAAAACTGACAGATTTTAAAATATTTATTCCTTGACTGCCGATCGTATTAGATTGTTATTGTTTGTTTCGTTTTGTATTCGTCCCTCTAATTTGCCAGTGGTACAGTTTTCCTGGGAGTCTAACAAACGCGCATCAACTTTAACAAAGGTAGACCCCGTCGTATCCCCTTAATTAGAGGGAAGTTGTAAACAGACGCATTCCTTTCTTTTAGGGATTATCTATACTTTATGACTGAACGTTTGAAGTTGGGAGGGGTTCTGAATCAGCACTGCTACACTGCAGTTCTTACAGGACATTGTTGTCTTCAATTATTTTCAGTTATATTCTCGTCAGTATGAAGCTGGGGATCATATATTATTTAAACATGCAATCGTCGCTGTTTATCTGGGATTTTTTAAACCGGGTTATCTTTTTTCACATAGTTTTTTGATTAAAAGGCACAAAGCGTAATAACGCCCGCTTTCAAATGGCTGCTCGTCTCCCCGACGCTGCTGCTCAGCTTCCTTTATTGTCATTGAATGCGAACGGTGCCAAGCACCAGCCCAGATCCCAGATCTGACGAATGCCTAGGATGCTTTAGTATGTACATACACTGAAGCGCACAAACACACACTTCTACACACACACACACACACACGCGCACACTCATACACTCGCAATCACGTTTCCAACCATATGTCATGGGCTGTTGGAAGCCGCCACAGAGGATGACAGCTTCTGGATTTGGCAAATGGATTAACCCTATGGGATCGAGGGAGAAACTAATACTGATTTGTTCAAATATTGATCAGGGCCTTGTCCTGTTAGCGTGACTAGCAGGGGAGTGTGGGAGAGACAGATGGGATAGGGGAACATGAACATGGAACCCAGTGGGGTCTGTGTCAGTCTAGCTCAGTTAAACTACCTCTTCCAGTCCATCGAAATGTTACACATTTCAGTTGCAATTAGTGCTGGTATCACTGACCAGTGTCTCGACCTGACTAATTTAGAACTGGGATCATTGGTTCAAATGCACCTGCTGTAGAAAGTATTTACCAAAGTTCTAGAATTTCTTCAATATCCTGCTCATATTTCTATGAAAAATCCCTTGTGCTGCCTTCCTGTGTTGTCCAGCAGTACAGCCAGAGTCCAGCCCGCCCTGCCCTTTGCTCCCAGTCTCATAGCCACTCTCAGGGTCTCTAGTGTCCACACTCACACCATTACTCCCTTACCTCCAATACTTAACTTTCCTCTGAAGGCTTTACCCCTGAGACCCCAGTATTGGGAGATTAGTCCAGCCTTAACTGAAGTAGACGAACGGCAATCAATACCTGATGTAATCAGTCTGCCAGGGTCGCTGACCTCGCCCAGCCACGGTCACGGCTCCAGACTACTTCTGGCTGATAGATTCCGCTTGATTGACCCCTGGCGACCCTGGCCAGATAAGGTCAGACTGGCCAGACTGGCCTAGGAGCTGGGGGCCTGTTTCCGGTCTGAGAGACAGACTGTCCGATAATGAAGTGGTCAGTATTGCCTTTCTGTCATTCAGCAGTTAGGGAGAGAGATATGGAGGCATAGATAGGTGCTGAATGGACAAGGAGGCGACAGTGGCCACAGGATTACATTGAACAGGCAGGGGACCAGTAAAGTGACATGTAAACTACTCTAATATGGACTTGTAATGACTGGGAGCAAGATGGATCGAGAGAGACCGGCCAAGTTCGCGAGGACTCCACACATACTCTCACACACACTTCCGCACACATAGAGGCAGAGCAGCCACAGAGCGCTGCCAGCTGCACTCTGCAGCACGGTTCACAGAACACCTCTTTAACTTCACAACACAGTCACATCTGCTAACGAAAGATTCCTAGTAGCAGAATTGAAATGATGTTTTACAAGTACGTATGTTGTTTATAAGTGTAATACAGAAAAATCTGCTGTACCTCTTAGTTATGAGCTACTCACTTATGTGTTATGGCTTACAGAATGTATACCACCATGTTCCCTGACAGGCCAGACCATTTTATTGACAGGTCTCTTTTACACACATTGTTTGTAATGATGTTTGTTTCAGTATTTATCGACTACTGAAATACACAGCTACAATCCCTCCAATGCTTACAATCTTCACATGCTGGCAGGCAGGCAGTCAAGCGGGTTGGCAGGTAGGAAGGCAGCCAGGCAGGCAGGCAGGCAGGCAGGCAGGCAGACAGGCCAGCCTGGGTCCTCTCCTCTGGTCGGGTCAGGGGCTGGGGAATCCCCCCAGTCAGTCAGCCAGCTGCTGCCATCTGAAACCCACATTCCTCCATACGCTAACTATTTAGTTGTCAGTGATTTGGTTAAGTGAAATTGACTTTTATCTGCAGTGTGCTGTGGGGCTGCCACCGGCGATACACATTCTCCATCCTGGACTCCTTTCTGCTCTTAGCCTGGTGTCACATCCAGCACATTGCTATTGGCAGCTGAGCCTGTTCTGATCAATATCCCAGGTCAGGGATGGCCCGCGGCCCTGCTGGGCTCCAGGGTGGAGTATTGATCCAACACACTCCCACAGGTCACGCAGACACACACCGGGAAGTCGTGGCTGAAAGACAGAGAGAGAAAATGAGGGAGAGAGAGTGAACCTGTGGGTCCAGGGCACAGTGTTGAACTGAATGATCCTTGCAAAGCCATTCACTCATTGTGTCAATCAGTATGTTTAATAGAGAATCATCTCAAATTCAAAATAAATAAAGATGTATACATAAATAAAATTTCCAAAACATTGTTCTGGTCCAAATCTAGTGAAATGATACTACACCATCCATGCTAATGCTGGCCTCATTTCATTGGTTCACTATTACCAGATATGAAAGTACCAGAACAAGCAGATGTTAGACTATCCTTGTGCCCCCCGCCCCTCCCCTCTCTCTCTCTCTCTCATGGGCGGAGCCTCTCAGGAGTTCTCTCAGCTGTGGCCAATCAGCTGAGGGCTGCTTGTTTATGTTATAGTTTAACAATTGTCCCTGGAGCTCCTCATCAGCTACATCATTTGCGCTCATGGGAACAATTAAACATGGGCTTTAACTCAGGTCTAACCACAGAGGTAAAGATACTGGTAAAAATGTTGCCAAACAGAGGGGTTCCAAAGGGACCATTCAGCTATCACAGACTGTCTGCCTCGTTGTCCTTTCTTCCCTAACTAAAGCTGTGTCGCTCTCAAGATGTCAGAAACCTAGCCTCTGACAAGCACATTTACTCCACTGCATACACCAGGCCCATGTGGAATTCAAATGTCTCTTGTACATTCAGTTTTTTTCAGCGCCCGGAATTGACAGTTGAATAAATATGTATTGTCTAAGTGACTTTGTTGTTGTGTATGAGAGATCTTCTGCAGAACATGCAATTATGTGGGTTATTACAGGAATATGTCTTGTTCTGGTTACTAGGAAATTAAGTTTCTCCGGAAATCTTTTTATTTTCTTATTTTAAAAAGCCCACAGTGGTACGAGATGAAAAATTACTGAGAGCTATATGTTTATTACTTAATGTAATCTTGAAATCATAAGATGTCTGTCCTGCTATAATATAAATAATTTGATAATAATTTTGTTTGTAAAAAAAAAATGCTTATTGAAGATTTCAAAAGCCTTGATAGAAGCCATATTGTATTGTTGTGCTCCTGCTGAAAAACTGGTTTGGTGGGAGAGACTGTTTACTTAACTTTGGCCCTCATTGGTGTCTAAACAGGATTTCTAACAGGCTTTCTTCTTCTGTCTTTTACAGCTGGCACTGTCATCCTGAAAGACATTCCGTGTCTCCTGTGACCAGGGAGTCGCTAAATCCCAAACCATAGCTTTGAAAAATCCTGGAAATACCTGGAATTCTAGGAGTACATCACCAAACTTCTCAAAGTGTCCAGGCACCAGATTCTATAGCTTTACATTGATCTTTATTTATTTTTGACTATACAAAGAAAGAGACTAAAGTCTGAACGCTAGCAATAGCCTCCAGCCGTTCGCCGAACCTCCACCCAACCTGCTGTGGCCGAGAGGGCGTGACCTTTCTCCCTGCCGGCTTCAAACGGACACTTGAAAAGAGGACTCGGTCAGAGAGGCTTCCGTGCGGCGGCGACTCAAACCAAAAACCCCATCAGGTAAGGCTGTGAAGTCGGCCCATGCACCCGCTGGCCAGACCCTAAGCCCTTTAACTCCTTCAGGGCTTTGAAGCTGGCCAGCCCCCAGCCCGTGTCCCCTGACAGGCAGCTCCCCCTTGGAGGCGGTGTGTAGGAAAGGCTGGCTGATAAACGGCCTGCTTTCATGCTCTGCTCCCCTGTTTGTTCAAGTCGGATTAGAGGCTCTGAATATGTGGTGGCTGTTTGGTTGATAGATTCTCACCCTGGGCTTCTTACTGACCCCCCGCAGGGGCCCGGCCCAGCCCGGACCAGGCTGAGCTGGAGCACATGTGCGGGAGAAACGTGTGGTGGCTGCGACTGGTTCACCGGGGGTGACGGGGTGGGGGCAGAGGTGGAGGGTGGAGGGGCTTCCCATTCATACGAATAAACACACACATGCACATAACATCACATTAAATGTGCGATTGCTATTACGACAGGCTAACCAATACCATTTCATTACTGTACATTCGGTACTTTTCCATGCCAAACAAATGAAGAAATCCACTGCAAATGTGAATTTACGCTCACGTTCATGTTCTTTTGACAGGGAAGCCTCTGTGCTTTTATATAGTGGGAGGGGAAGTGTGCTGAGACATGGCTGTTTTTTAGTTCATTAAAAGGAAGAAAAAAGTTTTCCCGCAGACAAAATGTCACATTTGGTCATTAGCACAGCCAAGTGCATGTGAGTGTGTCTTCTCATGCATGTGTGCCACACATACTGTTCATTATGGGTGTGTGTGCACGTGTGCACATGCATGTCTTTACCATGTAATTTTCAGTTTGAGGGTGTTTATCTGCGGTTACGTATCTGTGTGTGTATTTTTGTTTCTATATATGTGTGTGTGTGTGTGTGTGTGTGTATGTGCATGTCTGTATCCGTGTGTGTGACGTGAGTGTGGACATGCCGGTTTGTGCTTGTGAGGAGCACAGGTCCAGGGTCAGTATTTCCATACAGAGTGACTCTGAGATAGGTCTGGACTGTGCTTCAATCTGCCCATGGCACAGCTAGCAGAGCAGATGATGACGAGCTGTAGATATACTGATGCTTTATTAAGATCCGCTATCACACTGATATTATATGACCGATGGAGGTGTCCAGAAAACTTGCTTCTTGATTCATAATCTAATTATCACCTTACATGCCCAAATAAAATTTGAAAACCTATATTTCACAAGGCCATTTTGAGATATGCCACACATCTGGGAAGTATTCCACAGCACACGGAACAACAATTTTCAGTCTCATAAATACTAAATCCCATATTACCTGGATTATGTTAAATCACTCCATGTGATTAGAGAATCGGCATGATGATTTTATAGAGCATTCATTAATCTTGCATGTATTGACTCTCTTTGTTACTTCATGGAATCAGAGAGCTCCTGGTGCAAGCCAATTGCATGGGCACACTAGAGAGGGTTTTTATTATTTTTTTCCCCTCCACGAAAGATAAAGCAGCAAACATAGTCGCTCTTTAGCTACTGGGAATTAGGTTATTTTGTGCTCTGTAAATAATCCTGATTGAAAGTAAATGGTGTTTATAGAATTAAGCAAATAAAAAGGGAACGTGGCAAACAAAGCAGCAGGATGCAGGAGAGGAGCACTATCAGGCAGACTCCGAAGAGCTAAGGGCCTTTGTTTGAAAAGTTCAAAGTAATTTTGCTAAATTTAGGTCACTGCAAATTATAAGTGCACTGCAGAGAGTCATCATTTATTTCTTAAGAAAGAAAGGAAGAAAGAGCGGAAGAAAAATAAATAAATCACCCAACAGACTTCATTTTAAGCTTTCTTATGCATAGTTAAGAACTACCTGTTTCTTTTTTTTGTGTGTGTGTGTGTCTGTGCGTGTGTGTGTGTGGGGGGGGGGGATGAGAGTACATAGGAAAATAAAACACTTCAAAGCATTACGAGAGACAATATCCATGTGTGTGGAGCTAATTAAGGACGTGATCTGAAACATGGTTTCCGAGCAGCCATGTTGCGAGGCCTGAAGGGTCAACTGGCTTACAATAGGACAAAAATAATGCAAGAGGAGAGAGGGGCGAGAAGCGAGGAGCAGCCCCCCCTCCCCACACACACATACACACACACACCTCCCTGGCCTGTGTGCTGCTGTAGCCAAGCTCCTAGCCCAGGGCTCTCACACCAGGCCCAGTTCTGCATGTGTGCTGCACTGAGATGCAGCCAGGGTTGCTCCCTTTGTGCCGGCCCTCTTTGGCCTCCCGGTAAAAAAAGACATGCATGATTTCATACATGAAAGATATATGTAATTGGACAGCAGGGCCCCATACAACGCATTTACAATTCTAAACAGAATATGTTAAAAGCAATTTCCTCTATCTCACTATCTCACCCTCTCTCTCTCTCTTTTGAGGAATTGTATTTGCACATATCATAAAACACATGAGATACAAAAAATATATTGGAAACACATGATCACGCTGTTTATTTGCATGCATTATATTACATTATAACCTGAGAACGTTCAAAGAGCTCTGATAGTGCCAGCACATCTTACTGTTCCACTTTATCACAGTCTTGCTCATGTAGACGGCAGGAGAAATGAGATGAAGGAGAAACAAACAAACAGTGGACCATCCCCTGTCGGATGTATAGAGACACTGTCACAATGGATTTTTTTTTTTTGTTCATAGCAGAAACCACTAGAATTTCTTTTAACACAGACATTCAATAATCAGAAGTTCAAGTTTAATTCAAGTTCAAGACAAGCAAGTAGACAATCATTTAAGTTCAAGTTAAACAAGTTATCATGCTGTGAATTAATGTGCTAGGCTAATCAAATGCACATGTTCTTGTGCTTTGAGCTATGGGGGGAATGTCACAAAGCTGCCTGTCAGTTGACCACAGGGACAGAGATGACCTTTTGCTGTGAGACATTTCTCTTGCCTGGTTAATGTATCTATTTTTGCTGTATATGCAACAAAACAAGCTGTTTAACTGCATTAGATTAAATTGATAAATCAGAGAGGTCACAGACAGACTCAGACTTCCGGCTGATATCATTAGTAACCTCCATGACCCTGTCAGAATCCGAATCACTCTATTAATTTGTTATAGTTTGTATTTAGTCAAACGTGGTGTATATGCATAACTCGTGTTAGGCTGGCTTGTTCAGTGCTCCAGACAGCAGCTGAGCACACCCCCTCCCATAGTGTTAATGTTGTGCTAAGGTAAACACCTTGGCTGTTAATTGCCTTAACAAGCTCACACCTAGCCAGCAAATGGTCCCACTAATCACCTTTTTTATTGTCCCCGGGACCCCAAAGGCCGCCAGAGGCCCCACCTCTTCCTGCCTCTTTCAGGGCACAGGCTGCTCTCTGACAGGGGCTCTGATCACTCGCTACCTCCTCCCTCCGTCCAAATATGGGTGGAGTCACCTGCTCTGTAGGGGAGGTCTGCTGGCGGAGGTTAAGCGTTCCATAATTCAGGCCCAGTTGCTGTGGTCACCTGCAATTACTTCCAGTCCACATCACCACACTGCATGCCCCCACGCCTATAGGGCCGGGGTGATGGGCCACTCTTCAGGAAGCTAGAATGCAAGAGAGACACACGATAGAAACAAGAGAAAAGTCAGGTGAAAGATTAGCCTTCGACTGCGACCGTGTGTGTAGGACATTGTGACAAGTGTCAAACAGTCAAAAGATGTATTCAGTCTGTTGTGTTTGTATTCTTGGTCTTAATTATGTAATTTGACATGAAGCTGAAATCACTGAAACCAAGAGCAGTATAGATGTATTTTCTAATTACTGGCCAACAAAAACTAACCAAATTAATTTGTGTGGACTTTCCAAGTCTTACATTTTCATATGAAAAACTTGAATGTTATGATATTGATCTGTAGATTGGGACATGTTCCTTACAACTATATTGATGCACACATGAGTCTTTATATTAGAAAATGTTCTGTCATTAGTATGTTTTTATGATGTTATATTTGTATATTAAGTATATAATTTCCCTACCCATGAGCAGGCTATAGTAATTAAGTTATAGGTTTGCAAGTTGCGTTTCAAATTACGTTGTTAATGTTTGGCTATTTTAAATGTGGAACTACTGACATCAATACAATAAAATAACACTAACCTCGACGGTCAAAACGTTTATGTTGGTGAAGCTATTTCGTGAGCAGGCTTGGCATAAAAGTCTACATATATGGCAGTAGATACAGAAACATACAGGGGAGGTTTCGCAGGATTTGTATGGTGACCCTTGGCGATGGTAGCCTACTACATCGCGATTGCCCTTCTGTGTCCCTTTCCACCTGTCATCTCTCATCGAGTGTGATTAGGCGTCTCTCCGTGAAAGCATCTTGTAAAAAATAGTTTACTTGTTTTGGCCTACAAAACCAAACAACCCGATGTGTCGCTTACCATATAGGCATGTGTGGTAATCTGACATTTTTAGATCGTTGTGTGCATAGAAGCCGTATGCTCCTCTTTGTCGTGGTTTTGTGCTGTTGGTCATGTGGCTCTGATTTGGGATCCCGTCGTTAGATGCAGTTGGAGAAGACCGGTGCTCTCACCCGTCTCTGTAGCGCACAAAGCCGTGTGTGTCAAGGCTCTGTCTGTCACCGTGTGCCGATGACAGAAGCTCTCTGGGTCTGTCCATTATTCAACATGTCCACACAGACATTTAATGTAGCCTATGCGCTGTAGCAGGCCTGCTGTTTGAGGGACCAACGCTATGGACACATGGTTAATTATAAAAGTATAGCCAATATAAATATTTCGAAATATAGGCTAGTGGATGATTGGTTCGCTTACTTTATTTAGCAATAACCGAAACAAAATCACATAGGGCATATCGTATACGCTACTGTAATTTATGTACGGGAAATTCAAATAGCTGATTTTTTTTCCTGAACTTCAAGTGCTTCTTGCTCTCTGGTTTAAATGTGTTAAGCGTGTATATTTTCATCACATCGTATGTAGAAAACGAATTTATATAAAAGCTATGTTTTTTTGTGTTTGTTTTTTGATTGTTTGTTTTTGTGTTTGGTTTGTTTTTTTCTTACCTGAAGAGAAATTTAACTTTTGAACCCCAAACTGTTGTATATGGGTTGATGAGGCCGCTCCAGACGGACCGAGGCTTGCTCCAGGCAGGTTCAGATACATTTTTGTCTTGTTTTTGCACGGGTAAAAGGGAGACATCTGCACTGCTTTACAACACAGAGACGATGATTGTCCCCTCGCATCAGATATGGTTTCTCAACACCTCTTTGTGTTCATAGCGTTTGAGCTGAGTGTAGTGTACGCGAAAACAGACAGAAAACCTCTCAAATCAAGCTAAATCCAGTGTTCTCCCAGGAGTGTGATGGGTGAATAAATTTATTAATATTTTGTTTTGCCTATAATACCCACCACATATAAACACACACACGTCTCCATAACCTATATCAACATTTCAATGTGTGTATAAATGACAACTAAACAAGTAACTTCCTAAATTCTCACCCCACAAACGAAAGTCTTACTAATATAAATAATGCTTAATAAAGCCAGACTGCTAGCAGGACGGCCTGGGTGAATAGAAAAGATCACCGGCCCAGATTGATATCCCACATTATTTATCATGTAAATGAACCAGACTGACCATACGGACGCTAGGGATATCTGTCCTCCAACGTCATAAACTTTGTGTCACAGTCTGTTACCAAAAACTAGGCTATAGGTCCTGCTCCCAGTTCTGTCGGTATCCTGAGTAGTTATTTAGATCAGCGTTTCTCTTTTGTGCCACGTTGCAAGTTTACTGATTCTTTGATAATTTGGTTATGACTGACGTAAACAAAAATAAGATTTTGGGGGAACATACGTTATATTTTCGTTTACATAATAGCCAACACATACCTGTTGTAAACATAATCAGTTTCGAATAACGAATTGCAAATTAATCAACATTTTCTTGTTTGTGGGAAATGGGAAATGGGCTTTATTTCGATAAATATGAAAGTATTTCCCCTATCAATTAACGATCTTCAATAATTAGGCTAATGTAAAATTAATATGCAAGAGCCGTACATCACACAAAACACGTTTCTTTTTAACCAATTTTTTATGCACAATTGATGTTAAATAACTCCAAATTAACATTATTACCACAAATCATGTGTTTTATAGAAAAACTCAAATGATGTAAAAATGTCACTCGTACTGTTACTGTTTTCATACTCACAGAGACATAAAAGACCTTGCAACATATAACAGCAATAGTTGGCTGGTACTAATACATGGACAGTGACAGGTCAAGCTTTGGTCATACACATTACAAAGAAAACAACATCAAATTAATTCTGCACCTTTTTTTCTGAGCGTGTGCTGCATTTTCTCATGATATTCAGTAGGATTTGATTTGAGGATATGATTGTTCACATTACAAGAGCTATTTATCAAGACGTGTCAAGCTATGCAAAAATATCATTCGAATTATGCATTTAGTGTAAATGTAAACATCCCATCTGATAGGCTTCTGAGAATGTTTTATAGGGGGAAAGTGAGATTGCGAACTAACGGATGAAATATTCACATTGCATCACAGTTTAACAAACACCAGGCTGTGGCACATATCGACTAACTCAGGGTTAACAGTTCAATGCAAAATAACCTCTACACGAAGAAGATGCTTTCATAAAGATTCGGACAGAGTGGTGCATTCAAGAGGAACATGTTTAAATAATGACTAAAATGTAATATATTCATCTACACTTGAGTGAAAGACACCCTCCATAAATTATGGGATAGGGGCACCCTTCACTCGAATTTTAAAAAGAGACATCACTTCAACATCTGTCTGGCGCTGAAAAAGGGTCTATAATGTCTACAGAAAAGAATTGTTTTCTTTATGCAATTGTATTTTGAAGATAAAGTCAAGTCTCTGTTGTATATTGTCTCAAGGGTTGTAATATGTAGTTATAAAATATATTTTTTGTCTCCGATTTTGCATAGATTAAATGGGTTAAATAAATTAAATTAAGAGAGAGATAAAACAGGTAATGAATGTAATAATGGAAGACATATCGTTTTTATTTGTTTGATAGGTTGTATTAACGTTGTTATTCTATGTTCATTCAAGTTCTTATTTAAACTCCAACATTTGATGTTTGAATTTTACACATGCGTCAAAGGATGGCGGCAGTGGGCTTACTTATCTGTTACATTTATCATATGTTTTAACGTGTATCTATTTGAATTAACAACTGAGTATCGTGGCCCTTACCTCTCCAACGCAGTTTGGGCCATGGAGTACGTTGAATAATGCACACGCTGACAATAAGCAAATGTCGAATGGGACTTGGGGTCTGATGGCATGGGCAAGTATGGTGGCACACAGGTGGGCATCGGCAATGACAAGTGGATCCGGGGGGCGCAGGGCTCTGTGAGGCAGGTTCATGTGCTCCTTGATCCCCGTGGTCAGAGTGAACATAAGAGGGCGCTCCCATTGCACCTGGTAGCATGTAATGCCCCATTCACCCCAGGCTCAGGGCCGGACAAAAGCATGCCGCTGACTGACTAAAACCCTTGAGGGACACTCTGCTTGTTCTAGAAGTGTTAAAAATGCAACAACAAAAATGACACCGCACACTTTTTGTGCAAGCTTTAGAGTACCTTTTTAAATATGACATGTAGGGAAGATAATTCACATTTATAATTTGTATTTATTTAGCCTATACATGTGTTTGAACTTGGTTGGTTTCTACTAAGCTTTAATTTCTTAGACTAGCCTGCTTATATACGTTTATTATATAGCCTACTTATACAATATTTACTAAGGTCTACGGTGGTGGTTGTTCGTCACCCAAACAGCATACGATTGATGTTTTGTCCACCTAACTTTTCGTGCGACTATAAAACCATGTACTCCTCTGTTTACCTAAACATTGGTGAAGTGGCCTGGCTTGCCTTATAGATTACTATAATCGTATTAATCCCAAAAAATCTTATGACTGAAATGTTCATTATCCCTTTATAAAGTTAAGCGTCTATCCTAAACAGCAGCTTTTATCTTTAAATACTTTCTCCAGCTCTCATTTCCTCTCCGTTCCCTTTTGTGCTTTGTTATTCTAGCATGGCACGTGCATAAGGTTAGGATAAACACACACACACACACACACATACGCACACACACGCACACACACGCAAGCACGCGCGCACACACACACACACACACACACATTCATGATCTGAACCTAAATCAAAATGCTGCAATAAGTATGGAATAGTATACAAGAAGAACCAGCATTCCATGTACTCTAACGTGTTGCAAAGGGTCCATATGTTCTTGTGTGAATAGATTGTTTTGTATCTTGCACAGCTCTGTCTTGGTCAAGCGTCAAGCGTTTTCAAGCGCCCCAAATAATAGAGTGAACATTCTAAGCTACTTCAGCTTTTCTTTGTCATATCTACGGGCTGTCATACAGGTTGTGTTGAATTCGTGATGCCACTTATCGATGCAGACCCATTGAGGTTGGCACGTGGGCAGTTATCATTCCCACAGAGGGACGCAATTGAATGCGAATAAGCCTAATACAAAGGCTGGTGAGCTGTCAAGACTCTTTTTTGAGAGGAAGGGGGGGGGGGGGTCCGCATCTAATTTGTCTTTTTTTAACGCTGTCTTATCCAGAAAATTCCAGAGACAATGCAGTGTCTGCTATACATGGTATGTAAATGTATGCATTTCAAATGGTTTGGCTATATCACAACAAAGTGTTTCCGATGTGGCTCCCTCAGCCCCAATCACACACAGCTCTTTATTATCTCACTGCCCCTCTAACTTCTCTTGCACTCTATTTTCTACCCATTCATTTTTACAATCTCTCCTTCCCGAGAGAGTAGACACATCGCAAATCCTGGAGATCCTTTCTGTCTGCCTCTCACACAGCAAAATATGACCGAGGCATGCTAGCGACTCTCGGGCTTTCAGCAGGTGACATGCTAAGCAGCCTTCGGTGCAGTGGTGATATTGCACACACACGCGCACACACCGTTTTGGTTTGCATCAGACATTGTCGCTTTTCGGTTATAATAGTTGAGATGGGAGAATGGTGTGTGGCTAACCTAGGAGACTGTTTCTTACAGTTGTCAATTATCTGATGTATGCAGGCAAAGCATCTATCGTCAATGTAGGCTATTGCTTTCCAGTTTGACAGTCATCCCTAACCTACAACGCATATCAGAGCTAGGACCAAATTAAGACTTCAACAGTGTGACAAACTAAACATTCAAATACAAATATAAAAAAATACTATTTTGCAATCATTCTTCATGTAAGAATATTCCTATAGGACACACTGCATTATCCGAGTTTTTCAAAGGTGCTATTCCATCAAAGGCAAATAATGCACTGCAATCTGATACCGTAAAAGGATGCCCATCATGATAAACCTCTATTTTTACATTTGTATTTGATCCGTACTTTGATTGGACACACTCTCTTGATATTTTTAAACTTTAGGTATTGTCATATAGATACATTAATTGCATAGGACATTGTTCTAGTCTTTATACATTAACTTTATAAACTCAAACTCACACTTCTGCATTCACTAAAATTGTATAATATTCATGTTACTTCAATAAACACATTATGTAATCAATGAAGCGGGTTAGCTGTATGTGGACTGGGGCCCTCGGAGCTGTTGGCACAGAACGCTTGAATACTAAGAGTGAGGGATTGTCCATTTCTTTACAGAGAATCAACAATGGAATTATCATGACAAAGAGCACCAGGATAGGCTAAAAGGTTTATTCTAAAACTACAACATTTCCCTTTGGAGGAAACGGAACGTTCTAGTGACCATCTATAAGAGGCGAAATGTTTTGGGGGGTAAAGTGAAAGGGGAAAAAGCAAACCTGGAGAACCTCAGCGATCCATACTACAGTTGTTAGTATTGATCAAATGTCACCTCTTTGAACGCAGGCGTTAGGAAGTTTCCCCATTTATCAGAAATCATTTCAAAATGCAACTTCATAAATGACCACAATGCCAATCCTATCTTAAATATTTTAAATGTTTGTTTTCATTACAATAATTGACATATAGTGAAATACCAAGCCCACTCAGTTTCAACATAGATACAACAAGATAACTACAGTAATGCTGGTTGGCCAGAATAAGAAGTGTTTAGAAATGTATCATAACACATGTCTTCCAGTACATGTTAGCTCATTTATAATTTTGAGTTTGACCAGTATAGGCCAAGGTAGTGTTGCGTTCCATGTACCCCTCACTCCAGTCAAAGTGTTTTGTCGTTATGTCGTTCGCCAAGTTTGTTGTAAAAACATATGTAAAAAATAAAATAAAAGAGCTGACCTACATTCATTAGGCTACACACATAGACCTTCGTTACAAAATACATGCAAAAATACAGGCTAATGTATATTTATATTAGTATATCTGTCATGTAGTTGGACCTGCTCATGTTATCCCAACCCAACACATAGCTGGTTTCACATATTCAATGTCAAATCACTAAATCCAAGCAAATCATGCACATTCCTTTCAAATATAAAAAATATGCCTATGCTCAAAAACAGAAAATACAAGTAACACAGGTATTTGTGTGCTTTATTGTTGTAAAATGAATGTAACTATACTGTCTCCGGCTCTTCTCTCGTCGTATTTACCTAGCTCCCTCTCCCCACACTATCATGGGACACAGTATCATCATATTCGGCTAAATCTCAGCTTCGCATAAATAATTTTATTTTTCTGATGCGAAAACATCCTATTTCATAATTGTAGTCATAATGTATTAACCTTGTTTACCCTACAATGTATGCATGCATTCTTAACGTGTTTCACCTATCGGTTTGTTTTAAGGCTGTTGGCAAAACTGTTTAGAGACATAGTAAAAAAGTTTATTTTATGTTATATGGGTTGTGTGATTCTGCCATAGTGTACAACAAGGGTTTAAAAAGTGAGTAACAACCAGGAGAGTAGTTGCATCCGCGTGCTATGTGTTAAATAGTATAAATAGGTAAACGGTAGACTAAAGAAGCATTTTCCGCGTCGAGGACTATAGTTAAAATGAATGAATTTGCTTTCAAATAATTAATTACGCATTCATATGGTTACTAACGTTGTCCCTTCCATTACTGAATCGGACATTCATTCCTCGTCATCTGTATTTCTAAACAAAGATTCGACATTGTCTGTAATAGGCTGTTCATTCACTTACTAAAGTATCTCAAACTCAGCCAATCTCTCTGTGCATCCTCGCTACGCTAGGCTACTGTCGAAAGTAACAATAAGTTCAAATAAATAAAATATCTTCACATTGGCGATTATTGTCTTTCAGTATAAAAAACGATATCACATTAAAATTAGAAATGTGTGCTATGTGAAAAAATATCTAAAACAAAAAAAGAACTGACAAAATGCAGGAAAGTGCGCATCGCCTGCTGCGGAGCTGGTGTCTGCTTCAGTATTAACTTTCGCTGTCTTCTTTCTAATCAAACTCTTACTTTCCGCTGTACTTAATTCCATATTTTCAATTCCTGATCATTACTTTCCTCTTTTTCTTCTTCCATCTATCCATCCATCCCTCCCTCCCTCCTCTTTCTCCCTCCCTCCCTCTCTCTCTCCCGAGCTCTCTCCTTTGCTGAATCTTATTGATCCAGAAGGTGGCTAATTAGCCCTTCCCGTCGTGCCTGTGTAATGAAGCACATGCGCACTGAATTAATCACAGCCATTTTTTGCAGGAAACTAATTAGCAGGAATAAAGATCCAAAGAGTTTTTTTCTTTTCAATCATCAGATCTCACTTTCACCTCTTCCTCGCTCCCTCCAACACAAGACTCATCGCCTGCTTTGCATCCAAATTATTTTTATATTGCCTTTACAACTAATACTTGGTTTTTTACACTCCGCAACAACAATGATCTTTCTTTTGCCATCCTAAACGCAACTGACCAAAAGGGACTGCCTTGATGGGATCTTTAGCCAAATCGTCTCTATACTGGATTAAAAAGCGAGGATCACAAAGCGGCAGCAAGAAATTGTAAGTTTAAACTTTGCGTTTCTCTCTTTTCCTCTCTCTGTGTTTTTACGATTAGATTATTTTCACTTTTTGTACTAGGCTTTACCGAGTCGCTTTCTTATCCCTCCTATGCGTAACGGTATTCGAATATTCTCATACTATGAGAAATGACAGGCGATCACAGTATATTCATGCATGTAGTTTAGTTTATTCTCGATTTTATTCGTATCGTTACCTGTGTTTACATCTGCGTTCGTCCTCGTTCTCCTCATGACTGGAAGAAAAGAAATGGGCAAGACAGCGATTCCTCTCCAAGCAGTAGACCACAAAAACATGGATTTAACACAGATTTGTACATTTCGATGGAACGACAGAAGTCAGGGAGGGATTTTGGGTGTCAAGAAACATGTTTTAGGGACAATTGCGAAATGAAAGGGTTGTGTTCAGCAGACGAAAGATAACGGGAGTAGCACTTGAGCGCTGCCAGGAAAGGCGCACGTAGTCCAGCCTGTAGGTCCGTGTAGGTCCGGCGAAGGGGAAACATCGCCCGTCCTCTTGTTTTGACATATATGCCACTTGGCCGGTCCGCTGTTTTCAGCACCGTCATGGGCTTATAAAATCCTTTATGATAAGCACAATTTTCACTCTTCGAGTCGTCTCTGAAATGTGTATTTCCCTCCGCCCCGATTTAGGCTACGTCTCAGTTCCTCTAGTTTTCTCTCTCTCTCCCCACTTTGTCCATCTTTTCTTTTATTTTACGTTCCTGTTTGCTTCTTTGAAGCGTAGTTAAAGTCGATTCTGGTTGATTCCCTGACGGAGTCACATGCAAATCGATCGGCATGTGTGTGTGTGTTTTGTGAGTGTGGTGTGTTTGGAAACGGAGCCCCGGGTCTCCTTCATGACAAGAGCGGATCAGACCTCGGGTACGGCAGAGCCCTTAGCCGAGGCTGAGTTTGTTCTAAGGGCTGGTGATAATAAGGCATTGCGATCCTAGAATGGGGTTTAGGGTAGATAACTATAACGACTGGTTACATGTGTATGGATTTTCATACAATAGCAAGGATCTGGAATAAATATGTTACAATTTGACTTGCCTATTTAGAAAACAATCACGATTGGCTGCAAGACAACAAACATTATTAATGGAACTTAATATCCATTGGTAAGCTTAGGCTACCTTTACCTCTCATTCATTTAAAAAGAACTAGGCTACGTAAAGATATGTTCTACGTTATTCAAGTAATGTGTTACAGACTAGCCTGAGCAAACAGCAACAAATAGGCTAAATCAACTTTTAGTGCATGGTTGTCAAAAAACAACAACAATGCCGCGATAGACGCCTGATTGAATAGGGGGGGGGGGGTACGATCACTGCATTTCATAAGGTATCTGCATTAACCCTGTTCTTCACTGAGAAAGCTAAAATAAAGCAGTAGTAGTAAAGCAACGCGGGCCAAATAGGCTTCAGAATATCGCTAGTCCTTTTGAGAGACGGACAGATAGACAGGAAAAAGCGGAAATGCTATCGACCTCGACGCTTAGGACCCAGAAAGCAGCGCAAGGAGATACAAAAAAGTATACAAAACACTAAACACATAGGCAAAATGAAAGTCGGAGGCAGGGTAAAAGAACGAGGCAGCCCAACGAGTTTTCGCGACGAGAGACGGGAACGAAAAACGTTTTGCTAGCTGCTGAGGCAGGGATGTGCAGGGTTGGGGTAGAAAGAGAGGGGGAGGTTGAGAGGCTGGGGGTCAGACGGCAAGAAACAGGGGAGCAGGGGTCACCGAGTGAGTGTAAGAGAGATAAAAAAGAAAGAAGGAAAACCCTACACAAACAGCGGAGGGAAGGCAGTGAGAGAATTAGACTGGGGGAGAGTAGTTGGGTAGGGGGGTTATGTTTAGGGGTCACACAAAGCAGAGCCCAGATATTGTGGGGGTCAGCAACTGCTAGATAAAGAATATGCCTCAGTTTAGTGAACGGGAAGTATGCACACAAAGCGCTATCCGACAGTGGCCTTTTACTCGGACGTAGAATAAAAAAAAAAGTAGGTTTAGATAAATCGACTAGGGGAAAGCAAAACGAGGAGGAGGAGGGGGGGGGGGGTGGGGGTGGAGGAGGATAGAAGGGGTCAGATAGCCATGGGCCATAAAGAAGAAATCAGGGAAGAGGTCAGAAAAACAGATAGGAAAGACCTTAAAGACGTGTCTCAACTAGTAGGACCACTAGCTTTTAGCATATATCACTCAGACTAGCAGTCATGTTCACCATAGCAGAGGACATGCCTGCATGACTGTTTGTTTTGTTTAAATTTTTTACATAACATAAGAAGTACAATGTCATCTCATAAGTCATATGCATTGTTGACTGGAGACCATTGTTGTTAAGTAGAGTAAAAAATATGTCTTTACTGTTCCATGCATCTTTTTGTTACGTATCTCTGCCTAATACATATTTTGGGATAATTACAGACATGGCTGAGCGAAATGAACATAGCCTAGTACAGGTGCTCTAGTACAGGACTGTCTCTCATCATCTCCCTCTCCCTCCTCTCTCACTGTCTGTCCTTCTCCGTTACAAAACAAAGACTGTAAAGGCTGTGTGTCAGACCACTTGCTCTCACAAGACTCCTGGATCCGATAGCATGAGAAAGCTTTTGTAGAAATTTTACATTTGAATTTTAAAAGTGATATGCTGTGAATGCTGCAGTTAAGGATGATTTTGAAGCATTTTTGTTACCATTCATTGTATAATTTGGTTACTATAATATATATGTTGATCTTCAACGCTATTCACGGTACCAGATATGCTTTGATGGAGATTGATAGATGATGATTTTTTGAGGTTGCAGACTATGAGAATCACATAAGGTATATTGTACATGTTTGGTTTTGTATGGTGTGTGTGTGTGTGTGTTTTTGGCTTTGCTTAGTGTATGACTGAGTGTGATGTGTATCTTGTTTAAGGGCATTGTGGGTTGTGTAGTTTGGTGTCATGAGGGAGTATGTTTTTACCATACATTGAGTTCACTGAAGATGAGGGTAAATACAGCACTGTGTAAATCGTAAACTCATTAGCACAGGCCAGGGATGTGTTTTTGATTCACTAATCCTTGACAGGAGGTGGAGAGACTCATAGCATGATCCCCTATTTGCATATTTTGCAATTATTATGTTCATATTTTTTACATATCACATAACATTTTTATTTTTGATAATCAGATACGTTTTGATGTTTTTTTTAAACCTTTTCCAAAATCTTTGTGTACATATTTAGCAAAAATCTTTTTTTGTCATAGAGAATATCAGTTTACAGTTTTTTTAACAGTCGTATAGTGTCCTCACTAAAGAAGAATGTTTTGTCTGTTCTGTTGTATAAAAAATATTGATGGTGAAATGGAACAGAGACTTAGCTATAGTAATAGCAAACACATTAATGTCCTTGCCTTGTTGTCATAGCCATCGTTCCTAACAACATTAGCACAGAGTGTTCAGTATGTTAAGGGGCTGGTTGGACTGCATCTCCTGTTTCAGTGGGGATGTGTGGTAGTCACCCTGGTCTCCACTGTCCCTCCCTTACCCCTGTGATACTACCTACATTATCACTGTCTGCCCCCTCAGTCCTCCCTTCATAAGCATATTTGATGACTAATGACTCTTGAGTGGCCATATCCCTTTAGAGGATTTGATTGGATGGAAATGTGAATGGTGGTGTGTAGGACCGGTGTTGAGATGAAGAGGATAGTGCTTGTCGCTGATGGACATGGTTACTTGGTTACGGGGCAGCATAGTGGAGGGGGAGACAGCGCCCCTGGTCGTCTACTACCCCCCTCCCTCACCCTCCACCGTCTCTATCCCTCCCTCTGCCCTCTCTCTCTGTCTCTGTCTCTCTCTCTCACTCTCTCGCTTGATCCCTCCCTCGTCTGAGCACTGGCACCCCAGGGAAGCCCACCTCCATGTGCCCAGTCAGAGGGAGCCCTCTCTGGGCCGACCGAGGACCGCTAAGGGGCAGGCAACGCATGGGCTAGCACGGTTTATGCACATCTGAGGCCTGGTCGCCAACGGAAGTCTAACATAACAGTATCTCCCCAACATTTTATATGTATACCTGTTGAGGTATTCATTACTGTAATATAGATAATGGAATTATAGTTACAGAAATGTGTGATCATATTAAAATCAAATTATAGTAAATTAAAGAAATAACAAAATATTTACATATTATAATTATTTTGATTAAAAAAATAAAGATTGTCATATTTGTAATATTATTCTGCTCTGTAACTGCTCAACATAATGTATCTGTAAACTGTAGTATTTGATACATTTTAGTAGTATTTTGTCTTTCTTTTGTGGAAGCTACCGACATTATATGTCAAGAGTTTTCTATTGATTGCAGAGTAAGGGAAAAAGACAGAAATAGAGAGACGGCAAACGACTACCACCATTCGCTGTAGGGCTATTTTGAAATGAGTCAAGCAGCCACCGTGGCTCTGATTCTCTGATGATGGTTTTGAATATGCACACTTGTGCTGCCAGGACCTGTTCTTCCAGTTGTCCTGCAGCCCGGGCCACGTGTCAGCTGTGTCATCAAGCAGCAGGCAGGAGGGAGAGGGGGCCCTGGGCTGTGAAAGAGGACGGAAGCTTGGAGATGGCAGCGATACTCAGGTGTGTGTGTGTGGGTTTGTGTATGTCTGTGTGAAAGACAGAGATAGAGTGTGTGTGTGTGTGTACGTGTACAGTACTCTACCTGGTCTCAGCTCTCAGCAGCCCCCAAACGCCACGAGGGCTCTTCCCTGCCAGCAGAAAGCAATTTTTTTTTGTACATTTCCCCTCCCTGTCCTCTTTCAGAGCTCTTGTTCTGGCTGTCGTTCTTTTATCTCCTTGAAGTGAAGTTGGCAGGAATTTCTGTGGTTTGCTGTTTCACAATATGTTATCGTGTTAACAATCTCTAAATCATAGTGATAGGATAGATTTACGATTGTGTGTTTGTGTGTGTGTGTGTGTGTACACTCCTTTCAATTATATTTTTTCTAGGTTGGGGTATGCTGTCTCAAGCCCTCACACCAAGGGAATATTGGACATTTAAAAGGATATTTTAATCTGCCACTGCCACCTGGGACAAATCTTCCAAACAGAAAACAAAGCAGCCATAATTTTTGTACAAATGGCTCAACGGGAGGTTGGAAAGGGGAGAAACAGATAAACATAGTTTTGGCTTTGAGAAGGGAGGAGACAGCATGGCCTAAGACCTGTTATCTTTGTGTCAGTTGAATTCCCCATTTTGAGTGGGAACACCTCTCTGGATGTAATTACTATGTAAGACAGGTAGGCCTGCAGCATCACGCTGAAACAAAAGTTTCTATTCATCAGTGTGGAGTGATGTAGTACGAGTAGATTTGCATACAGCAGAAGTGGATATGCATGTTTTGTGGCCAGTGTGTTCTGCAGTGACAGTGTCGAGTCAAGGATCGCAGGATTGTGGTATATACCAGCCACTAGAGGAGTTGTAGCATCGCAGGTGTGTGTGTGTGTGTGTGTGTAGCAGTAGGCGCCGGTGCTCACTGGGCAGACAGGCAGTGGCGTGCGTACGCACACACACATGCGGACAAGACGGCGGCGTCGTGGAGTGCAACGGGGGCTAGCCGCGTTGAACCGTGCAGCACCCCAGCTCCCCTCCTCTCTGTTCCCCCCCCCTCCCCCCCCCCCCCCACACACATCCCACACCACCGCCACCTCCCTCTCCCCCCCCCCCCCCCTGCCCGCCAGTCCAGCTCTTCTCCTGGACCCCGGAGGCCAGCATTCCACCCTCCTCGCTGGCGCTTATCATCACAAAGGACAGAATGCATAAAACATGGAGGACACACAGACCGAGGCAGGCCAGGTCGCCTTTCTCTCCCAACACTGAGCCCTGGAACAATACATGGGGCCCTCTGGCCTGTGACTCTGACGACGCACGCTCGCCGCCTTTTCATCGTCCTCCTCCCTCTCTTTGTCGAGCTTCTTCCTCTTCCTCAGCGTCCCTGTGCTCCATGGAGCGATCACGCTCCACATATTGTAATGTTTGCTACGGCGTGTCTATCAGTAATATGCTTTTATCAGTGTTAGTGAAATGTGCATTATGTAACTGAAACAGCGATATTAAAAATGCACGGAGTGAGACTCGAGTGTGTGTGTGTGTGTGGATATGTGTGTGTGTGTGTGTGTCAAGTTAAGGACTAGAGATCCATACTTTGTCCATGCAGCTTTTTCTTTATTAATAACACATTTAGGATACAGTATATTTTTCTAAAGGTAAGCAAAGATAATCAAACTAAACAAAAAACAATTTGATAAATTTATATATTTTTTATAGTATTTAGTTTTTATATTTTTGTGTAATTTAATTAAAATACATTTCAGTATTTTACCTTGCTCATACATATGTTATGGGTAGATTATTTGCGCTTAAATAAAATAAAGCACTGCAATGCGATCCTAAGAAATGAATCCTGTTGAAGCCGTCAAGTCAGGTGACATAGAACATCAGCCATCAGCCGATCTCATTTTTCCCTTTGACATTTTCTGGCTAGCTCACCACACAATTAATTATCAAGGTCTGCATTACCTGTGTGTGTACGCATTATAGGCTAGTATCCTTTCCGTTTGTGTGTGTGTGAGCCTGCTAGCGTCTCAGATGCAGCGTTAGCTTCTATTTGTTGGTCAGTGGGCCGGGGCCGGGGCAGGGGCAGAGGCAGAGGCTGCGACCGGGGCTGGGGCAGAGGCTGGGGCTGGGAGTGAGGACACATAAAGAGCTGTGTGATAGTCTGAGTCTGAGGGAGACTCTGCTGCCCCTTCTGTAGTCAACAGTCTCCAAATGTCTCCCAATATTTAGGCAGATCATTTTTTTTCTGGAATGTTTTTGTGTATGTGTATTTTCTTAGAGTTGACAGCGGTTTAATCCTTGTTTTGTTTATTACATATTTAATATTTTACTCAAATGAATACATTTATCTTCTTTTCATAAAATGTAATATGTCGATGTTATTTTATACATTTTATATATATTTAGTTTTGTTTGCGTTCTGTGTGATTTGGGGACTTTTGAGTGAGAATTGGGGCGCTTTTACGGTACAGTTTCTGTGTGATGCGGTGGTCCTGCTCTAGCAGTGGTTGTGTGTCTGGGTCCTGGTTCTGTGATGCGCTGTGTGTGTGTGTGTGTGTGTGTGCATGCTGGGCTGTAGGAATGCAGCTTGGGGATGTGTAGGACCCCAGCAGGCCTATGGCACTTCCTCTCTGTGTACCTCACAGCTTATCCTCCTCAGGATTAGAGAGAGAAGAAAAGAAAAGAAGGATTGGTAGAGCCCTGCTCTACCTCTCTTTCCCCCTCTCTTTTCCTCGTTCAGTGCAAAAAAAAAAGAAGACATTGAACAAAAAGCGTGATTCACTTGCAAATGTGCGGCTGCTGTCCCCATGGGGCGGAGAATGAGAGCGAGAGAGCAATCGAGAGAGTGACAAACTGTTAGATGGAGGGTGCGATGGCAGTAACTATTCTCCCTAACCCCCTATATCCTAGAATACGGGACCGAGTCACCACCATAAGCCTAATGTGACTCTAGCATCGACTATTTCGGTCTGACACTGAGGAAAACACTACTCTGGAGCTATTCACATCCCTAGAATCTCATGGGCTTAGAGTATGCACGTGACAAGAGTGTGGGTGTGTCAGTGTGTGTGTGTGTGTGTGTGACAGCCGCTATGGTCAGTGTATTATTTGTGACCTATTTGTCTCTCTGGGTCCTTCTGAGGTGGTTTGTCGTTGTTCCCCCCGGTGCCCTAGGCGACGGCTGTGCTGGCTCGGCAGTGAAGGGGTTAAGAAGCAGGGATAGCCCTCTTTGTCTCTGCGGCCCTCTTTGCCATTGTTGTGGTGGAATTGAGCTCGTGGCACCTCACTTGACCACAGCAAAGCAATAAAATGGCCTCTAAGTGCTGCAGCCTCCCTAGCTCTCTGATGGCAGCCCTCCGCTGGGCTTTTGCCGCGCACACACACACACACACTCTTGCACACACGTATACACACACACACTGTCACACACACACAACTGCATTCTCACACACACACACGCACACACACACACACACTCGTCTTTTTCTACTGATAAATGTTACCTGTTAATATGAATCCTTTTTATAACAGCATAAGAATCATTTAAATGTTTAGTTATTTGCAAGTAGTCTGCACTGTAATAGATGTCTCACTATGCACACTGAAGCATGAAATTCATGTAATATTCATAAACATTTGAGGACTGGTATTTTGGGGTATTTTTTGTGGTTTTCTATCTTAAATCCTTTATTACATTACCACTCACGTAATCTATCCCCATAACCACTTACTATTTTTAGCTGTATTTATAGGTTTGAAAAGATTATATAAATGTGCTGTAGTCTATATTACAAAGATTATAAAAAATCTACAAATGTGTTAGTAGTTTTTTTCAATAGACCGTAGCCACCGTGTGTGCTTGTGTGTGTGTGTTTACGTGTGTGTGCGTGTGTCTAAATGTCAAGGCCAATGTTGGCTCCCTCTTTGCGTGTGTTCAGATATTAGGTCGTTGAGATCTGATGTGCAGCCATGTTGGTGGCTTCTAAGGAACTCCGCTAATAGAATGCTTGAGGAAATTATTCCATTTCAGTTTTAGCTCACATGTTTGGAAAGACACCTAGCATCTTGAAAAAAAAAGAAGAAAAAACTATTCGAAGAAAACGTATAAATCTCAACGATGGAATATGCACTCATGTTTTTGTTGTTTAATCAGCACTGTTGATGGCAATGGCAGCCCTGGTCGAAAGTAATAACACAGTAATGTTATCATTAAGGGTGGGTTATTATTCTACATATGCTGGCAGTGGTGCTGTTTTTTTATCGCACAGATTATTGTTTATGCCAAAGTGTTGTCCTATGCAGACATTATAATTAGAAAAATAAGAATTAAAGGATAAGTCTCTGTCGCCGTCTCATCTCATCAAATGAGCATCTAGATGTGTAACTGGGGCTGTCAAAGGCCTGAGAAGAGGCTTTTGATTGGTCTGGGAGGGGGTGGTGGGTGTGGGGGGGGGGGGTTAATAGGCACTGTCCTCTCCACCCCTCTTCCCCACCCCCTCCTGGGTGTAACCTGTTTCTGCCAGGTGTCCTACAGACTGCACTGGGCTGCAATTAAATCAACACTTCCTCAAAGCCACATCATTACACCTCCACATCGTCAACTGAAGGGCGTCTGTCTGTCCTGTGTTTGCCCCCTCCTCCTCCTCCTCCTCCCTCCCCCCATCCCTCTCCTCCTCCCCCGCCATCCCTCACTCTCCCTGTCTCACTGTACCTAAAACAAATGCGCTCTCTCTCGTTTTCCCTGTGTTAAATGAACAAACAAGAGGACCTCAGAGTCTCATAATAAATTGATTAGAGAGAGGCAGAGTCCCACACAGCAGCAGCGAGTACTGAAGCCGTGTGTCTGTGTTTGGCCCGAGGAGGGTGAGACCTAACCTCAGACATGCGTACATAAGCACAGAAAGACCCACACACACACACATGCTAAGCTAATGGACCTTCTGCGTCATTTTCTGTGTCCTGGCTAGCCACGCTCTGGTCACTGTACGGGGGCTCTATGTAACCGCATCAGCGTCCAGCCCTTTACATATTCAGTGAGTCTCGCCGCCATGATTGTTTGGTTTCCATTTGAAGGTTCAGCGCCCCCTACACGGGGCTGTCGCCGGGAGGGGAGGGGGCTGGGGGTTTGAGGGGGCAGGTCTCAGGGGACTGGCGCGGGGGTAGACGCCCCTGACAGACCGGTGACCTCGGCTTTGTGACGTCACAGAGCCCGTCTGGCCGCCATGAAATTCATTTTCCCTTCTGTTTTCCAAATGAAGATCTATGGAGCCCTGGCTAGAATAATAGGCTAGCTGTGATATACGAAGGCATACCACGCTCGGAAATGTTCTGACACTCCCCATTCAGACAAAAAACGAACACAAAGGTCCATTTGTAGAAGTGATCCGAATACAACACATGGTCTATGCGTGTGTATGTGTTCATCTTTGGGTGGATGAATGACTAAGTGTGAATGGTTCTCCCTTTATTGTGTTTTTCAAATAAAATGCTTTTTTTTCTCTCTCTCTTTCCAGCAGACAGGACAAACAAGACTTTTTGTTTGAGGCAGGTCGAAACAAATAACTGTGAAGTATTGTTGTGTAAAGCTATGACTCCTGGCGTAGTCTGACCACATTGAGGAGGTCACGCGGAGGTTACAGGGCTGGGTGCTCACTGCCAGCATTCTTTCCCTGGTTAATTGTCAGGTGCACTGCTTTTGTGTTGAAACTCGTTCTTTTACGTCTCTTTTCTCTATTTGTTTCTCTCTCTCTCTCTCTCTCTCTCTCTCTCTCTCTCTCTCTCTCTCTCTCTCTCTCTCTCTCTCTCTCTCTCTCTCTCTCTCTCTCTCTCTCTCTCTGTCTTACTCTGGCAGTAGGAGATGTCTTCAGGCAATGTTTAAGCAGGGTTTCCTTTGGTGTAATCCATAATCACCTGCGGTTGGTGAAAATCAAAAAAAAAAATGCCACACAGCTCTGGCTTGCTAATTTGTGTAGCCTCTGTGCTGAAGCTTCGGAAGCTTCGTGTGGTTTAAGTAGCACAGGCCGTGTGTGGGTGGAGAGGTGCAGGCAGGACAGTGGATAGAAGTGGGCCTTGTTGTTATGAGCCCTGGACGTGAGCCAGCCAGGTGTTCAGTCATGTTGGGTCCTGCCTCTTTGGGGAACAACAGACCACAAGCCAGTTTGAGCCAAGCCCTCAATGCTACGATTAGCATTAGCTTACTATTATCTTCCTCTGGCAGAACCAGGGTCCTCTCAGAATCTTTAACTCTCACCCCGGAGAAGGGGGGGGGGACAGGAAGTGCCCCCCTGTATGGTTGTCCTGTCCTGTGTTGATTAGCAGACCTCCGAGGCTCTGGCTCTTGTCGTCTCTCAGCAGCATGGCCAGAGTGTAGGTGACACAGTCTTTGTTTATACTGGAGAGAATAAGGGGAGGGAGGGAGTTGGAAAGGACGGGGGGGGGGGGGGGCACAGACAGCAGTCTCATCACTTCCTTCCGTTCTTCAGTTTTTGTCATGAATCACCATTGTCATAACAACAGTACGGTCAGAAAAGGAAGTGTAAAACAGGTTGTAATGTGCCCTGTACACACAGGCAATGTTCAGAGTAAAAAAACAACATTGGTTAAACAGTGAAAAGAATGTACAATATGTGCTTGTGATTTCCTCTTGAATGTAAAGCGTAGTATAAATGTGGGCTGACGGAGTGGGCTCACCTCTAATCTCTGCCTGCTCTGCCAAATCCCTCCTATCTGCTCTGTCCTTCTCTCTGGACGTCAGGGCACATGAAACAAGCCTGTGTGTTCTCACCCTGATCAGCAGAGAACACACATTTCTCACACTCTGCAGACCCCTGGCTTCCTCAGGACAATCCCTGTGTGTGTGTGTGTGTGTGTGTTCTCCTTTTCCTTCTCAGAGCGATGGGTAGTAAAGCTAGCCCAGTGTGCCAGCTGCATGGCCCATGTTTACCCCAGTCCAATGGCCCGGATTGTTCTTTCCTGTGTCTAGTGACTGTTATTATGGGTTTTTAACAGGAAACCTTGCTGCGCTGTTTCACAATGTGTCTTGAAACAGGAACTGAGGACCATGGGATCCCGTTCAAGGCTCTCCGACATGGGTGCCAGCCCGCAGCACGAGCGGGCACGAGGCAGAGGAAGGGAGTGGGTGGGGGGGTGGGGGGGGGGTACCCCCAACATAAGTGGGCCCCTGAGACTCCCTAGAGGGGGCAGAGGTGTGGTGAGCGTCTGTTTTGGGCATGGCTTGTGTCAGTGTGTTTAGCGCTCGCCTGTGAGGGCATTTATATGCAAATGATAAACAACCAATGGGGTTGCTAATTACAACAGGGCCATTGTGTGTGTGCCAGGCAGAAAGAGGCGGGGAGTTTCTGCACACCCGGCCTGGACTTCCCCTGCTTGTTTACTCATTGTCTTTCCTTATTACCCCCTCATTGACACTCCCTCTTTGTGTTGAGGTGCTGTTTGCCTGCATGCTGGCTCCTCCCCATGTGAGGGCCTGGAGTTAATGGAGTAGATTAAAGGAGGCAGTCCTCTGTCCTGTTTACCTCCTCCATCATCTGAAGGTGCTCTCTGCCTGGCTGTCGTCCCTGCAGGACCCGTGTCTCACAATCCAGCCAGGGAGAAATCAGTCTCTCAGCTCTCAACTCCTTATAAAACCAATGCTGTGCTAATTACTCTCTGTTTTTAAAAAATGCATTTAGGTCAGGTTTTTTAATGCCATGCAAATTTATGAGCGTACAAGAGCAAATATTAACTTGTAGTGCCCCTGATAGTCATTGGCTGGGGACAAAGGTACATTTCTCCTAACTGACAAATGCGAAGGTTTCTCATTGTGCTCCAGAATTGCCTTTTTGGTCTCTGTTGTCAGGGGCTGGCAGACAGGAACACAATGGGACTGAGAGCTTAATCACCCAGCAAAGACTCCTACTAGAGCCCAGGCTGTGTCGGGCCTAGAGGTCAGACACCAAGATATGACTATCTTTCTGATGTGACTGTAACTGTAACTACTACTGCATATATGCTCCACAATTATATATCATCACTGATTATGTGAATAAATACAGTACACAACACGCTGTTTATATATATTTTTTCAAGATGTGTAAACAAATATTCCATGTATATTTTCAGTTTAGCTAGCCATCCTTCCCTCGGTTACCTCAATACCCCTGTATTCCTGTCAGAAAGGAGAAGTGAGAGGCATTGTGGTTCAGAGCAGCTCCTTTGAAGGTGGTGTTTGTCTGGTGAGGGCAAACCCTGCTGACCCCAAGCCCTCCACCTAAGACCAGAGGAGTCAGAGCCACACCAGGCCAGGTCAGGCCTGGGCATAGGCAGTCTCCAGGTTTCGACGCAGACCTCAGACTGGCTGTCCGACATTGTGACCAGAGTACGAGACACACAGACAGACCACAGAATGAGCCTCCTTGTGGATTGTGAAGTGTCTCCCGCTCTCTGAAATGACAGCGGTGCTGCAGGTAATTATCATTGATAGAATTATGAAAGGAGCAAGGGATGCACACAGCAAGTACGTACATCACATCCAGAGACAAGGAGAGGGAGGGGGAGGGGGGGGGGGCGTCCGTTTTACACAGGGAGGTATTCCTGGTCTTGTGATGGGAGGAAATGGACTTAGACAGAGTTTGAGACTGGCCAGATCCCCATGTTTTGAAGACAAAGGTTGACCTCTCCAAAGGAGCTGGATTGACTACAGCTCTCGTACTGTTGTTATTGTCTCTGTTGACTTCCCAGATGCACAGGTCGCCCTCTGCAGCCAGTTCCCTTGCAATTAAAAACTAATTAGTTGTGGTGCCTCCTTCGTTATTCGGCATAAACAGCTATTGTGCAGATGTTTGTGTGGCCGTGGCTGAGTATGTGAGTGTCTTAGTGTCCGTGTGTCTCGCACCACATTCTGGAACCTCTGCTGAATAAACAGCCATTTTATACCGGCCCCACTGCATTCCAAGGGAATCATTTGGCTTGCACTAAGACAAAGAGTGAAGGGGAGAGAGAGAGATAGAGAGAGAGAGAGAGAGAGAGAGAGTGTTCAGGCAATGGTGTTGCCTTCTCCTCCTTTCGCCACTTGGGTTTCGGCCGCCATGTTGCGCGGGTAGCCGCCACCTGTGCCCTTCACCACGGCAATTACATCGCCCCTACCAACGTGCGTGCGCGCGCACACACAGACACACAGAAACGCACACAGTGGGAGAGACTGTTGGCTTGCCAAGTTAGTGGGATCAAAGGGCGTGTGTTAGGGAGCGAGGGCACCTCGCAGAAGGCAGCTGCTCCTTGCTGTCTCTGCCTCTCACCCCGGCCTGACAGCAGCCAGAAATATGAGGCCTCCCTGGACCTCTGGCCTGGGAAAAGGGGATAGCCTAGTACACACACACACACATTCAGAAAAAAAGCTTTTGTCTCTCTTCTCACACACACACACAAGCACACACACTCACATACACAACTAAGAAAGCCTTTTGTCTCTGCTCATTCACTCACTCGGCCGCAAATACAAATAGACTGAAAAAGCTTTGGCACAGACACACACACGCCTACACACACATGCACTCTCTTTCTCCCACACAAAACCATTAAACGCTCACATGCTTGATTTCTCTTTATTGTGTTTTTTTATACCACTCTTTCATTAGCTGTTTTAGTCTATCTGTGGTCATTTTACTGTCAGTCTTACTCGGCCTGGGCTTGTCTCTCCTCCGCTCCCCTGCCTTCCACTGTTTGGCCTGCTCTTTCTCTCCACCAGTCTCTCCTTAACTCCCTCTGAAGGTGCTTTTCTTCTCCGCGGCCCTCTTTTTTCTCCCCGCATGTCTACGCCTTCTCTCCTCGGCGCTCTGCCTCTCCGGTGTGTTCAAACTCTGACAGAGTTGAGAAAGGCATTCAGCCCCTCTAATCCCGGCTCCCTCCATCAGGAATGCTAATGCGTGTGATTGTGTGACCTGCCGGGGCCCCGGCAACATCTGCAGGAGCCTGTGCAGAGGGCCTCCCCCCCCCCCCCCCCCTCCACCCCTGCCTTTGAGCGTTCGCTCGCTGCCATTATTTCATTGTTTCACTTCACGCCTGTGACTGGGCAGCGCAGTTAACCCTTCGCTGCTCAGGGTTAGCCTGCTACACGCACTCGCACAGCGTACGGAGGAGGGGTGCGGGGGTTTGGGAGGGACAGGCCTTTCCCAGGACAAGCTACCCCGCCTGTCCATCTGGACCCAAACACAACTCACTGTTTACCCATGCATTCCACCACTCACTCACTTGTGTGTGTGTGTGTGTGTGTGTGCTTGGGTGTAGCCAATCTGCTTAAGTGTGCCAGTTCCCTGTCCATATAGCTAATGGTGAATTAGGCCTAATTGCAGGATTTATCCGCAGTGTCCCACCAATGGACATCTCTAAATGGACAGCCTTCCCTGAGCCGTCAGGCAAGGGAAACTTTACTTTGATAGGATGACATTCAGAAGGGGGAGGTAGTGTTAGCCAATAAAATCCCGTTATTAGATTTGCGCCCGCCCCTCCTCTGCCAGGTATTTTAGTTGAAAGAAATGATTGTTTGGATTGTCTCCGTTTTCAAAAAGATGAATTACTGGTAAAGAGCAACTGACAAAGTGAATCTGCGTCAAGCCAAAGCGCCGCTGATTGAATTACACTTCTCCCCGGCCCTGGCCACATTCCTGCATATGCACTCCAACTCCACCATGCCATGGAACAGGCGTGGAAATAGATTGGATTTCGGCTTCCCTCTTCATTCATGTCCCCTCTGTAAAGCTGTGATAGGCCTGTGATATTGGACCTGTCAGCCCTGGCCTTGTGTGTGTGTCGTGTTCCTGGGTGGGTTGGGGGGGGGGGGGGGAGAAGCAGGTAGGAAGGGGTAAGCCTACACTGCCACCCCCACTGTAATGGACACAGCATGAGATTGGTGTTTCAAGAGGGGAGGGGGCCAGATTGGACTGAAATACAACCAGGAGACTATTAAATGAGGAGAATTGACATTGCATATGGAAACTATTATGAAAACACCATCTGTCCCTAACATTGTTCTTAAGGGAAGTTACGTTAGTATCAAATGATAGCGAGGAGCCTGCACTGTTGTCGTTGTTCGTGGTGTTGGATTTCAGTGTTCCAATATTGGACACACACATCCACACCCTTGCACAAACACACACAAGCACACACACGCACACAACCATCGTTCATGTTAGAACGATTCTGGCCATTGTTATCAAAGCATTGATTAATCATTACATTTGTGCAAAGCAGGGGTGCTGTTACCATGGGGACCCAAATGATCCACTCTGCTTTGCATATCAACAGAAAAGTTCACAATCACGTGGAGCGCAAGGTGGAGGTTTGAACTGCTACCAACCCGGTAGCTCCTAAAGAGAGCAAGTCTGAGCTGCCATCTATCTCCTTCCCTCCCCTCTCCTCTCCTCCCCTCTCCTCTCCTCCTCTCTCCTCTCCTCCCCTCTCCTCTCCTCCTCTCTCCTCCCCTCTCCTCTCCTCTGACACTTAACAGGCCCTGTTTAGTGGCTGGAAACAGACAAATAGCCTTCAAACAAAGCCCTCCACTGCTAATCAAGATGGTTCCTAATGACCACGGCTAGTTTAAAACAGAGAGGACAAAACAGTCATGAATGTGTTAGAGTGCCCAAACTACTTAAGAAGGCCCATTTAATTTTGATTTATTTCCTTTGGTATGAGATGTGTCTTTTGATTATGTTGTTCTGATGTGAATTACAAAGCACATTTAATTTATATCCTAAATGTCTAAAAATGTCAACCATCCATCCTTGCATGTTAATTTTCTTAGAATTCCATCTCAGTGTTCAAGGACAATATTTGTTGAGTTCACCAGGGCAACCAGAAAAAATAATCACATCAGGCTGTTGTTCAACTAAATATAACCATCCACACACACACACACACACAACTGTGGACCCACAACAGGCTTTAGAGAAGCGAGTGCTCCTCGCTAACCTGGCCCCTATGAGGGTGTATTAACAATAGGGACAACAGGAATGTCCTCCATCTTAGGATCAGTCCTCATGTCTCAACAGGCCCACAGACACCTTGTCTACAGACCCAACAACAACAGCATCAGTATGCCCTCATTATTGACAAGCTCACATGCTAGACAGCACGGGGTCCACATCCACACGCCTGCATTGCAGACACGTTCCATTCCGACTGTTTGTCTGGAACGTTGCGGGACGCTTTTAGCTGGTTCTCCTCTTTCCTCCTGCTTTCAAGGTGGTTTAAAGGAAATGCCTCGGTGCAGACAAATTGGATCTGGGTATGTAAATACTGCTCTGATGTTTAATGAGAAACAAAGTTGGCTAATTATAGCAGCTCTGAGAAACATGAGCAGGACAGTGGGAAACATTTCCATCTCTGCCTAGCTCTATAGATTACTCCCTAATTGCCGCAATCGAATCAGACCAAGACATTAGCTAGCTGGAGAGGAGGATGGCGAAAGTGGGAGAGTGAGAGAGAAAACCAGAGGACGGAGAGCCTCGTCCGTGTCGTTCAGAACCGGCTGCCGTCCTCTCAGAACACACGCTGGATTCGGGAGCTCGAACGGTCCCGTTTAAACCGGGGCCGTAAAAGGTGGGCTTAGCCTTCCGTGACCACACCTGCCAGTGTGCCCTGTGACCGTTGCAGGGCCCCACCCCAGACTCATTTTTGTGGTTTCGCAGAGCTCCTGTCTGTCTCATATCCACCCCCCACCACCTCATAACCTCCCTCTTCCCCCCCCCCAACCCCTCCCCAGGTAGCTTGTCGGTGAGATGGCATGGTACTGTAATCTCTGCTGGCACGCCAGCCAGCTGTAGAGGTGATTCATGCTCACAGACGGAAGTTTTTCAGCTGTAATTACATGTAATTCTGACGCATGTTTATGCCGGGCTGAGCCAGAAAACTTCTCTCCTAATGACAAAGTAGCACTTAACATTCCTCACAAACATTTATCACCACATTATGTTCCCACCTTTCAGATTGTTATGGTATGTTAGTGTTCGAGACAGGGTAAGACAATGGCAAGGTTTTGAGGCCAACTGAATGTGTAAGACTTTTGCCTTAGAAAAGTCAACTACATTTGTGTAGGTATGTATTGCTATGACTGCTGTATATGAACTGAAATTGAAGATACGTTTTCATTGAAACGTAAAAAAAAATTTTTGGAGACAAAGTACAACCAAACTAAAATGGCAGCTTGGTCTCAGTGGAAAGGGGAGAAGGTGGAGGAAAAGAACAGTGTTTACATTACCTCCATTAAATGCTCTAATTCCTCCAACTGGCGGCAGAGGAACATACAGTATACGGTATAGGGAGTTTTTTTTGGTGAGTCTTAGCTGTTGGCCGTCTACTATGGCTGGGCTCTGCCAGTCTGTGTGTGGGGTGTGGAGGGAGCCAGAAAGCCCCATCGGATCTGTTTCATCCTCACAGCGTGGTGATATTGAGGTCAGCTGTCCAAAATGATCTCATGTTAAGGAATCGGCAAGTCAGCAGGGTCAGAGCATAACCGCCATGACGACACTCTCTCCATGGTGATAAGGCTGCCCTCCCTCCTCCCCCGCCACCATTTCCTCTGCATGGGAACGGCCGAGAGGAGAGGAGAGGCTGATGTGTGTCTCGGTTCTACTGAAGAGGAGTTTGAGGAGCTAATGCCCCCGTTCTCTCCCAGTCCTAACCGAGAGCGTGGGTCACACAGCAGGTTGACACTCCTGTCTGCAGATATATGGGATCTCTACAGTTCTGACCATCTACAGCTCCATGGATAATCCTACCCCCCCCCCCCCCCTCCCCTCTTTAACTCTAAACAAACATGGAGAACTGCTGAAAATAGCCGGCGGGCGGTTTCCTGGATGTCACGGTGCAGCTAACTGGTGCCTGAACAATCCTTCCCTCTGTTTCCCAGGCGGAATGCCACAGAGCATGGCGTAGGAACTGCGTTCAGGAATTCCCAGCGAGCATGGGGTGCTCAGGCTCCAGCAGATTCCCCTCTAACAGTTCCGTCAGGAAAGCAGGGACTGTAAACAGATAATGGCGCTCATGCAGAAAGGACCGGAAGTGGGAGGTCTCGTTAGTCTGGACCTTTAGCAGGGCCACTCTGTGTGCCAGTCTTTAGGAAAGTTGTGTAGGAGTGAGTTAGTGGGCGTTTTTGCTTTAATGTCACCGTTCAATAGGATTCCAGCCCAGCCTCTGTGTCTCAGTGGATTCCACCACCACACACACACGCACATTCGCCTGCAAGTGTGGCCAACAGTTAGTGTTTCAGCTGCCAAACAGAACACTGGTTGAGTGAATGGCTGCATGTGTGTGTACGCGAAACTAGCTGTGATGTTCAGGTTCACTGTGGTGTAGGCTAGGCCTAGTGACTATCTGTCGGCTGCGAAAATGCCCCTCATATCTCTTTTCTACCTAAAATAATCCCTCAGGCAATCCTACCTAGCTCACTCATCCTCTCTCTCTCGCGCTCTCTCTCTCTCTCACACGCGTGCCTATAATTTATGGCTGCCGGGTCCTTGATCAATTGATAGCAGGGAATCCTTTGGTAAATAGAGTTTTAGACACATTGCCAATAGACCTGGGCTATTGATTGGAGTGTAAATTAAAAACTTAATCAGGTCTCTGAGATAAGATTTATCTCCGCCCCAAGCAAATTACAGGGCCGACTAGGAGACAGGGAGGCAGGCCGGCGGGGAGAGAGCGGTGCCCCTTAGGAGGGTGCCAGGACGAGGGACCACTAGGCTGCTTTCTCCTCTCTCCCTGCTACTTCCTCCCACAGACGACAGCCTCCGGAGCCAAGTTCAAGTCTCTCTCTCCCTCCCCCCCCCTTCTTCCATATATTTTCCCTTGGCCACCGAGGTGTTTTTAATGTTGAAACTGCAGATGAAGCTCATGTATATCTAGTAAATGTGAAGCTAGAGCAAGGCTAGCTTTAAGGGCATTGATTGTGGTTCTTTATCTGTTTTGTCTATTTGGCAGTCTGTCTTTGTCTTCTAAACTCTCTCTGCCTAAAACATGGCTTTCCCGCCTTTGATGAAATATGTTAATCATTAAAAACCCAGGCTTTATTTCTTCAATAATATTCTCATCTTGGTGAGGTCATTTTACGCCACAGTAAATTCATGCACATTCATACACGCATGCTGTGCGGTCCATATTTTATATGTATTAAGACAATCCTTTGAATTGCACATTGATTAGATTATGGATTTTCACAGTAATTGCTGAGGGAAATTTTCTCTGTCTCTACCCGTCTTCATTATTAATATTGGGAAATGGGTATACACATTCAAAATGTCTCCCTGTGTATAATTTCATCTCTGGGAAAGAATGAGATTGCTCCAGCAATTCTCCTCCTGTAGTGGAAGAGGGGGATGTAACCGACTGCTGAGCCAGGTATTGCAGATAAGACACGCTCACCCAGGCTCTATGTGGCTCACACAGGTATCACACTGTCCACATCTCCCTGTCAGTAATTAAAACATACATTTTTTCTGTGATTAGGACCAGTATTAGACTCTTCTCAGGGATTACACTCTTTCATTATCTCTCTGATTATACGCCTCATATATGGGAGCCGGATCCTTGATATTGAGAGAGAGAGAGAGAGAGAGAGAGAGAGAGAGAGAGAGAGAGAGAGAGAGAGAGAGAGAGAGAGAGAGAGAGAGAGAGAGAGAGAGAGAGAGAGAGAGAGAGAGAGAGAGAGAGAGAGAGAGAGAGAGAGAGAGAGAGAGAGAGAGAGAGAGAGAGAGAGAGAGAGAGAGAGAGAGAGAGAGAGAGAGAGAGGAGAGACGGGGGAATAACACACCTGATGATCCCCTCCCTGCCTAACAAACAGAGGGAGACAGGTGGTGAAGAACACAGCTAGGTCCTGGGGCTCACAGGCCTGTCCTGGTGCTCCACAGCTAGCGGTGGGATAGCGATGTAGATGGCTAAGTGGTCAAGGTCCTGAAAGACTCCTGCCAAAATGGAGTCAGTGGCTAGATAATGGTGGCCGCCCTGTCTTCCTGGCTAGCTGAGGGGAGGCCGGGGGTGTCAGTAATAGGCTCTTTGTCTGATAAGCCCTGAAAATACTCGTTTAGTTAGTGAAAGTGCAGGGGGATCCTGGCCTGATAAACCCGCTGTTTCCCTCTGTAATACCCAACAGCTAAAATCAATAGGCGGGATAATTCTACTGCTAGTCGCCCAGTCGCCTTTATCTTCAGCTTCCCTCAACCCATGTTCATGGTGGATGCAGGGTTAGCCTCTGTATGTGTGCGAGTTTTTGTGTGTGTGTGTGTGTGTGTGTGTGTTTTGTCCGTGTACTTCGCCCTGTCTATCAGGTGATAGTAGGGCTGACTGGCATTGATGGTATTAGTCCACTAACACCCAATATTGGCCTTGTTCCATTGACTTTGAATTATCCACCTCTCAGTCCTCCTCTCAGCTCTCTTCTCCCCTGGTTTATAGATTTTAGGTCTGGGTGTGCCAGTCCCAGAGCTGACTGGAGAGGTGCCAACTGACAAGCCACCTTGGCATGGAGTAGCGCAGGCAGGTCAGGCTGTGGGTAAGGGGGGTGGGGGGGGAATCATGAGCAGGATTTAGCTCCATGGGGAGGTGGAGTGTGTGCTGGAAACAGCACTTAGACCAGGTGTGTGTTTATGTATGTGTGTGTGTGTGTGTTGGTGTGTGTGTGTAAATCTCGATGGAGGAAGTCCCTGTCAGCACTTATTCCGCTTGAGTAAGGACCCTTTGCTCTCTGTCAACACAGGCTCTGTGTCCTGACACAGGTGCTTGACTGGGCTGCAACACAGACGTCCCAGTCCTAGCCCAGCAGACACACACACACACACAAGCTGAACAGCGCGCGACAGGTGAGCAGTCTAGCCAGCATTTGGTCAGACTAACGATGGACCAGACAGGGATGAGAGGGCACAGTGCGAGTGTGTGCTGGATAAAGTTACAGTACAGAAGGAGATGGGAGAGTAGCGTTTTCTATGACTGACTCACCCCTGACCAGCCCTCCTCCCTGGGGCAGTGTCATCACCCCCTGGCGTGCTGTCCTCCACTCCCCCCCCCCCCCCCCCCCCCCCCCAGTGGAACCTCCCCAGACGTCTGACCGCTGGGCTAAAATATGGCCCCAGGTATTAGCAAGCAGGGAGGTTAGCCCGTGACACCGTTACCCAAAGTGCAGTGTATTAAAAAGCAGTCAGGGCCCCGGATCACAGTATATCACAGGGGAGCAGCAGCGATAAGGCCTGCCTGCCCGCCCGCAGATCAATGAAGGTTACTGACATCATATCACAAAGTGAAAGAGAGTGCCCCCCCCCTCCCCCCTCCATCTATTTATCAGCTGTGAATCAGACACGGGGGAGGAGGAGAGTAGGAGGGGGGGGGGGCACTCTCTGCCCTTCTCTCCCCTTCCCATTCTGTCCTCCCATCACCTCCCTCTGCCTGGCTCCTCCCCCTCAGGCTCCATTGGCTGGTCGTGGGGGACAATGGAACGCTGGGAGGCAGAGAGGCTGCTGGGAGGTGACTGAATGGCACTCATGCAGCCTGGGGGATTGGCATTGACGGCCTCCTCTGATACCTCAGCATGGGCTATCTGTCGACGGAGATAATTTCCCTGGATCTCTCTCTCTCTCCCCCTGGTTCTCTCCCTCTCTGCATCTCCCTGTGTGCGTCTCTCTCTCCCTCTCTGTCAATACAAGTTCGTCTGTTTGGGTTTGGAGAGCAATTTCCAAAGCCCTTAATTAGCTATCGAATGGTTTCATTTTTAATGGAGTATTTTGATCATTGATGCAGATATTGAACAGAGGTTCCGCTACTGTAATTTCCTTCCTGTAATCTTCTGCCACCTGAGGCAGTTACAACGATGAAATCATTTGCTTGTGGACCAATGTATATGATCAGACAAATGGATGACCTCAGTCCTCACACCCCCTCCCCCTCATCCTCGACCCCGCCTCCTCCCATAACTCTCTTTATATCTCCTTGTCTTTCTCTTCCAACTCATTTGACTGGAAATTACATTAGCATATCACCCCCGACTCCCAACGCTCCCTCACCTTTAACTGCTTGCGTGTGTGTGTGTGTGTGTTTATGTGTGGGTGTGTGTGTATTCACACATGCATTCAGGCTTACAGGTAGTGCATGAGTTCCATTTATCAGCTGCCTGGGGCACAATGTGGAGGATTTCCCCCAATGGGTTAGTGTGTAACTGCTCTGTCAATACATGCTTGTCAAGGCTAGGGAGAATGCGGGGAAAAGGCCCCTCACTCCAACGCACTGAAGCCACTTATTGAGCAGCCAATAGCTATTTACCTCCTGACAGAGGCAGGATTGGAGGGGTCTAGCTCAGCCAGGGAGACTTGGAGACTCCGTACCCGCTCTCAAAGCTTCTTTGCTGGACCCGTCTACTTCTAGCTAAAGGGCTAGAAGCTAAAGGCTAAAGGAAGGAGAAAATGCAGGGTATGTGTGTGTATGTGTGTGTGTAAAGCAGGTTGTCTTCTGGTAGCTTCTGGTCTTCACAGGTCCTGGCTGTGTGTACAGCCTGCTGCTGCAAAGCCCTGTTTCCTCTCTGGAATCTCTGTGTTGACAGAGAGCATCTGGGCTCTGGGAGAGCTTCCAGCCTGCTGTGTTTCCCCCCACACACACACACACATACACACTCACACATACACACACACTGTGTGCAGTGGTTCCAGTTCAGAGAGTTCCCCCCTCACTGGAGGGAGCCCACTCTGTTGGCCCATAGCTGCACCCACACTTCCTCCTCGCCCTCCAACCTTCCAGCCTATCTATCCAAACACCCTAAAGCTGACGCTCTTCAGGAAAGCACGGGTGTTTGGGCGGGTGTTTTCTTTTAAGCTCCCTACTTTGATTCAACAAAGAAAAGAATGTTGTCAAGGAGTTGTTCCTCTCTCCTCTCCTCCTTTAGTTTCCTTAGAACTTCTCGCTCCGGTGAAAAGTCCCCCTCTTTTGTGGGCAGCGTGGATCTAGGAGCGCCGTGCCGTTGTTTGGGTCGCCTGTCAGGACACGTCCCAGGTACCTGAATCACAGGGAGAGGGATGGGGCTGGGGGGGTGGGGAGGGGGAGGGGTTAACCCCTGTACTTCTACAACAGAGCCAGAGTGCAGTCGGTGATTCATCCGAAACCAGTAGGAAGACCAATTTATGCAAAGAGCCAGGGCGGAAGGGATGATGTTCTGAGAAGGAAAATAAAAGGAAGGAACAGAGCGAACCTCAGGGATGCGCCCCCATCCGTCCAAGCCCTCAGCTGCTGAGCCTCCCTCTCGCTGGAAGGTTCTAGGTGGATTTTATGTTTGTTATTTGTTAAGTTGAAATGAGACGTTAATTCCACACACACACACACACACACGCACGCGCCACAAAAAAAAGAAGTCATGCAAGAGCAGCATCTTCGGACGCCCCGCCGTTCAGGGACAGCTGTCCAAACAAAGAGAAGAGGGAAAAAAGACAAAGAAAAACACATTATATAAACGTTTGACAACAGTTGCTCTGTAATCTGGTATTACTTCCACAAGCAAAGGAGAAGCCCGATACAGGCCAGAGTGAACTTGGATACTGTTGTGACAGGAGGGGGCCGAGGGCTCTCTGGAGGTGAGCGTGAGATGCGAGGGCCCGCAGACTCGTCATAATCGAGGAGGCTCGCGCTCCACGGCTTTTGATGTGCATGTGAACGCTGGCCATGCCTCGTCCGGAGGGGCGGGGTAGGGGCTGGGAGGGTGGTGATGGGGTGGGTTGCGTGTGTGTGTGTGTGTGTGTGTGTGGGGGGGGGGGGGTTGGAGGGGCAACGGGGGGGCTCGCTTCAGTTTACACTAATTGGCTTCCAGGCTTGTCTATACCGCCTGTGGCAAGAGGAGTTTACCCCCTCCCCCCCCCCTCTCTTTCTCCCCTGTCTTGGTCTTAGCCATGACCCAGACCATGTCTTCCAAGCGTCACCTCCCGTCTCTCATTGTCTCCTCTACTCGTCCCTCTGTGTCCCCAGTCACGGCTGGGTATCAGAGTGTGCATTTTCACTTGCTTGTCGTTTGCGTATTAACAGTTGGCAGATTTGAGAGGGGAATTCCAGTGAAAGGGAGATGCTGAACAGAGGACGTTCTGTCTCCTGGGCCTGTCGTGGGTGGGATCCCCAGATTCCCCTCTGTCTGTGATCCAGGCCAGCTCTGCCCCTCTCTGCCCCAGTCTGCCTCCGTGTCCCTGGGGTCGAGGGCCCCACAGCACAGGACTGGAGCTGGGGGTCGAGGCCTGCTACTTGCAGCCTGACAGCCCTTCAAGACCCCTGCCGTACATTTCTGGGTTGCAACTGGTTGTTTTGGCCACGTCAGAGGCGTGTAGAGCTGCTGTCCAAGCCAGGCTAGAGAGGTGGTTATGAGAAGTTTGACTCAACCTGGTCAGCCTATGCAAGCAGGCTGCCTTCCAGGGTGACAACACTAAACCAATGGAGGGATGGATGTAGAAGAAGGGGGAGAGATTAACAAGGAGAAATCATGACTTGGCAAAGGGTTCTTAGTACACACACACACACACATACATACACACCCACTCTGTCTCACATTTTCTGTGCTGGCAGTGGTGGGGAAGTCTGACATGTACTCCGTGCCAGAGCAGTGTTGTGGCATATGAGTAGCGCATGGCCTCTTGCCTCAGTGTTGGAACTGCGTGTGTGTGTGTGTGTGTGTGTGTGTGTGTCAGGGCTTTGGAGTGGTTCAGGTGTGGTTTGTGTTGGCAGCAGAGTCCCAGGCCTGCAGCAATAAACAGGGGAGCAGGCAGGGGGCCAGAAGCAGACCCACAAACTTTTAACCTCTCTCTAAACCCATCCCACCCCCATGCTAGGAACCCTCTCTTTCTTCCTCCTCTTCACCACTCTCTCTTTCTCTCTTTCAGGCCTTCCGCTGGCCCTGCTCTTGGTTCCCCTACCCACTCCTCCATTCCTTCTCTCTCTCTCTCTCTTTCTTTCTTTCTCTCTCTCTCTCTCTCTTTCTTTCTTTCTTTCTTTCTTTCTTTCTTTCTTTCTTTCTTTCTCTCTCTCTCTCTCTCTCTCTCTCTCTCTCTCTCTCTCTCTCTCTCTCTCTCTCTCTCTCTCTCTCTCTCTCTCTCTCTCTCTTTTCTCTCTCTTTTTTTCTTTTCTTTTCTCCTTCTTCTAGTCCCCCTCTCCTTTTAAGTGAAATCAGTGTGCTGACCTTTAAATACGTACTGGAACAGTACAGCTGTTACCAGCTTCAATCGGCCGCTGCTCCTCTGTGGAGGCTGGACGGGTGAAGGGGTGTGGGTGTGTGGGTTGGGGGGGGGGGGGGTAACGTGACTATTAAAGCTGACTTACAGACCCTATTACTCTGGGGCCTCTCCACGCACAGAGTGACTACAGTCCTTTTCCATCTCCAAAGGCTTCGAAGGCATTGCATGGTCCCCGTCGCTGTCCCAGTGTGAGCCCAAGCCCCAGCCCAAGCCCCAGCCCCAGCCCCAGTCAGCAGCAGAGCGAGAGAGAGCTCACACACAGAGACAGTGTTCGCTCAGAGACACCAGTGTCTCTATCATCGATGTGATCTTCCCACGATGAAGTCTTCTAACACGGGGTCGCTCTGGAGACCCGGTCAGCCCCCCCCCCCCCCCCCGCCTCTCCCTGCTGCTCCATCAGTAGGTCACATCGGAGGCTGTATGCTTCATTACTGTGGCTCCACACACACACACACACACACACACACTCACACAGCGACTGATTATACCTGATCGCCACACAACCGATGGACTCCCTGATGAACAATACGGAGGCTTCCTCCAGTCTTGTCAAGTGGTCATTGAAGATGAACGTGTCACCGTCACGCTGTTGTTAGCTGAATTGGAATCTGTGGGAAATCGTGTTCATCCCGGCCACGGAGCGTGCAGCCCCTGCAAGTTCACCCTGATCTGAATCACTCCTGAATCCTCCTCTGTGAAGAACCTTCAAAGGGTCCATCTTCCTATCCCAGCCCACCCAGAAGATGATGGAAAGTACAGTAGTCCACTAACAAACTTTATGGAAATAGCCCTACTCCTCCACCTCTCTCTCCTCGCCATCTCTCCCCCAGACAGTTCAGCTGCCCTGTAGGGACTCCATGGCCTTTTCCTTGGGCGGGGTGTGTCCATGGAGATGCCAAGGTCCATAAGAGGCCTTCCCAAACCCCCCCTTCCCCTCCCCCTCCCCTCTCTGGGAGACTGGCCTTCATCAAACATGCAGAACACAGTAAACTCAACTAGGAGAGAGGGGCCTGTAACTCCCACACTGCACATCTGACTGCAGATCAGCCGGAGCCACAGTGGGCTCTGAGAGGCCCGTACAGGGGAAAACATGTCTCCCTGCAACACTTCAGACTACCAACACAACTTGAAAGGACGACTAACTTGCTGTTAATAAGCAGAATATCACGTTCAACTCCCTCCTGGTCCAGATAGAAAACATGCAAAAACAAAAAGATCACGGGATAATGGAAGTGTAACAGTCTAAGGGGTTCATTTTGCACACAAATTAGCCGAAAACTCAGACTATTGTGGAAGTGTAAAGCTTTTTCATTTAATGAGGCCTTATTTTGAGTTGTGCAGAGCCAGAAATGTAATTTCAGAATAAAGTGTTCATTGTGTGCTTTAGAAGGGAGCTCCATATGTTTGGTGTGTGTCGAGGACACTGAAATGCTGACCATTACTTAATCTAACTATGTCCTATGTTTCGCTTCACTTAACCACACAGTTTGACTGTAGACTTAAATTAGACACCATGAAGGTACTTGGTCATTATGAGACAAAGATGTGGCTTGTGTGTGTGTGTCTGCATGCGTGTGTGTGTAATTAGGAGTCCCTGGGCTGTTATGCAGGCTTTGCTCTGGCCTCGACTAAGCTGTCATTATAAACATGGCTGTCCATCCTCCTCCACCCTGACTCTGAGTTAATTACAGGTCTGATGTTGATGATGTCATCAGCATGGCGTCTCCCTTGTCATCCTCAGACCTGTGGACGGGACAGGGCGAGGCTGTCTCTCTGTCTCTTTATACAGCTCTCCCTTCTACATCTCCTTCCCTAACGGTCCCCTATAGACCCCTCATACCCCCCTGTGTCAGACCTGCACCCCCCCCCCCTCACTCCCAGCCCTGTCGGCCTCCCCCCTTCATGTTTAGTGTGTGCATGGGAGGGAACCCCTCTTTATTATTTGTTCTGTGGACGTGGTTGTTTAACTTCCCTGCTGAAGAAGGAGATAAGGAGCTGTACAACTGTTTTGACAAGAATGGACTTGTGCCAAAAAGAGGGAGAGAAAAAAAAAAACGAAAAAAAAAAAACAAGATGCGTGGATGTGTCTCCCTGTCTCTCTCGTCTGCTAGCCTCGCAATGGCCCACCTTTCTGCATGTGGAATGTTTACAGGTCCACGCTGAGTTGAGTTTCGAATCTGTAAAGGACCGAGGAGAGGTTCCTCTGTTTGTCTGCGAGGCGTCTGTGGTGGCGTCGAGGCAGTGCGCGGGGAAGGGGAGTTGGGCGGCATTCCAAGGTGACTGACTGACTGGCTGAATGAGGAGCGGAGACACAGGCGCTAGCTAGCATTCCTGCCGGAACACCTGAGAGGTGAGGCGGATGGTGACTGCAGGCCAAGAAAATGCGGAGTGCCAAATCTGTGTGGATGTGCCGGGTGTCCTTCACTGTTCTCCATTGGGGGAATGTGTTACCTAATGCGCCACGGCACTGCCATCAGACCAGGACTCTTATCGTAGATATTAGATGACCCAGCAAAAAAAAACAACAAAAAAACGAAGACAGATCCATCATGGGGAATAAGAGCCTTGTAGAAAAACAGGATTGAAGTCTTTTCTCTTTTTCTGTGAACGAGGGGAAAGAATGGTAGGTAATGTTATCTTGTTCACAGTTACAAGAATCCTGCTAGCCGAAGCTACGGGTTTCAAGTTTCTAATATGGATATAAGTTTCACTGCACAATGGCTCTTTTGTGGAGCGCAAACTGAACACTCCCCCCTCCCACTCCTCCTTCTTCCTCCCTCCTCTCGTAAAAAAATGCATTCATGTGCTTGCGGGGCTGCGAGGCCTCAGGTTTCGGCTATCTTTGTGGGCCGTGTCGTCACTCGCCCCCCGCCAGCTGAAATGTGCATCTCGCTCGAGCAGGCGTACTGCCAGGGCCGCTTCCAGCCATGGATTATGGAGAATCCGGGAAACAACATGGTCCTGACAAAACGGCAGCATGACAGGTAACCGAAGTTGCACTGGGGAGAGACGAGACAGACGATAATTACAGAGCTTTTTGTTTTCTGGGCACTTTTAGCTGGCTACTTAAGTGCCTGATCTGAAATCTGTGCCTTGTAATTACAGTAGTGGGCCCCATTAGGACAGAGGTCTTGTGGGGGATTAGGCCCCTTCTCCTCTTTCCTTTGTGTGTGTGAATGTACGTGAGTATGACGGAGGAGAGAGATAGAGAGAGAGGGAGAGAGGGAGAGAGAGAGAGAGAGAGAGAGAGAGAGAGAGAGAGAGAGAGAGAGAGAGAGAGAGAGAGAGAGAGAGAGAGAGAGAGAGAGAGAGAGAGAGAGAGAGAGAGAGAGAGAGAGAGAGAGAGAGAAAAAGAAAGAGAGAGAGAGAAAAAGAAAGAGAGAGAGAGAGAGAATGTGTGTGAGTGTTCTATGACTGGGTTCTATTCTCTGTTGTACTGCATAGCTGTCTGGACCTGCTGCTGCCTCCACACTGGTCACTTCCTGGTCTTGGTACTGTGGAGCCTGCGAGCTGTGTTTGTGTTCTGTGTGTGTGTGTGTGTGTGTGTGTTTATAGAGAAGGGAGCCCGTCTCCTCCGTCACAGAGTTACACACCCAGGGACAGGAACCAGACCAGGTCTCCTTTTAGACCCTCTCTCTCCTCTCTCATCTCTCTCTCCTCTCTCTCTCTCTCTCTCTCTCTCTCTCTCTCTCTCTCTCTCTCTCTCTCTCTCTCTCTCTCTCTCTCACTCTCACTCTCACTCTCACTCTCACTCACTCACATACATGCACTCCCCCATCCCCCATCTCTTTACCCCCCTCCCCTCTCCCTCCTCTCTTCCTGGGTGCTGATGCGGGGAGATTTGTTGTGATTGTGACAGGTCTGCCACAGTGACAAGAGCACGGCGTGGCGTGTGTCATGTCCACGTGACGGGGGACCGTTGCAGTGGCGTCCGTGGAGACGGCATGGCCGTGCCAACGCCACCAGGCTTGGGCGACACCAGATTCACGGGGCGACACCAGGGGTTTCTTAACGAGGGGATTTGGAGGTTCCAGAGTGGCCCCAGCATTGTCTCTCGGGCACATTACAGTGGCGGTATTTGGGGCAAACAAACGGGATAGAGCAGCGCTGAGCCCCTCGGCCCTCCTGAGCTGGGGAGCACGCAGAACCACCCCCTCACCACCCCCCCTCCCCACTCCCTCCCCACCCCCATCCACCAACCTGAGACAGATCCTGCCTTTTTAAGCTGCTCGCTTTCTTAATAGATCCTTAAGCACTGGCTTTAGTGCATGTTAAACCAGGATTACCCAATCAATTATGGCCAGTACAAACAAGGATTACTTAAAACACTACATTTTTCTTGTTGAGAGGCTAAAAGCGGGGCGAACGAAGGGAGCGGCGCGCTTGTCGAGAAAGAAGAGCAGCTGTGTCCGGCGTTGCCGCGACCACCGGGTGCGGGCGCCACGACGACGCCCAGTTGAAACCCGGGTTAGCGGGCAGTCCAGATGGCTGTCTGTAGGCTCTGTGGATGTTTGTGAGCCCAATCAGTTTAAGTAGAGCCCAATCAAACAATGTAGGATTGGCACCATTCCGGTCAACCCTAGCCTCAAGGACCTGACCTCTACACCATGGCCCTAGAGACTACTGGACACGTAAAGTTGTCCTCTGTGAGGGTGATCTAAGCGTAGTTGAGGTGTTGGCCAGCCAGGAGAAGCTGTGCGAATGATCATAGTGTTTAGAGTGGGTTGGAGGGCTGTGGAGGTGAACCAGGACAGTAATAAATATATGTGGCCATAAGCTCTTCATCCCTCTGGTCTTTCAAGGAAGAACTCAGTGAGCCGAGCTGATGTTGACCTCTCTGCAACCTAATCTGGGTGTAGTGTCTGAGTGTGTGTGTGTGTGTGTGTGTGTGTGTGCATGTGTCATTCTCTGTGTGTGTGTCCATGTGTGTGTTTACCTGCTGATCCCCTCTCTTAGAAAACACACTCTCTCAGCCTTTCTCTGAACTCAGCTTTTGTTTGCTTTTTTAATCGCAATTAACAGCTGTAGCCTGCTGTGCAATACCAAGCAAGTTTGGACATATACTTGTCAAACCTGATCTTTGCAATCTTGTCTGCCTGTCTTTGTGTGTGTGTGTTTGCGCTCGTGTGAGTGTTTGCTTTCTACAGTGTGAAGTGAACATGACCTCCAAGACCCGCCTTTTGAATGAGTAGGCTGAATGGGATTGGCTCCTTGGAACGTCTGTCACGTTTGAAAAAGATTGTGAAGGAGGCTTAAAGGGAAGGAGGTTATGGTAAACTAGAGTCAGTTTTTAGAGATGCTGTGCACTGGCTCTGACAAGCGCCTGTGACATCTAAACCTGTGTGTGTGTGTGGTGTGTGTGTGTGTGGGGGGGGGGGTCAGTCCCTCTTTAGGCTTAAAGTTACAGGGAGTCTCTCTCACTATCTCTCTGTCTCTCTGTCTTCCCCTCTCTCTCTCTCTCTCTCTCTCTCTCTCTCTCTCTCTCTCTCTCTCTCTCTCTCTCTCTCTCTCTCTCTCTCTCTCTCACACACACACACACACACAGCTTTTCGCCACGCTGTCAGTCGGTGGCGAGTGACTCGTGACTAACAGGCCTCTACTGGAAAAGTCAGCTGTGTCACAGGGAAAGAAAGAGTCAGCTGTCCTATAGGAAATCAACAGTTCCCCAGCCAGCTAGTCAGTCAGCCAGCCAGTCAGTGTTAATAAGAATGTGTCACTGATGGAGAGACCAGGTGGGGGACCCTTCTGCAGGGTCCATTAGATTATCATAGGGACAGGCAGGTAAACCTGTATTAGAATCTACTAGAATCTCGAAAAAGTCTGAAACTCGTAGAATCACAAGCTCAGTGAATAGAACATAAAGCATAGAACATAATGTCCTTTTGTAGCGCTCCTAATATTGGGGCCTGTGGTGGGATGTGTGTGGAAATAATGCAAGCTGAAGACTTCCCCTACCCAGCTGTCAGTATTTATCATCTTTAAAAAGCAAGGAACAGAAGAAATCCTAACAGAATTCAAAACGGGTGCGAACAAGGAAAAACCTCCCCAAAATGGGACTGTTTGTCCCCATTTTGAAATGAATCCTACTTAATTAAGAAGCCATGAGAGTCCACAGATAGCATTCCTTAATTATCTTAAGCTGGCTGCTGTAACCAGATCCACTGCATTAATGACAACACAGCCCCTGTGAAAAGCATCATTGTTCTCCAGATAATTGTCCTTTTAGTTAACGCGGCAAGGGGAAAGGCTCTCCTTGTTAGAGGAGCTGGCTGGGACTGTGGACAGCCGGGGGCTAGGCAAGGGAGGAGGCGCAGAGAGGACCGGGACTGGTACTGGCCCAGTGCCCACCGTTGCGAAAACCCACTTGTGCCCTCTGCCGAAATCCCCTTGGCATGCAGCGGAATTAGCCTTCCCCCGGGGTGGGGTTGAGAGGTGTGGGGGGTGGGGGGTGGTGGGGGTGGGGGTTGAGAGGTGTGGGGGATGGGGGGGGGGGGTGGTTGTTAATTATACACCCTGAATTGTAATGAATTTAGAGGGATCAATAAAATAAGGCAGATGTATGCAAACAGCATGCTGATTATGCCGCCTAATGATGCCTCTTGTTGCAGGCTGGGGAGGCTGGGGAGGAGTGGGCGGGCGGGAGGAACAGGAGGGATAGGAGTCGGGTGAGGAAAGGTGTTTGTGTGTGGGGGGGGTGGGGAGGGGAGGGGGGGCGGGTGGAGGGCAAGATGCAATCAAGCCTGCATGGTAGTTTGCTAAAACCCCCGATTCAAACAGGAGGGTCTCATATTTAGAGAGGAGCGGGATCGAAGTCCTGACAGCCCGAACAGTTCAGGCCTTGTTTAATTATCATCTGTCTATGCTGTAATAGAGACGAGAGGTGATTGGCCTATGAACTGTTGGGTTTCATTAGCTAGATAGGTTTTGTTTCAGATCTGATCGTTGTCTGGCTTTAGGTTTCCCCTATCAGACTGCCAGGGCAGGCAGTGTGAGAGTTTGATGGCCAGACAGAGGGCTTTGGAGGTGGTGGTGGGCGGGGAGGGGGACTCAGCATGGGGGGGGGGAGACAGGGCCAGGCTGGGGGGCAGATGTGGGGGGGGGGGGGGCTGCTTCACCTGTTTGGAGCTCTGCCTCTGCTCTGAGATCTCCATTGTATCCAGCCAGCCGGAGCTGTGAGAAACCCTATACCTGCCTTGAAGCAGAGAGGGAGGGCAGCCAAGAATTAACTGCTGCTTCTTCCTGGCAGTCGCCACGGATGCTGTCTGCCTCCATTCATGGTTAGGACAGAGGAGGGGGGCGGTGGGAGGAGGGGGAGATGGGAGAGGTGATAGAGGTAGGGAGCGATAGAGGGGAGGGAGGGAGGGAGTGAGAGAGGGAGAGAGAGAGAGAGAGAGAGGGAGAGAGAGAGAGAGGGAGAGAGGGAGAGAAAGAAGGGTAGAGAGTGCAGCTGATGTGTCCCTCAAAACCTCCAAAGCAAGGGGGGGAAAACGGCGAGGATTAGTTGGAGGAGGAATAATGTATCCTGCCCAGGGTCTCTGTGCAGCCTGTCAGGGCTAGAGACAGTGACTGGTCTACAATGGATAAAACACACGTCTGCACTTCCTCAAAGACAGCAGCACGGCTGGCCGGCTTGGGGGAGAGGTGTCGGCTTTCTCTCCCGCTCCCTCCGCCTATTCGCCTGCGTCGGGGTGTGGCGCTGTGGGGGACCGGGCGGTGTTGGAGGCAGTTCTGCCCTGTCGTCTTTGAAGACGCCGGCTGAGAAGACCAGTGTGGTGGCCCAGAGCCAACTGCAGCATGCTGCTAGCCACAGAAACGATACAATCCGATATTTGTCCGCGTGGAGGGAGGCATCGAGGGAGAAAGCAGGCGGGGGAGAGCGGAGACGAGTCAGATACAGTTGGAGAAAAAGCCCCCCGATTTGTGACGGGTCGGCCATTCCCTGACAGCAAGGTTGGCCGTGTCAGCCTGTGTTATGGTAATGAAAGCCCCGCTCTCCCCACCTCCACCCTCTCACAGCTTCCTCTGAGAGCCGGCCTGGTTTTATGGCCGTATGTCCAAGCAGGGCCCCGGGTTCGATTACGTTTCCCCTTAACCCCACACCCGGGCCCGCTGTAAAACCTAGCCCATCTCACCTCCAGAGGCCAGGACAGTCCAAGGAGAGGCCATGGAACAGGTGGTGACCCCCTCACAGCCAGGGAGTATATTATTGACCAGGGTCCAGTGGCCGGATTGATTGCTTTATTGTATTGCCGTGAACCTCAGTGGCCGGAGACCTCTGTTTGACCCCGGCCGAAGAGAGCTTCACAGTGACCCTCACCTTAGCTAAAGAGATATGTGGCTTTGACCCGCGCGCTCTGCTGGGGGAGGGGTTGACCTGGCTGGGCAGGGCTCTGAGTGCTGGGTGTCAGCCGGGGTAATTTAGAGGCTGGGGGCGGGCTGGGGTCCTCTTGTCCCTGTACCGACCGGGTGCGCTGACTCCAGACCTCCCTTCTGACCCCCTGGTGTTCATCATGTCAGCGGGACAGCCAGTGCGGGGACAAAATGCGAATTCATCTCCACCAAATTACAGCAAAAACAGTGGAAAATCAATACATCACCACCGCATGTCCCCACCTCAGCCTAATGGTCGTGGGGGCCAGGCCTCTATGTGAAAGGGATGGATGGGGTTTGTATAACGGCTCAGAGCTGGAAAGGACATTCATCACGGGACTCTTCTGAAACGTGCTACATCATAGCCGGAGGCCATCCCCTCATCCAGTGTTGGCCCCGCCCTCTCTGCTGTGTGCAGCGCTCAGCTATGGGTGCTTAAGGTTTATGGGCTGGGGGGGGGCACTGTGGTTGACCCCTCACCCCTGCTAGAGTAGGTGAGAGGGGAGTCAGTACAGGGGGTTCTGTAGCTAGCACAGACACAGGCCTCCCTCTCTCACCCCTGTTCTCCTGCTCTGATAGGCCGACAGACAAACAAGCAGACAGATAGACAGGCAGACAGACAGGCAGAAAGGCAGGCAGGCAGGCAGACTGTTTTTTCTCTCTCTGCTGTATTCGGCTTTATGTATCTTTAGCTGTCATCCCCTGATTCTCATCAAGGGGCCTCAGAGAAGTGCTAGGGAGGCATGAAACATGCACCAAACAAGCTGGGTAAACAGTTGTTTCTGCTGCATCTCTCTCTCTCTCTCTGTCTCTCTCTCTCTCTCTTTCTGTCTCTCTCTCTCCCCTCGTTCCCTTACCTTTGTTTTTATGTGTTGGTTTCTTCAGTGGCAGCTTCCCAACGTTTCCATCAAAGGATTGAGGGAGGGAAGGAGGCTTAAATGTTTGAATAACTGAGTGTTATTTTTAACGATTTGACAGACATTAGACGGGAGCGTCTCTGCGTGCGCACGCTAGCGCGGAGCCAGCCCACCCTCTCCTCTATGCAGATTCACTCCTCACCACTGTTGTTACAAGCAGATATATAACACATGAGACAGGAAGGGAGGGGGGGGGGGGACTGTTGTGTTGATTGTTTGAAGTGGAGGCTGTAGTCCTGTTCAAAGCCCGATTTCGAAGGCCACCTCAGAAGTTTGGGAATCTCCTCGGCTTCGTCTCTCGTTGTTGGTGAGCTTCATCCAGCATTCCCACTCCTCCTCATGGGAGATGGGCTGGAGGAAGCGCTCACCACTGTCCCTAACCAGCCTTGATCGCTTTCACTGGGAGGCTATATTTACATCGCAGACCTATTTACTAGGCTTGTTTACATCATTACAGGCATTTTATAGCACGCCGTAGAAGACCGAGGTAGGATCTAGGAGGCAGGAGAGGAGGCAGGAGGCAGGGCAGCACGTCCTACAGGCAGGCCCCACATACCTGCCCGGAGAGGGGAATGCACAGCTCCGCCCCCAACGCCACTGCGGGTGCTGCTGTTAATTACCAGTAATCATCCAGTGACGGCAGGACAAACAGGTGTTCCCTCTGCAGCCAGTCTCCTCCTCCCTCCTCCTCCCTCCTCCCCCCCCGCTCTCCCCTCCCCTCGCCCACACCCCCTGCTCGCTAACCAGCAGAAAAAACAACTCCTCATAGCATAATGTATTAAACAAACATGCAATAGACATTAAGGAGCTTTCGGTGAGAGCCCAGCATTTTTGATGTCTCGGCAGAAAGGGCCCCTCCCTCTCTCTGTCCCAATTAACACTCAGGCCCCATTACATTGATTGGGAGTGGTGTAGTATTGGCTAGGTGGGGCCATGGGTACATTGATCACACTGACCCGCCATGCGAACCAGAAGAAAAGGAAAATGTTGAGCAGGAGCTTTCTCACTCTTATCAGGATCTTGAGAAACTGCAAGCAGGGCTTGTTGCCATGTGTTTGTGTGTGCGTGTGTGTGTGTGTGTGTGTGGACAGGGCCGTTGTGACAGGCCTCCGCATGGGGGCTTTCATGTGGTTTGGGGGCCCTAATGGCACCAGGCACACGCCACTCGTGAGCTCTATTCTAGCGGGGCCCAGACTGTGGCAGTACTCTTTGTCCCTGCCCCCCCCCCCCCCCACGTGTGCCCCCCCTCGCACGCCCTCCCCTTATAGCCAGTCAGAGGGAAAACCGCTACCCCACCCCCTAAAGGAGCACCTGGCATCATAGAGTCAGGTGCTCCAATTAGAACTCCCCCCAATTACAGATCCTGGGCCAATTAGTCACCCTCTCATCTTACACTGCCCCCCCATACCTCCTCATCCACCACCCCCCCCCCCTCTACTTCTTAACTATGGGGGCATCTGTCAGTTTTGGGGCTTAGGGTCCTAACTCGGAGCAGGGAGGAGGGAGGAGCGAGGAGGGCAGGGGGGTGGGCAGATAAGGTTAGAAAGCTTTCATGCTTTGATACCCTCCCCAGCAGCAAACTGTTCTGTTCTCTTTGATATTCCTGGAAGTTGGGAGTAATGGTTGAGATGTAAATGCCTCTAGCACAACATCAGTCAGGCCAGGGTCCCCTCAGCAAACTCCAACATGGACACATTGTGAAGAAAATGTACCAGGGTAATTTAAGCTGTCAAATTGTAATTTGTAGTGGCACTCAGTTTGAACTTTCGGGGCGAGGCAGTTGGCCCGCTCTATTGCCCGCTCTATTCTCTTCTGACACGTACTGTGTGTGTATGGGTGTGTGTGTGTGTGTGTGTGTGTGCACATAAAAGCATGTGTGATTTTCTGTGTTTGTCTTTGTGGTTATTTATGAGTGTTCTCGGCTGAATGTGTGCGTTTTTCTGTCTGTAAAGTGTCTGTCCCGCTCCAGTGTGGCGGGCGGCCGGCCTCCCAGTTGCTGTAGCTGGCATGACGACTGTCTCTCCTGCCTGGTGCTCTGTCGTGCCCAGCGGACTGGAAACTAGCTCCTACACACAGGGATTTCATTCACAATATGGCACTTATAACTGGCTGCTCTCACCGGTCCTGTACAATGTCACACACACACGCTCACACACACACACACACGGACAGGGAGTGGAAGCCTGGCAGCTGTGCTCTGTGTGTGTAACATATTCTCTCATCATAGGGAGAGGGGAGTCTGGGGGGGGGGTAGGAGATCTGTGTGCGGGCCCGAGGTTAAGATTCAAAGTGGTTTTTGGTAGTGATCTCTCATCCTGCTGCTTCCTGCAGCGCTCAGATAGCCCTGCTCCCAGAGTCTGGGCTTGTTTATCTTGTTCACTGGCATGCTCTCTCAATGTCAAAACAATGACATCATTAATTAAACGCGTATTAAATGTGCAGTTTTCAAGGTCCGCTAGGCCAGCGCTGATTCCACCGCTTCTGAAACCCTCAACCCCCCCTCCCTCACCAAACCCCCCCCCCCCCCCCCCCCCAACCGCCCTCCTCCCGCCCTGCCTCCGTATGTGAGCGTGCTGTTTCTCCCAGCGGAGCGTCAGCAGGGGCTGGGGGCCGTGTGTGTCGAGGTGGAGCTCGTGCGTCCATCCGGCCCTGCCTGGTTGTACTGTAATTGACCGGCGCAGCGTTATCTCTCCTCTTACAAGCCCTTATCTTTGCGGCGTCTTTCTGGTGCGCTGCCATTGATGCATTGATGTGTGTTTGCGTGTGTGTGACAGACAGAGAGAGAGAGATAGAGGGAGAGGGAGGTAAACCTTACTGTAAAAGATCCAAGTTCCGGGTTTTGGAAATCTGCTCTGGGTTCTAAGACCTGTACAGATTGGATTCCGTCTGTCCTGAGCAGGGTGTAGGATGACAGACAGCTGTTTGTCGGCGGTGCTGAGCTGGGTTTGTAGAACTGCTTACCTCCTAATTTGACTTATCTCTGCCAAGGACGACAGCGTGGGTGTGATCTGATTGTGGCCCCGTGGTCAGTTTGCCCTTCAGGTGTGCTCCTCTCTATGACCCAACCTGGGCCATCAGCGGCTGTGTGTGTGTGCGTGTGCGTGCTTCCATGTGTGTGAGTAATCCTCCAGGCCTCTCCTCGCGCTGCCTCCCCCAGAGAGAGCCATCTTTCATTGGGTTGGAGCCCCCTGATCCTGCCGCTAATTACCCAGCAATGTAAATTACAGTAGGACTGAGCAGAGCCCTGGCCCCTGCTGGCCCTCCTCTCCCTCTGCCCCCCCCACCCCCTGCTGCCCCCCTCCCTCCCCTGAAGCTCTCTGCTAAACAGAACAAGCCACATCCGAGCATGCACCCTGTCTGAGGGAGCCGGGAATGAAATCCCTAGCAGATGATATTTTCTTTACCCTCACCCTCCCTCCCTCCCTCCATCTCTCTCTCCCTCCCTCCCTCCCTCCATCTCTCCCTCTGTATTTGCCCCCTGCAATGCATGTGAGGCGCAGTGAAAACATCTTTGGTTAATATTTAACTGAATGGTCTCAGGGTGGTGGGGTGTAGTTGGGGGATTCTGAAGCAGAAGCTGGTTTAAGATACACACACACACACACACCCAAACACACACACACATACAGCAGCTCACTGAAGATGTGTGCCTGTCCTCTGAGGAATGTGTGGGTTCTCTCCCAGCCTTTGACCTTCAGACCCCAGGCTCACACGTGACTGAGATTCCTCTCCCAGCACAGCCTACACACACACACACACACACACACACACACACACCACACTTTTATCCTCCCTGTCTGAAATAGAAGCCACTCACTCAGTAGCTGGCGTAATACTCTGCACAGTCCCCACCAATCAGATAAGGCCCTGGCAGAAACAGGAACAACCACAGCCTTCTGCAGTGGTGGACAGCCAGGGGCTGGCCGGCTCCTACCGGCCTTCTGGTCATTAGGTCCCCGTGCAGTATGGGTGTTGTAGTCTTTCCACCGTACTCTTCAGTATGGGTGTAGCAGTGCTCCGGCTCTGCTCTGAGCAGTATGGGCTGGGCTCTGGGGCCCGTCCAGCTGGGGCCCAGATGTGGCAGTCCTGTCTTGTGGTGCTGGGAGGCAGGAGATAAGAGAGGCGAGGCCCGGCCTGCTCCCTGGTCCTGGGTCTGCTCCGCAGCGGTTCAACTACATGTTGCGGTCGGTGAGATTTGAACTTTGACAGCCCATGTCATGCTTAATGCCTCACTTCCCAAATACAGCTCAGTGGGGCTGATTTATATCTACCAGGTGCTGCAGTGTGCAGGCGGAGCAGAGCGCGGGACGAGGGTAGCGGGAGAGCGGGAGGAAGGCATGTGGCCGTTGCATTAAAGCAGGGGAGCCAGGAGGAACAAGGGCCGTAGTGTGTGCGTGCGTGTGTGCGTGCGTGCGCTTGCGTGCGTGCGTGCGTGCGTGGAGACGGGCCAGGAGGCTGCTCTTTCTCAAACACAGCCTTGCGGCCCCCGTGGCCTGTCACCCCCTCCCTCCCCCCTCCCTTCCCTCCCTCCCCCCTCCCTCCCTCCCGCCCCCCCCCACCCCCCCCCCCCCCCCCCCCCCCCCCCCCCCCCCCCCCCCCCCCCCCCCCCCCCCCCCCCGGCCGGATCAGACACACAACAGCACAGGACAGAAAGAGAAACACGCTAACGCTCGCCACACTTCTTACAACATCAGAACGTTTTTCTGTATGTCCTGCTCCCCTCTCTCTCTCTTTCCCTCTCTCTCTCCCTGCTTCCTCCTACTCTCTCCCCCCCCCACACACCCAGAGAGACAGAGAGCCTCTGAGAGCATTTCCAGCCCATGCAGGCATCTGACAACAACCTGACTGGTCCCTGGCAGCCATCACAATGCCAGGATTGTCTGGGAGAGTTGACGTGCCAGCTACTTTCATCGTCTGATGTTTGCAGCCCGGTGTCGGTTTCTCTCCCCCCCCCCCCCCAGTGGCCTATCAGAGCCCCATGGTGTCTGTACCCTCCCCCTGTCTGTCTGTCTGGAGTAAAAAGCACTAAGGATAGAGTACCTCCCATCGCTCTGTCTCCCCCGGTAAGACTTCATATCCCAGAGGGCCATTCTCTTCAGGTCCTTACAGACATGGCTTAGCCGTCCCCTGGTGATATGAGGCTGGGCTATGGTTTGGTTTGTACCTCAGCACCTCTGTTTCAGTGTAGTGGCTTGACCCGTGGCCTGCCAGGAGGTCGGGCCTCTCTCCTCCTCCGCCACCCTGACGAGGAGAGTATTCGCCCTCCCTCACTGCGGCTCTGCGGCGCTGCACTTTCTCACCTGACGCGAGCCGCGCTCCCGGCTCCGCGGCCTCCTCTCTCAGCGGCCGGCTCGCACGCGGGAACGCCGTTTGAGGTTCCGCACGCCGCTCAGCCGAGCGTCTTTCAGCATCGCCCTCCAGGCCACCTTGTTACACACTTAACAACTTGTTTTCTCTCGTTGTTTTCCTTCCCTCTTCCTCTGTTGACAGTTCCTCGACGCGGCCGCGCTCCGAGGGAAGGCCCGTCACCTCCCAAAGTTTGCCTTGGCGTCTGTCCTTGGAAACCCCAGGGCAGGTTCTGCTCTCCTCTTAGAGGGAGGGGTTGCATCAAGATATGATTTATGAGTGCTCTGCGTACAAACTGACACTGTTACAATGAAAGCAGCTGTCTGCAGGTAAACAGGGGCTCTGCGGCCTTGACTCCCCGGACACTCCGTCCCAGAATAGTTTCGAGATCACTGGACGCTAACACAAATAGTACTCTCCTGTAGTGTAGTGCCTGTCTCAGAGTTTATTCGTTTATGTGTGTGTGTGTGTGTGTGTGCGTGCGTGTGCAGAAGGAAAGGGATCGGATGTGACGATTGTAATTCCAGCTTTCAGATCCCCTTTTGTTTGTGTTTCCAGTGTGAACGAGCCTGGTTAACTGCAGAGCTGCCTGTAAAAATAGCCGTCACTAAGTGTGAGCACGGGAACCTAATTGGAGATGTTCTCCAGTCTTGGATGAGAATAGCCAGGCACTAACTGCTAGTGGCTGCAGTAGGAATCCTTTTAATTCCTCCTGGCACCCCTTGCCAACTCACACGACGGAATTATTCTTTAACGAACGAGCGGCCTTCACTTTTCTAACTGTTCAAAGGCTCTGTTCTGGGTCTGTGTTCTTTATTTCCATATGTCCGGACATTGTCCCCACTATTCAGTACCCATTTGTTTCCTTGGTTTTGACACAGGACACATTATTTCTTTACTTTATTAACGCTCCATAATTCTTTAAAGGAGGGGGAAAGCAGCAGAAAGCAGTCCTCCCTTGAGGTTTATTGTTGAAAATGAGAGCAGCTCTTTCCCAGGATAAGGGCTTCAACTAAGCAGAGAGGAATTCAGGCCAGGCCTCATAAAAGAAGTATTTGTGTACCAGAAAGATTTTTGCTTTTTCTTTCCAAATCTTTGTCATTAATGACTTTAGCAAATGTGTAGTTGAGAGTGAATGGAGAGGCAGTGCAGGGTCTTCAAAGGAACCCTCTAATTATTTATCCAGGATATCCCGCTCTAGAATTAGAGGCTGGGTCACCATTGGCTTTCATGCTTTTTTTTAAAGATTTTTTCCTTGCAAATAAATCATTTACACAGAATGGTTTCACTGGGACTCCCTCTAATCCCCACTCAGTGTGTGTGTGTGTCCACGTGCATGCGTGTGTATGTATGTGTGTAACTACATACCTATCCATACGCGCTTTGTAGTGGAAAGATACTGTAGGGTCTCATTCCTAACACTCCATTCTCCGCACATTGCGTCACATGGCTGTCCGCATGTCAGCTCCAGGCCTCGGCAGCTGTCACCCACTTTACTCAGGTTTCTCGGTCATTTCGCCTTCACATGCCACCTAAAGGGGATCTTATCGCCACGCTCAGGTTCAAATGCTTAACAAAACACTTGGCCTAACCCCTCAGTCTCAAGGCACTGCCTCATATTGTACTGGGTGGACTGCAGAGCTCTCTCTCTCTCTCTCACCAGCCCCTGCCCCTCTCCTGCCCCCTGTATCCCTAAATACCCTTTTGGGTAGATATAGACTTCCACCAGTTGTCCCATTGTCACAGCTTAGCCACTTACATCCCCTCTAATGCTGTCTCTGTGTATAATGCTAGACTCCACAAGGAGCTGCAACCAGTAGTAACATCAAAGCATGTCATTCATCCCCATATCTATGTACGTATATACATAAAATATATAATATAGATATACAGTATATGCATGTGTATGTATGTATATGTGTGTGTGTGTGTGTGTGTATATGTGTGTGTGTGTGTGTGTATTCTATTTGAGTGGGTGTCTCCCCGGGGGCGTTTTGGAAATAGTGTGTGTCCCTTTAAGAATGCGCCCGCTGGATATTTGTCTAATTCCAGGTGCCAGCGAGGCCTCTGTTTTACCAGGTGCACGACTGGGTCATTACTGAGGTATTTGTTTTCCAGATTACGCAGAAAGGCCCTGGATTAGAGGCGTGTTATCCCTGTCCCCCCTCTGTGTGTCTGTCAGGTCTCCACCCTAGCCTCTCCTCTCCTGGTGCTGGAGGAGGGCTGTCAGCCCAGAATAACCACCCAGGAAAAGCTACTGCTGAGGGGGAGGGAAGGAGAGGGCGCGTCCCTGTCAGCTGAGGCAGGGCATGCGGATCACCCGTCCTTAATGGGAGTAGAAGTAGCAGTAATGACTTTTCCCTGTCCGCCCCTTACCCCTCAATCCCTGGGGTTTAGGACAGCCAGGACAGGGGAAGGGAGGGGAGGTACAGGGGGGGGGTCAAGTTTAGTCACAGTCTCTGCTGGGGAGCTGGACAGCTGAAGTCCTCTCCAAACCGTTTACATAGAGCCCTGCGATTATGATAATAAACAGTTTTATCATCGGGCTCCAAATCAATAATGCGGCTTCTTAAGGTTTAATATTTCAATGGTATTGATCATCTTAACAACCGTGTTTGCGGTTGGCTTGCCTTAACTGCAGGCCTGCTGGAGAGATGTGTACGTGCGTGTGTGTGTGTGTGTGTGTCCGAGTGGTATGTATTTTTTTAGGAACTACAGAGCTGTGATCTTGAACAGTGCAATTTTCAAGAGAGCAGTTTTTACTTTAGGTTTTCCTGTGGTTTGAAGACACCTCAGTTGCAATGTCTACCTCATAGAAGAATGTGCAGTCCAACATCTCACATTTCCTTCAGCCTTGCGCTACACACATGGCTGATATCCTTGACAGCAACCCAGGGCTCATAACAACCAGAGCAGAGCAGCTCCAGTACTGGCGGTCAGTCCTCCATCCCCCACAGCCACCCCCATCCTGTTGCCTTGGAGAAGGCCAAGTGGAGGGAGAGCAAACACAGAAACAGAAGGCAGTAAAAAGCCTCGAGTTAGCAGATTTCACTTCCACCCTCTCTGTGGAAAAGGCCATCTTCCCTCAGATATAAATAGAGATTTGATAATTAGTGAAAATGAAAAGGCCTTGGGTCTGGCGGACTTTGATCGACACATCTCCCCCTCTTGCCTCTGACCTTTTACTGGAAAGGTGGGCTATAGGGCTGAGGAGGGAGATGAAGAAGCTAGGGTTATGAACATAGCGTTCTCTCTCTCTCTCTCTCTCTCTCTCTCTCTCTCTCTCTCTCTCTCTCTCTCTCTCTCTCTCTCTCTCTCTCTCTCCCTCTCCCTCTCCTCTCTCTCTCTCTCTCTCCCTCTCCCTCTTTTTCCCTCTCTCTCCCTCTCTCTCTCTCTCTCTCTCTCTCTCTCTCTCTCTCTCTCTCTCTCTCTCTCTCTCTCTCTCTCTCTCTCCGTATTTCTCCCTCTCTCTCTCTCTCTCTCTCTCTCTCTCTCTCTCTCTCTCTCTCTCTCTCTCTCTCTCTCTCTCTCTCTCTCTCTCTCTCTCTCTCCCTCCCTCTCTCTCTTTTTCTCTCTCTCTCAATCTCTGGTGGTCCTAGTCAGAAGGATCTTCCCAGGGTTTACCGTGAGATCTCCCCCTGATTGATTAGCGCCTGGAATCTGGAACGTTCTCCGTGTCTCTCTGTATTTCACAGTCCTGTGGGACAGTTTGTGAAAGGATACAAGTGTTTTCATGTGAAGCCGTTACTAATCACTCGAAACTCACATGTATGTCTGTCTCAACTTAAGAAGTGTATCCAACTGATCACCCTTGTATTTGCAAGCATAAGCCAGCAGGGAAGGTAGAAACACGCACACACACACTCGCCCTGCTGTGCTCTGGCACATGTTGTGCGCACACTGCGCACTAGGTTGCCCGGGGGCAATCGTAGGTTTTTGCGATATGAGCACGATCGCCCATCTCTGATTATACATCAGCACCTTTATCCCAGGGATAATTTATGCATTTATAGAACTCAAAGCTGTATCTTAGAGAACCACTGGGGACAGTATCAGGAAATAATACAACTCGAGCTTCCAGTCTGGTTTGTGAAAAAAAGATAGCTTGCGGCTGCCTTAACAAGAAGTTATTTCTGTAGTTATTAAAACAGTGTCTTCTCAGTTTTTACCTGCCACTTTGCAAAGACTTTACTTGTACCTGTGGAACCGGGAGACCAAGGTCACAGTGGTTAGGAGCGACTGGGATTCCTTGGTTTTCGCTCGCTGCGTACAGTGGTGAGAGGAGGAGTCGCTTTTGGGCAAATGGATTGCTTAATAAAAACAACACAGAAGAATGGCAATATCTAACACTCTGTATTCTTAATCTGAATGTGCTCAGAACGCACTCGCCCCCCCCCCCTCCTCACCCAATCCATATCCTCTCTCTCTCTCTCTCTCTCTCTCTCTCTCTCTCTCTCTCTCTCTCTCTCTCTCTCTCTCTCTCTCTCTCTCTCTCTCTCTCTCTCCGTGCTGAGGTTTGACGGAGTTGGTATGAAGCACCTCTCATTTGTACTCTCAGTCTTCCACATCCCCCCCCCCCCATGCTGGCTGCTAATTGGCGGGAGACTGGGAGCTTCCTGCTGTGCGCTCGCTTCTTCCTCTTGCCTCACAACCTCTCCAGTTCTTTCAGCACAGCTCCCCAGCACCCAGTAATTAACCCACAGCTAATTAACTACTTCTAATTACACCACCACGCTGTTTCTATCGCACTCTCCGAAAGTGAGGAGACACTCTGGCACCGTGTGCGAATCCCTTCTGGAAGGCTTTGAACCCACCTGAGCTCTGATTGGCTGCTCCGTCAGACTGTGTGGCCTGCGAGGTGGAGCTGCACCACCCTGCTTCTTTGGGTCCAAATCATTTTTGCTTTTCTGTTTTTCTGCGTATAACCAGAATCTGATGATGCGGCGTAAACGGTGAAAATCATTTTCAAGGTTCTATTTCAAGTCCATGGACAAAAGAGGCAATTGATACTATAAAATCAATTTGTTAATGCTTTCTCTGGCCAAAGGAAAGCTGTGTAAGTGCTGAATGGTTGCAGACATTAAGCAGTGTGATATAGAAAACAGCCCTTAGATATCACCACATTCCCTCTAGGGTATTTCGGCAGAGGCATTTTGGCAGGGCGTGATAATATCATTACATCATTTCTGATTGTATTCAGGAAGTGCATATCATAGCTGTGATGATTGCTGGTAGTTGTAGTTTTGTCCACTGCTTCCCTAGAGCTTAGGGAATGGAGGTGTAATGAATGTGACTGTCCTAGACGTAGCACCAGCCCCAGCCCCAGTCCCAGCCCCAGCCCCAGGCATTACCCCAACCATAGCCTCAGACATAACCCCAGCCTCAACTGGTACCCCACCCCACCCCTAGTCGTAACCCCAGCCCCAGCCACAACCCCAGCTCTAGCCTCGGTCTCGACACAGCCATGGCTATTTCTGTTCCACAGACTGATAGCTTCAACTGAAGCTCATTGATTTTACGGGAAGCCCTGTTTACAGCCTGAGTGCCATCGACCTGAGGTGACTTTTTGCCTCCTGAAGTAGCAGCAGGCTGGAGCATCCTTGTGTCTGTGTTAGACCCTCTGGAGGAGCAGGGGAGGGAGGGAGGGAGGGAGGGGCAGAGGGGACATTTACAGTCGAAAGAGCAAAGATACGAGCCTGATACACTTACGCCAATTAAGCCACTTAGTAAAAGGACGAGTAATTGTGCTCAGATATATTTATTTTCTATTTATTGAAATGAAGGGGTTTGTTGTTTCGAGGCTGGATATAGGTGGTCCTGAGGCAAGAGGCAACTGGAGAGCTCAGGGTGGGCTAGGGTGGAGATCCAGACAAGAGGAGAGCAGCATTGGGACCCTAATTCATTACAAAGTGCTTGATGTAAAGGCTCCAAAGATCACACACCACACTCTTAAGAACTAGAGATTATTGTTACACAGCCCGGGCCCTGTTGGGCATTATCACAGACTTAAGGTATAGAGTGAGACATATGCATACATGCATTGGTGATTAATTGGGTAAAGCCTAAAGGATGAGCCCTCTCCAGTTCAGCCCCGGGACTACAATGGTCCGCCCCATCAATGAGAGCGTCCCCTGTGCAACATCAAAGGCCTTCCCTGCTTTATCAATAAGAAGCCTTCCTTCCCACATCTTCCTGTAACTTGCTTAGCATTTACGGCATTGATTTTCCAATAAGCGCCCTTACCCTGCGGTGGCTGGCCAGGCTCTGGCATGGCTCAGACACACACGCAGACAGTCTCTCTGAAGGACAATGGGAGACTGGGGGGGGTGGGTGGGGGGGGGGGGGTGAGGGGGGTGGAGGTGAATGCTGGCAGTTACCTTTTTTTTTTTGGAGAGGGGTAGAGGAGGGGGGAGTTAGGGAGGTGAAAAAATAAGCCCTTTTTTTTTTTTTTTTTGAAGAGGTCTCCCCCAGAGCTTGTGGGGGAGGTTGTGGGTCAGGTTCACGCTTGAGGCCCCGCGGGGATGGGGAGAAGGGGGGGGGGGGGTGTTCTCAGCTGGGGCCGGGCCAGAGTTAATTCCCCTGGAGACCCTGGAGAGCCCTGGTCCTCTGGAGGCAAGGCCAGGCCTCCAGGCAGGTGATTGGGCATGCTTATAATCAGATGGATCCTTAGCCTTTAATTCCTCCTTCGCCCTGCCACTAAATCCCACCTAATGAAAGGGACCATAAATAAAAACTTATCTCATTTTCCATCCCTACCAAATGACAACCAGACCCACTCTCTTGACAGACTTCATTAGGACCTGGGCCATTTCTCCAGGGCTAAACCTTATCTGCTTTGTTAGGCGGGGGTAGGGGGTGGAGACCAGAAGAAATATTAAATATTCCACGAATATTACAGAAGAGACAGATTTGCGTTGATTTGCGGCGCCTCCCGGAGACACGTCCTTCCTCTCCTCTTCCTCCTCCCCTCCTCTACCAGCTCTCTGTCCACCTCGCTCCTCGCTCCCTCCCTCAGAGTCTCCCTGAGATGAACGCTTTTCCCCCCTGCTTCAGACAGGTGTGGCTAGGCGAGCAGGCGTCCTGGAGAAAGAGACAAACAGCTTTGTATCAGCCAGGCCCGTCGGAGACTAGGGGACTCCAGACAATCCCATTGCACATCAGTAACCACCACAGGTTATTGAATTAGAACATCTCGATTTTAAAGAGCAATCCTGTTGTCTGTAAGCAGCGTCCGCGCTTAGTTAGATCAGAGCCTCCACCTCTGTCCCTGGTCAGGGCTCACGCTCATGTCCTGACTGCCTTTGATTGGTTTAGACGAATTACACAGTGGATGTGTAGCCACACACAGTGCTGTAGACTACAGACTGTACAAGACTCGGGCAGCCATATTGTTTGTGTGGGTGTGTGTGTGTGTGTGTGCTGTGGGCCCACTGTTTCCAGGCCTGGTCAGGGCAGGCTGAGGAATCTGAAGGAGGGGCTTCTGGGCCAGATTACAGGATATGGTGTTAAGCAGCTCCATGTTCCGACAAGAGACAGTCAGTTTTACTGCCAGTATTCTCCTGGTCACTAGACACATCAACCTTTGAGACGTGTCCTTTTTTTTCTCCGTCGCTTAGCAAGCTTTGCACAGTTTATACAGGTGTCCTTTGTTTAAAGGATCTCTGCCTTTGTCTGTATGACATGTGGCGTGGCCTTTTTTTTCCTGTCATTTTGGGCCTTTTTTTTCCTTTCTCCTCAGTCCATTTGCGTGAAATGGCTGTTGAGCTCATAGCCTTCCTTATTAATGGACCAGATAATAAATACAGAGCAGCATGGTTAGTATCCCCTCTCTCAATATGGCAGCCAGCTCTAAATCACGCCCGTCTGTATAAAGTAATCCTGTTAATAAGCCCGCCGGCCTAATATCTCTCATTCTGTATGCAAAGCAACAGAGAGGTCACCCGAGTGTGGTCTGTGTGGAGTACAAACAATGAAGGCAGGTGGGCCGTGCTGACACAAGATGTCTGTCACCTTCAGTGTCTGTGGTGTGATAACCTGTGACTATCATTCCCTCTGCAGTTTTTCTACTACATATCATATCCAAACATGTAGAAAAGGATGTCCTACCAAGCCAACTTGTTAACTAGATCAGAATTCATCCTTTCCTCCAGGGCAGGCAACCGTGAATAATAAAACGGCGTCAAAAGGACATGCTTAAAAAGTGTGCTTCCATTGTTGGAATTGCATTTACGTGCGTATAGGGGTGGAGAAATGGAGGATTGGTGTGTGAGGTGGGAGGGGGGGGGGGTGATATTTTCATCAGACATTCATGAAGAGGCAGGCAAGCATTATCAATCTCCCCTCTCCAGCCCAGCCCTCACCCATTCATATGCACTGGGGGTGGGGGTAGAGACTCGCTGTCTGCATCACAGCTCAAATTTGCATCCCTAAGTAAATAAGTAAATAAATCAAGTGCAGGCAGCGAGTGTGCTAATCAGGCAGGGAAGGGGGGGCGAGCGTGGTGCCGGGAAACTTTCCTCATGTAATATTCAGCAGCGGCGGGTTAAAGGCCAGGCCAGAGTTATTGGCTTCAGCCTGGTCGCCACCTTAATCAATGCTGCCTGCATCCCTTTAATAAAATTATTAGCTCAGCAGTATCTGGCGCTATCAGTTGATCTCCTCGGCGCTGTAGACCGCGGCCCGGCCCAGACCTCGCTGGTGTGAAGGGGCACGACCAGCTCCCAGATGCTCAACTCAACATATCTATTTGAGAGGAGGAGGATGGCGGGAGCGTTTGAGAGCAGGCGTGACCGTGGAGGTTTCTGGGAGACAGATCTAAACACAGCTGCGTAACAGTACCAGACCAGCTGCTGGGATTTTGGGCTGGCAGAATGTGCTGCTGTTTTTGCCGCCTGACTGTGCGAGGGAGCGTTGGGTGTTACCTGCGTGGTAAACAGCTTTGTGGTTTATGCGCCTAACTGTAGAGTGATGGGCAATACATCTAGATTTGAGTGTTTGTATTATTTTCTTTCTGGGTGTGCAGGATTTTTTTTGTTTTCTTTTCTGGGAAATGGGAGTCTAGCTACCCCTCACTTCTCCTCTCAGTTATGTAAATGGTTCATGTGTTGAGAGGTGGCTTCTCTCCGTCTAATTATCTCACTACGAGTCTATTTTATCCATTACATCGGCCTGTTTCTCAGTTTTCCTGACTAGAAGTTAATTAAAAACGGATGTAGGATTCGGAGAATGTAAGATTAGGGGTGTTGTTTGGAAGGTGAAGATAAAAGATGGTAACTTCATGATATGGCAGGAAGATGAATCATGGATGGCTTATTAGTGCTCATCTCAGGTATTGTGTTTAAGTACCTAATCTAGCATAATGAGCACTCTGTCATTTTTCCAATTAGATCTCACACTTTCCTCTCTCACCCAGTGTTCCATACATTAGATGTGTTCTGAAAGTTCTATACATAGACATTCCTTTCAGGAAGGTGCTTTTAATCTCTGCTTCATAGCGGGAGCATTAGTGCAAGAGAATACCGCCACTTAGGATGGGAACAAAGGCATAGAAAATGTTATTGAAAGTGGAGTGGGAGAGGGCTGCGTGCTCATTCCCGCTGCGTCTGTGTGTGCGTACGTGTGCAATGCACGGGATGCGAGCGTTGATTTGTCTCTCTCGCGCCGCCTCTCCGGGCCGTGCGAGCGCGTTTCTAACCTCCGCCGCCTCTCTCTGTCCCTGTCCGCAGGCCTGGATGCGATGAGCGCCTCATGTAGGCATCAGCATGGACAGCTGTGAGTCTCCCGTGCTTTCTGGGACAGATGATGGGCTCGGCTCCTCCGCCACCTCCCAGCAACAGCAGCAGCAGCAGCAGCAGCACCCTCCGCAGCCCTGGAACGATCACTCTAACTCCCAGGTCCCTCCCAGCAGCCAGCCCCCTTCCCTGGACCCCCTGTCTCTTTCTGCACCCTACCCCTGTCAGACCCAGAGCCCCAGCACGCCCCGCGAGGGGGTGAGGGAGCCACAGCAGCAGCAGCAGCAGCCCACCCGGAGCCCGCCCCTGGCCCGCAGCGACAGCCCCGCCGCCGGCCAGCTGCACCCCAGACGCCTGGAGCTCGGCGACGAGCAGGAGGGAGGGAGTTGCGGCGAGGAGGAAGAAGAATTGGAGGACTTGGACGAGATGGAGATCGACAGTTGTTTCCCGAGTCTTCAGCCCTTCCCCGGAGTTCCCATAGCTCCAGGAGGAGGAGGAGGAGGAATGCCCACCCTCCTGCGCCAGCAGCCCGCCAGGAGGAGGGGCGCGGCGGAGAGCGGCAGCGAGGACGGCGAGGAGGAGGAGGAGGAGGAGGAGGAGAGCAGCGACGTGGAGAACCTGGCCGGAGAGATCGTCTACCAGCCGGACGGCTCCGCCTACATCGTGGAGAGCCTCAGCCAGCTGATCCAAAGCGGAGGGGGGGCGGCGTCCGGCCTGCTCCCCACAAACTCTCTCCCCAGCGCGGGGAAGCCGGGAGAGCCCTGCGGGGCGTCCTCCTCCGTCTACCCCCAGATCATCAACACGTTCCACATAGCCTCCTCCTTCGGGAAGTGGTTTGGCTCTCCAGACCAAGGTTTCCCCAATACCTCAGCCCTGGCAGGCCTCAGCCCTGTCCTGCACACTTACCGCGTCTTCGATGTGCGGCACAAAAGCAACAAGGATTACCTGAACAGCGACGGGTCTGCCAAGAAGTCCTGCGTATCCAAAGATGTTCCCAACAACGTGGATTTCTCCAAATTCGACGGGCTGGCCCTCTACGGTAAGGGCAAGCCCATCCTCATGTGTTTTCTCTGCAAGCTGTCCTTCGGCTACGCGCGGTCCTTCGCCACCCACGCCGTCCACGACCACCGCATGACCCTGTGTGAGGACGAGCGGAGGCTGCTGGGGGACAAGCAGGCGTCGGCCATCATCCAGGGCATCGGCAAGGACAAAGAGCCCCTCATCAGCTTCCTGGAACCAAAAAACAAGAGCTCCCCTGCTCCGCCCGGCCTGCCGCCCATGAACTCTGGACAGAGCTTCTACGGCACGTTCAGCGGAGTCCACCTGGAGGCGGGCTGCAGCTCCGGAGGCGGAGACGCCCTCCCGACCAAGGACCCTGAGCCCGCCCTCAAGCATCAGTCTGCCCCGCTCGGCTCCCTCCTCTCTCTGGGGGGGCTGGGCGGTCCCAAAGCCCCCGCTCTGACCTCGACCCCAGGCCCTGCCAAAGACTCCAGCGCCCTGCCCAAGCAGGGAGGGAGAACCGAGGGGCCTGCCGGGAAAGAGGGGACAAGTAGGGGGGAGGACAGGGACAGGGAGGGGCCCGTCGGCAAGGTGCGCCTGGGGAGTCAGGAGGTGGGCTCGGAGGAGGAGGAGGAACTGTTATTAGAGGAGGAGGAGGAAGGCTCGGCGGTGGCCTGTGGTGGTAACAGTAGCAGCGGCGGCGGAGAGGTGGGGGAAGCGGCTGTCTCAAACCAAAGCATTTCCAAATCTCCTTTATTAATGCCTAGTAGCGCTCTCCAGCCTTCTGCCTGCGCCTCCGCAGCCAGCCCCACGCTCAACAGCAAACCCCCGGCCTCCACCTGTTCTTCCTCTGCTAGGGAGGAGGGCTCCTCGGCCGGCGGCGGCGGGGCCCGGAGCTCCGAGCTCCCTCTGAGCTTTAACTGCCAGGGACCCAGCGTCCCCGTGGCCACGGCGGCAGCCGCCGGCAGAGGGAGCGAGGACGCGGGCCCCTCCTCCTCGCCTCGGGCCTCCGGCGCCGCCGCTGACGAAAGTGCCAATCGAGATAGTGCCACAGCTCCAGAACCAAATGATAGCCCGGCAGAGGGAGAGGACGACAGCGGAGCCCTTCTGCATCATCACCACCTGCACCACCATCACCACCACCTCCTTCCCTCGCCCCTCTCCCACCCCCTGGCCGGGGGGGCCTGCGACATGGCGGGGATGGGCGAGTGCTCCCAGAACCATGGGCCCGGGGGCAGCGGAGGGAGCGGCGTGGAGTGCCCCAAATGCGACACCGTCCTGGGCTCCTCGCGGTCCCTGGGCGGTCACATGACCATGATGCACTCGCGGAACTCGTGCAAGACGCTCAAGTGTCCCAAGTGCAACTGGCACTACAAGTACCAGCAGACCCTGGAGGCGCACATGAAGGAGAAGCACCCGGACTCCGGGGGTTCCTGTGTGTACTGCAGCAGCGGGCAGAGCCACCCTCGCCTGGCCAGGGGAGAGAGCTACACCTGCGGGTACAAGCCCTTCCGCTGTGAGGTAAGTACTGTCACTGGGTGGGGAGTGGAGAGAGGGAACTCCCTGTCTAGCGTGCGCTTCAAGTAAAATATGAAAAGGTTGTTTGTGTGGGCAACAAACGACTTTAAACGCGCGCAAACGCACACATACGTACACGATGAAACGATGCTCCAGCTCGTTCTCTCCCCCGCAGGTGTGCAACTACTCGACCACCACCAAGGGCAACCTGAGCATCCACATGCAGTCGGACAAGCACCTGAACAACATGCAGACCCTGCAGAACGGCGGCACCATCCCCTCCGGCGAGCCGGTGTTCGGCCACGCGCCCGGGGGAGTGGTGGCGGTGCCGTCGGTGACCCAGGCCTCCGTCCACCACCCCCCCCACCACCACCACCACACCACGCAGGCCTCGCCGCACATGGCGGGCCCGTGCGGCGCGCCGTCGCCCACCAAGCCCAAGAGCAAGCCCACGTGGCGCTGCGAGGTGTGCGACTACGAGACCAACGTGGCGCGGAACCTGCGCATCCACATGACCAGCGAGAAGCACATGCACAACATGATGCTGCTGCAGCAGAACGTCAGCCAGATGCAGCACGGCCGGCTGGGCCTGGGGGCCATGCCCTCCCCGTCGGAGGCCGAGCTCTACCAGTACTACCTGACCCAGAACATGAGCCTGCCGCCGGGCCTCAAGATGGACCCGGCCGGGGCCGAGGCCCAGTTCCTGCTGGGAGGCTTCCACATGGACCCCAACATGGCCGCCCTGGCCCCTGCCCTAGGTGAGCGGCCTCAGTCTTTCTCGCCCCCCCCCCCCTCCCCTCCCTCCCCCCACACACACACCCACAATTTTCAGGGCACACTCAAGTCCCCACAGAGAACACAGCCGGCAGTTCAGAGTGAGTTCACAAGGGTGGGATCCTTCTGTCTGCTGCCAGCTGTTTATTTTTAAAGATTAAACACACAGTCAGTTGTGAGTAAATGAAAGAATCAGCTTTGATTTGAAAAAGAAAAAAAGAAAGGCCTCCTGTTTGAACCCGCTCCGACACTGGATCTTTTCATGCGTTCATTTACTGGATGTGTTTATCCTGAATCTGGGCATGTATGGAAAGTACAGGATTTGTTATCTCCCCATCCAACCATTTATGGTTTTCGGCGGTAGAAAACGCCAGGCCTCTTGAGAAACTGCAGACGAGACTCACTGTCTCCCGTGAGTCGGCAGCAAACGAAGAGTTAACGCGAGCCACACAAGCCCCAGCCGTCTCCCTCTTAAATATACACACTCCTATCTTTCATTTTGGCAGCTCTCTCTCCTTTTCTTTCGTTGTGTTGCCTTAAGGTATGCCTGCCCTACTGAACTTGACATAGTTCTTCGTTGTACCAAGCAGAGTGCCATTGAGGAAGAGAGGGAGAGAGAGAGAGGGAGGGAAGGAGGGGGGGGGGGGGAAGGGCCATGTTTAAGTTGAGAGCGGTGTAGTGGCTGGGCTGATAAAAGCTGTGTGTTGTCCACATGACAGCCCATGCTGGAAGCCAGCAGAACCATGCCATAATGTTTTGTCTACGAGTACTGCAGCCGAATCGATATCTACCCAGAAAAGGAGCAAAAAAAAAAAAGAAAGATAAAAGATGCTCTCAAGACTATGGCCTCAGTGTGATAACCACGTCCCACTCCAGCTCGGCTGAAAAGACAGTACCAGGCAGCTGGAGTTAGAGACACTGGAGGCTGACCCTGTTACAAGTGGCTCCACAAGTAACTTCCTCCCTGAGAATGATGAGAGAGCTGAGGGAGTTTTTTTTTGTCCGCCACAACAAATTGTGAAGCAGAGATATTTTTACTCGGATATTGAATCACCCCAAAAAACACACACACATCGACAGACACATATACACATTGACACACACACACTTTTCCTAACAAGGTTTAGTTTAGTTTACACACTCAGTCTATGTCACACGATCTGGGTCATTTGGGCTGGGAAATTCCCCCCTGTGATACCTTATTTTCCTCACAAAGCTGGTGTGAGGTAGGGCGACCGCTCTCTGCACTCCTTCCTGCCTCGTCTGTCCTGCAGGCTCCCTCTAAACATCAGAGTTTTCACGGCGTTATTCCCTCGCTGCCACTGAACTCAACCACCAGTTTTCTCTCTTTTTTTCACCCCCCAACTTTGTAATTGCAGCTATAAATTAGATCTTGGTCAGAGAAGGGAGGAGAAGAGGAGCCTAGTGTGGGTAATTCAGCAGCATAGCTGAGTGTTTGACGTGCCAGTTACAACCCCACAGTTTGTACTGACTTGTCTCTAACTGTCGCCAGTTCAAAGACGAGAAGGAGAATTGATTGCTGTGACTAATTCTTTTTTCCCCCCCTCTCCTGCCATCTGGTTCATTTTCCTGTGAGGGAACGTTTAATAAGCATGTTACAGGGAGGCCATGATGAGGCGGTTGTCTGGGGCCTGCAACCGCGGTGGTGTCATCCACACTCGCAGGCATACTTTCACACACTGTGCATCCATCCAAACTGCCGGATCGTACACAGGGATACGCTGTAGGACACGTACACGCGCGCACACACATACGTACACACACACACACACACGTCAGAGAACGTGACATCTCTGGGGAGGCTCTGACTGACAGAAAGTAGCTCCGCATACATACTTTTTACACCTCCTCTCTCTCCACTCTGTTCTCTTCTCTTAACCCTCTCCTTTCTTCTCTGCTCCCACCGACTCCCTCACTCCTGTCATCTCTCCTCCTTCCCCTTCCTCCCTCCCTCTCTCCTCCCTCCACCTCTCTTTCCTCCCTCTCTTCTCTCCTGTCTCTCGCTCTCTTGTCTACTCCTATGCAGTGTATTTCTGCGATGACAAAGTCTGACCTCACACGATCTCACCCTCTTGGTAATCCCTATCCCCAGGACTGAGCTTTTACACAGAGAGAGGGGGGAGGAGAGAGGGGAGAGAGAGGGGGAGAGGCAGAGTTCCTTTAGGCCTCTGCTATTGTGTGCTAGGCTTGTTCAATGCACTGGCTCACTACTGCAGCAGCCAGGTAGAACTCTGAAAACAGCAAATCCAGTGGTCCACTAATCTGTTGCACCAGGCCCCGGAGACTAAGGCATAGGAGTTACACTCAAACTTGAACTACCTTCATATCATAGAAGTGAGTTTCCACGATTTCACAATAGCGTCTGTTTACATCGACCCGTAATGTTATTTCAAAGTTAAAACATTTCCAGTGCGGCTTCCTCCCAATTTGTCTAAACATTGATACGGGCTGACAAAAACTCAGTCAAAATATTATAGGTTATATTTAACAGAGCCTGCTTACACCTGAAACACATGTCAGACCTGCAGGCCGGCCCTGCTTACACACACACACACACACACACACACTCATGGGCGGCCATGAGGTTAGGTCATCAGGTGCAACCATCCGCCCCTGCAGCAGGAGAGATACAGCGGAACAGGAGAGGAGGAGGGGAGAGAAAGATGGGACTGTAGTAGTAGGGGAGAGAGAGAGAGAGAGAGAGAGAGAGAGAGAGAGAGAGGGAGAGGGAGAGGGAGAGGGAGAGGGAGAGGGAGAGGGAGAGGGAGAGGGAGAGGGAGAGGGAGAGGGAGAGGGAGAGAGAGAGAGAGAGAGAGAGAGAGAGAGAGAGAGAGAGAGAGAGAGAGAGAGAGAGAGAGAGAGAGAGAGAGAGAGAGAGAGAGAGAGAGAGAGAGGAGAGGGAGAGGGAGAGGGAGAGGGAGAGGGAGAGGGAGAGGGAGAGGGAGAGGGAGAGGGAGAGGGAGAGAGAAATGAGGGTGGGGGTGGAGAGATAAAGAGTCCTGGGGCTCGGGTTAGAGGGGTGGGTCTGTGAGTGATTTCAGAGGGCTTCTCAAAGGTCTCCCTCTTCTGGCTATAAAAACTCAGGTAATGGAGAAAACTCTGAGAGCAGGCTGCATACTGCAGCAATAAATAAAAAAGGGCTGCTGGAATTAATTTTGTGTAAAGCCTGGCAGGGTCAGCCAGTGCTCTCGGTCTGGGCAGTGATAGATTAAAGATCAGTAAGCAGAGGCAAAAACTCCCCAGACACTCTTACCTCATTTTTTCAACCTTTTTTTTTTATCTTTTTTTTTTTTTTTATCTTAAAATTATTATTATTATTTTTTTTACCTCCAGTCCATACAACTGCAGATGTCGGTTCTGTTGTAGAATCTGCCTGTGTATTTTCTTTTTTCTTTTGTACTTTCTTCATTGTTCAGACCCAAGCAGGATTAATCTACTAGGTGTCTATCGATTTAGTTGCAATCTGGAACTAAACAGGCAGAAGAATCCAAACAGAGAAGTTTATTTTTTTGATTAAAAAAAATCAGTGGACAAGGGTACTGGATTTGATTTACAGTAATGTGTGCTTGGGAACTCTTTAGTTCTCTTGTAATGATAGAATAACTTTCTTTTTTCTGCGCAGTTCTCGGCCTCTGGAGTTGATTTTAGTGCAGGGCCGTGAAAGTGCACCAGTCCAAACAGCGTTACGTGTAAATCCATACTCCGGCGGTGCGACTTTCTGCTCCCTGCGAGAAAGTCCAGGCTTTCTTTCCTTCCCAGCTCAAAGAAAGGATAATCTTGATTTAATAAAATTAGGTACATAAATACACACATGCACATTATCCTCCGAGGGGTATTGGAAATGGAGAGCAAATCCACTTTGACTGCAGAGACAAACACGACTCTTTGTTGAAAGTTGAACCGTACACCTTTCAGGTTTCCCAGGACACTTTCCATGCTGAGGGAGGCTCAGACTAGAGCCCCTCTGGAAACCCCCATACCTCCACCCCCTCCCAGAAACTCTAAATAACTCCTTATGTCCAGACTAGTACATGTCCACAGCACAGAGATGAGGAGATAGGACTAATCCCTAAAAGCTCAGCTCCACATTCAGATTTTTTTTCATCAAATAATCAACCGATCTCATGCTGTACTGTACCGTACGCCACATCTAGCAAACTAAACACCGTTCTCCCCCTCTCTCTCCCTCTCCTCCCTGTGTGCGTGTGTGTGTCTCTCTACCTCGATCAGTCGGAGGGGAGATCCCCATGGATGTCCGGCTGGGCGGAGGTCAGTTGGTGTCCGAGGAGCTGATGACACTGGGGGAGAGCTTGTCCCAGACCAGCGACCCCTCCCTCAAGCTGTTCCAGTGTGCCGTGTGCAACCGCTTCACCACCGACAACCTGGACGTGCTCGGCATGCACATGGGGGCCGAGCGCAGCCTGCCCGAGGAGGAGTGGCGCGCCGTGGTGGGCGACTCGCACCAGTGCAAGCTGTGCCGCTACACCACCCAGCTCAAGGCCAACTTCCAGCTGCACTGCAAGACGGACAAGCACGTGCAGAAGTACCAGCTGGTGGCCCACATCAAGGAGGGGGGCTAGGGCAACGAGTGGCGCCTCAAGTGCGTCGCCATCGGCAACCCGGTGCACCTGAAGTGCAACGCGTGCGACTACTACACCAACAGCCTGGAGAAGCTGAGGATGCACACGGTCAACTCGCGCCACGAGGCCAGCCTCAAGCTGTACAAGGTGAGTCCCTCCCCCCCCACCACCCTCTCCTGCCCTCTCCTCCTCCCCCCCACCACCCTCTCCTGCCCTCTCCTCCTCCCCCCCACCACCCTCTTCCTGCCCTCATCCTCCTCCCCCCACCACCCTCTCCTGTACTTCTCCTTCTCTCCCCACCACCCTCTCCTGCCCTCTCCTCCTCCCCCCCACCACCCTCTCCTGCCCTCTCCTCCTCCCCCCCACCACCCTCTCCTGTACTTCTCCTTCTCCCCCCCACCACCCCTCTCCTGCCCTCTCCTCCTCCCCCCCCACCACCCTCTCCTGTACTTCTCCTCCTCCCCCCCACCACCCTCTCTGCCCTCTCCTCCTCCCCCCCACCACCCTCTCCTGTACTTCTCCTTCTCTTCCCCGTTCCCCCCCACCACCCTCTCCTGCCCTCCTCCTCCCCCCCCACCACCCTCTCCTGCCTCTCCTCCTCCCCCCCACCACCCTCTCCTGTACTTCTCCTCCTCCCCCACCCCGGCCCTCCCTGCCAGACGTTCCTCCACAGTCCAGGACCCACGCCGGCCGGCTGCAGATCCAGCCCAGGCTGCTGCTGCTAGTGCAGCCTCTCTCCCACAGCCATGAGTGATGGCCCCGGAGTCTAACCCTACCTTCCACAGCCACCTTGGAGAGGAGAAAGAGAGGCGGGGCGGGGAGGGGGGGAGGGGGTTGTGGTGTGGTGGGGGGTGTCCAGGACATGGCATGTGTTGCTGGGTGAGGAGGGCGAGTCACTGGGCTGGGGATGAAGAAGTGTGAGGAGACAGAGGTTTGGTGCTAATACTCCTCGCAGCGGGAGAGGCTGAATCGTTCTCGACAGCCGTATTGATTTTCTCTGGACTTGGAGCTTCACCTTCTCCTCTAATCATTCCATAATAGCCAATGGATGAACACTCTCCCGAACAAATGGCCATAAATCTAACAGGCCTGATTCCACTTAGGCCCCTATCCTGTGTGTCTGCGGCAAGGGCCACTCTGTGTTTAACCCAAACTGGGCATAGCTGGACAGAGAGCTACACACACACACACACACACACACACACATATATACACACGTAAACAAACACATACTCCTGTAAACCCATACTATGTACACACCCTCACATACTGACACGTATTTTACCACTG